>NC_089301.1:3644672-3948395 GCF_000512565.2 Kwoniella dejecticola CBS 10117
CAACCATTTCATTGTGTCTGACCGCAGCTGATCACTGATCGAGCGCGGCGATTAGCTAATAGAACCTTGTGACCCGGGAATTGTCAAAGTTGAATGAATGTGTCAAGTGCCAAAATTTCGAGCCACCTCTCGACTAACGAAGCATGGAAGAGGACTTGTTGGTTGACTTGAGCCAGATCATCTTGCCTGAATACAGATACTGCGCGCACAGAGCACAGACTACAGACTGCGAACTGACCACAGTGTTGACAGTGTTATGCCTACCACCTACTGTGTTGATCGCCACTATAATATCAGGATAAATATGAGAAGGCCGGCAGATTTAATCGTTTAGTTAATCTAGTAAATCAAATAAGAACTCTGATTTTGCAGTATATAAGGGCAATTTCCGGTGATACTGATGGGTCGCGTAGCACACTCGTCCCGCCGTCGCCTCAACAACCGCAACAATCACAAACTGCCCGCGCGCGTCGCAAGACCGCCTAAGGGCGCGCGATCAACCCTCTTACGGGAACCTTTTTGATTTTTGCTTTTGGTTGTGGCGCCACTTGCCAAATCATCTCTCACAGAATGCATGTATGCACTATATAAAGGCAATTCACACCTATACTAATGCGGTCGGCCGCGTAGCACGCCCATCACAGCCTGCCCCCACACAATAAGCACCATAGCAGAACAATGTCCGCGCGCGCCGCAAGACCGCCTCAGACGGGCGATTCAACCCCTTTGATAACATCTTTTTTGATGGACATGACGTCGTTTGTGTGACACTGTGTGTTGAGGGACTAGCACAGCTTACAAGAACCAAAACCAAACCCAAATTCGAATCCGAATCCAAAAATGCGGTTTTGATTGAGATGAATGATAGTGTCTCTTGTCATCTCAATAAAGGGGCCATGCTAAAATACTACACTACACATACTTCTTCGCGAAGGGATAAATAGCTATATGTGACTCTACAATGAGCCTGTGCCAATTCAGTCAGTCGAACTCACTTCATACGCAGTACTATAGCATCCCCAAATTTAGCTTTTCCTTCCCCTCGGCGTACGAACAGGATTAGAATGGGAAGGACAAGATGTTCGGTCATCGTCCTATTGGTCTCGCTCTCGGGCTGAGCTGCGTTTTCTTGGTCATGCCCATCGTCTTGGCTGGCCCAACACCTATATCTTCACCGGCATCGGCAACACGAGAGTCCGTTGCAGTGGATCGAGCCGACAACTTTGTGAAGGAGAGTGAGCAGTACGAGGAATACGATCTGTGCGGTAAGTCCCTCTTCAGAAGATATCACTTGGCCTTGGTGCTATATGTATTTAGACGATCATGTGTAGGAGGAGACAATACTAAATTGTTTGATTCAGAGATTGTCGACCTCACCGCTGCCTCTGCTGTTCCTGCTGCTGCTGGTGAAAACGATAACGACCGAGATGGAGACGGGATCATCAACGATCCCGACGATGTCGATGAGCATGCTATTCGAATCACCCAAGACCAGTCGATTTCAGAATTTGGGGAGGGGCATCATCAGTACATAGGAGATTCGGAGCTGGAAGAAGCAGGCGTAAAACATCTCCGAATATGTAAAAGACCTTCCTCCGGCTCTTCTTCATCTTCTTCATCGTCCTCATCAGGCTCGAGTGGCGGGCGAGGCTCATCCAGTTCTTCAAGTGGGTCAAGCGGGTCGAGTGGATCAAGTGGATCAAGTGGATCAAGTGGATCAAGTGGATCAAGTGGAAATAGAGGCGGTACATCCTCCAATACTGGGAGTGGCATTACTAGTGGTAGTGGAAATAGGAATTCTGGAAGTAGTAGTGGGAACAGCGGAGCAGCACGACCTGGAGCTGGGAGTAATGAAGATGGGGGCGGGGATGGGGATTCAAGCTCTGGTGGCGATTCAACCTCAAACTCAAACTCGGACTCGAACTCAAATCCCAACTCAAACTCAAATCCGAATTCTGGAACAAGCGGAAATTCCAACTCCAATTCTAATACTAACACTGGTAACAAGAATGGGAACGGGAATGCCCCTAGTAATTCTCCAGCATCCCCTGCCGCTTCCGCTTCTCATCCTCTAGCTTCAGGAAGGTATGGCTCCCCGCTTCCATTTGGGGCAAGCACGAGTATAGCGAATGGGAAACCTGTGAGCAGTTCACGGATAAGCGGTGAGCCTTCGCATCTCTTGGTCTATCATACATCATTCGCCTATCCGTGCAGAACTGCAACGCCAGACGACAAAGTCGAGTTGCGTAAAATCAAGTTGATGTGTGACCTGGTATCTCAATATCAGATGCGAATCAAGAGATACGAACAGCCTATCCTCGGATATTGATCATCTCGATGACCATTTCCGCGGTGTTGTTTTCTGTGAACTTCGTGTGATGAGAACAGATTTGTCCATGTTTTGTATAGTGCAACGCAAGCACAGAAACAGTCTCAAATTCATATTTCGTTACTCGCGTAGTTGTGAGAAGCCTGGGGACGTTGTATACTGGTCTGGTACGTCCATGATGCATTCCAGATAATACAACAATAAAGCAATGGAATTGATGTACAGTGATCATCGAGGCAGACTCACTTCGAAACATTTGATGTTTAGTCATCATCATCACTAATCTCGATGACTTCATTGTCGTTCTCATTGAAACCCCTTTCCATCTCCTGATACACCTCCATATCGACATCTGCGTTATTTTGCTGGTCTGCATCATCTCCGGCGTTATTTTCAGCACCATCATCTTCGTTCTGCGCCATTTGTCCACCTTCACCCTCCTCTTCATCTAGCGGGACGTAAAGCTCATATATCGCATCTCCCTCTGGCCCTTCCACTACGTTTTCCAGCAGATCACCGCTAAGGTCTATCAAGTCGAGAGACAAAATATCAGTCATACGCTCTCGACGTAAAATAGGACATTGTTCTTTTCTTCACTTCGATATCGCATGCCTTGATTCTGCATTGCCGCAATTGGAAACGAGCAGGAACTCACATTGTATACCCCTTTGGTCCACCTCACTGACTACCTCCTCATCGATCTGGGAATACGCCATCACCCCAAAGGCACTGACGAAGAGGTGCTGCAGACCATTGAATTCCCGAGTCGACGCAGCATGATTGATACGTTCGGGCAAGTCGATTCCGACGGGCAGAGCATCCTCAGGAACGCTTTCTACATCCAGTAACAGCTCTTCTTGATTTCGTACTCCTGCTTCAGCTTGTGCGTGTATGTGGGATTGAGATTGAGTTTGATTAGACGTCAACACAGGCGCAGGAAAGACTAATTGATGGAGTAATGATAAAGTAGGCGATAATAATGATAATGCCCTACAGTCAAGTCGAAGTGTTACGTCTATCAGCCGGGAATTGCCGATTCATCGCTGTGGACCGTATACAATCGACTTACGCTTTGTAGTCTTGCAAAACTCCATGAATACCATACAATTTCGAGCTTTCGCGTTGCACAACAATGATCAAGGCAGGTACTAGGATCGATTTGGCGCCCATGATGATGATGGCGTCCTGGTGCGAGATCGAGAGCATGCATAATCCTCTTATGGTAAGAAGACTCATGTGCAGGGCCTAAGCAGATCCGATCATGTTCAGTATAACACAGCGAATGTAAAATGCGCCGAAACTAAGCCGGAAACGCTTTCGCTCACTTCGGATTCACTAGCACTCGACAAAGGGTTGATCAGATACCTGGACAACCTTTCTATCAAGGGCGACTCGTTGGGCGAGGCGGGAATCTTGTATCGATCAGACGACATGACCAAGCTTCGGAAGTTGCAGATGTCTGCGCAGTCGTTCGATTAGCTGTTGCGATCCATACACATCTTTCATGAGGCACAAGGCTTACGTTGCGATGCCACATAGAACAGCTCTATCCCTCTTTTCACGATGAACGGTTCTAGATGGATCGAGGACAGGCCTAAGATGATGTCGACCAGTTCGTCCCCTTTCCTGTTTTCAAGTCAAATTTGATCGTCAACGACATGCCTCGCAAGTTCACTGGCTTGAAGGCTGATAGATACTCACCATGAGGAAGAATCAGAGACAAAACAGATGACTTCTGCCATTCCAGCTATACGATCCGCCAGTTCAACATGCCACGAATCCCGTTCCTCTTCCTTCTCCTTGAGTGTATCTTGAGCAGCCTCGTTTGTCTCATGACTACCATCGTCGCTCTCAGGACGGCGCATACGAATTTTGAACGCGTCCACCTTCGACACGTCTGCAAAAATGGTATGCACTACCGATCGCAGGTTCTCAGCGGTATTTGTCGGCACTAAAATACGCATCATAGAAGGGAAGAGCAAGGTCGAGCTCGACAAGAGAGTAATGATATTGCAGAAGACTGCTACCTAAGATATCAGACAATATGAGTGTAAGCGTGTAGTCCAAATCCCATGCAAGGGCACGCAACATAGCTCACTTCGTTCAGCGAGATCTGATCCACGTCCAGAACTATCCTGACGACATAATCGAGCATGTCACAAAGCGAATGAACCATGATCTCTTCGAGGTCATCAAATCCTACATTGGGGTCACCACACGCCTTGAGTATATCGGAACATCGACTCGTATATATCTCGTGACCCGGTGTCGTCAATGCCGGCCGGTAGTTCATCAGGCGGTACAGAGTCGGTTCCTTCGTTGACCCAAGGGCGTGCTGGAAGGTGGATAACGATACATGATTCAGGAGATGATAGAGGAACTGCCCATTATCGTCAGCTTGTGTGAGGTGTGAACCCATAACATGGAGATAGCTTACCTCTGCTCTTTCGTCTTTATCATGATCCAAAATCTGGTCTGGCTCATCCAGAATGGCATTTTCCGCATCACCCAGTGGTAGGATCTCATCGCCCCAATCCACACCTTCACCCGGTTCGCCCACCGAACCCGGCGTCTTTTGACTTCTGGCAGGAGCCGGAGAGACCCTGAAAGGTGACGGTGAGACCGCTCGACTGGGAGAAGCAGGAGGAGAACTTTTTTCGGCTGTCTTTTGTCTCTTAACTCGAGGCGCAATTGTAGGTGTAGCGGCGAAAGCATTGATAAATCCGCCAAATGTCGGTCCAGTGACAGGTGCTTGACCTGCAAAAACCCATCAGTTGGATATCCATGTCACTCGATACTGCTGAAACAGTAGGCATGGACTCACCTTTGCCCTTGGCCGACTGCACAAGTGGAGTGAAAACCTCATCTGCCACACCACGTCTGCGGCTCGGGGAGCCATTTTTGACTGGAGTAGGAAACCCTCGGACCTGCGATTGAGATGCTGGGAATCTTTGAGATTGTTGACGATTCTTCATCGCTGAATTGTGAGCAGCATGATTCTGCAAGCGCATGACAGGGCAAACATCAGCTTGTACCTTCTAGAGCGTCAATCCTCATCTGACCAGGAGGGATCAAGGTTACTGACGGAGAACACAGCCTGATGCTTGATATTCTCCACTTGACGCTTCGCTTGATCGCCCCTCGCTTTCAGCTCCTGATCTTTATTCTCGATCGTGGACTTGAGTCGTTCCAATTCGGCCAGATGTCTTTGGTGTTCCTGGTTACAATCGTCAATATTGTGCCCGCCTAACATAATTGGATCAGTGGGGAAAGACTGACCTCGCGTTGAGCTCTGCGAACTATCTCTGCTTCTCCTTTCGCAGCCCACACCTGGCTCTGCAGCTCTTTCACTTTCTTCCGTATATCTTCATACTCTCCTGCGTTACTGGCGAAGCGATTCGGTTTGGCTTGAGCTTGTGCTCTGAGAGCTGTTAGTTCAGCTTCGAGTTCCTGGCGCTTCCTCCTCTCCGTCTCTAATTCTATTGCAGCTGCTCTAGCCGCTGAGCCTTGAGAAAGCGGTGGAGCGGAATACTCCCTTCCTTCTGATACACTACCATTAGCTTCATTCGACCCATTCTGCGATTGCGACTCAGATGGTATGGTCGGTAGTCTGGATGGGCCGGCTATTGCGTTTGACTGGGCGTTGCGGTGAAATATTTGCGCACCGGCGGAGACGGATCTCGACAATGATCTGTTGTTGTTGAACTTTGGCTCATTGACGAAGTTTGGTAGTTGACCTTGATTCGCGAACCTGTTTTGTCCAGGCGGACGCACTTGATCGTTGTTGGTGATATGGGAAGTCAGAAAACCTGATCCTGTCGAGGAATTCGAATTTGATCTCGACAGAGGTGGCTTGACGAACGGTTGGGGCTCTGCAGAGAGACCAGAAGAAGCAGCAGCAGCTTGCATAGCTTTTCTTCTCGCGGCGATAGCATCCTGAGATTGTTGCCTGACCATTCTTTGTTGTTGTGAAGCCGTCGTTCCCGGTCCAGGTCCAGCTAAACCTAGACTTTCACCCAACATCGAAGGTTGCTCTCTCCTCTTATCGGTGATGATAGCTTCTTCCGTACTAACACTTCCATTGCTCCCTACTCTATCTCGAATGACATTATTCCTGACTTCGTATCTCCCGGACCCATCCATCACTACATCTACAGGCGGACTTTCATCCTCTTCCTCTCGTCCTGCATTCCAATACGCTTCCCTCTTCTTCGCGTTATCTATGTGTCTTTCTACATCGAACGACCTTTTCCCACCTATCTCCCATCCGAAACCTGTTCCCCTTATTCCAGGCTCAGTGTTGACTGGGCGAGGCTCTTTCTTTAATCTGCTCGTCGAGGATGCAGCTGACGAGGTGGGAGAATTACGAGGCTTCGCTAGTACATGTCGAATAGGCTGAGTGAATCGGTTCTTGGGTGCGGCTTGTTGCGACGCTTGAATCGCCCGTTCTTCAACGGCATCCAGCATGCCGAGAGTTTCGGGATTGTCAAAGAAGCCATCGTCTTCGTCGAATGGGTCCGACATAATTGGGAAAGTCGGAGATGGTCTATGTGAATGAGAGAGACTATTCATAATGAAGTGCAGCAAGACAAGTTTGCGAAGTCAGCGAGCATTTCATGGCGATAACCCATATTCGAACGATCACTTACAAGAGCTGTTTCGCGCCGAATCATGATGTGTAGCCCAAAGCGAGAGTGACGATATCCGGTATACAAGCTCCGAGTTCCTTCGAGTTTGCCTTTAAGACTTCGATTGCTTGATTCTCATCTGTTTCTTCGTGTGGTCATGCGAGACTAATCTCCGTTGCAGCAGAGAAAAGACAACTTCACTGGAATCAAGATAGTACGAAATCAACTTTGTTCGTTCTTTCGCGTTGAAGAGGGAAAGTGGAGGTTGACTGGATCGACATCATTCATCACTCATTATCATTATCATTATCATCATTTCCTCTTTTCTCGTCCTCCCTCACGCTCACTCCGTACCAAGCACCTGTGGCGAAGGCACAGCTTATTCATCGAAGAGAGATCCCGAGTATCACAGCGGCCAATCGGACCGGATCTGATTGACAACAAGATATACCCAACCATATCTCATGCCTTCTTCCGATCCTGTAGAGGAAGAAAGCAGGCCGACGAAGATCACTAAGATGGATGACTCACTGGATGTCACATCTGCTACTACTGGTACCAGTACAATCCCTTCGTGAGCCTTATCATGATTTCCCACATCTTTCTTTCATTTGACCTGAGGACAGGCCCGACTGATCACTCAACAGCACGGCTGGGCAAGCTGACGTTATATTCCTGTAACACAGATATCGACCTGATGCAAAGACCAGGCGGTATGACAGACAGCTTCGGTGGGTCATCCCTCTTGTTATGTGACCTCCGCCCATCTTGACCAAGAACTCAAGCGTATAAGGGCGTAATATGAGACGACCTGCTGACTCAGCCTGCGCACAGACTCTGGGCTTCAGCAGGCCAGAGGTCCCTTGAATCAGCTCGAGTGTTGCTGGTGGGCTGCGATGCCACAGGTTGTCAAGCTTTGAAGAACCTTGTGCTTCCAGGTGAGCTTCACGAAGCTCTCTGATGGCAAGCATTGCAGCTGACCAATATACATCGTCTTCGTGTTCAAGGTATATCGCACTTCACCATCCTCTCACCTGACCTCACTACTGCCCAAGATGTGGCTACGAACTTCTTCCTCCATCCCGATTCAGTCGGTTCTCCGATCGCAGAAGAAAGCGTCAAGTAAGCTGCATCGCTCACGGAAGCTCAACGGAAATTGGCTGATATGGTTTCGCAGGTATCTAAAAGAGCTCAATCCTGCAGTTGAAGGATCAGCGAAAGTAGAAGTAGGTTGTCCATGGATCTGAGCGCGTGCTCTTCAAGCTGATATCGCTTGTGTACAGGACCCAGCATCCCTCCTCGTCACTGATCCAGCCTTCTTCACCACATACACCTTGATCATCGCTTCTAACGTTATACCATCTCTTGAGCTGGAATTGGCAGACTTGTTATGGCAAAGTGAGCCCGAAAAATCCCTTCCATTGCAAGGAGTACAGCTGACTCCATTTTATCAGCGTCCGCGAGCGTAGGGGGTTCAGACATCCCACTGATATGCATAAGGAATTCCGGATTCATAGGTAGAGTGGAAATCCAATTAAGGGAACACAGCGGTACGTTATGCTCACATCGCTCGCGTCTCTGATTAAGCTGAAGATTCTGTTTAGTGGTTGATACCCATCCCGACACAACACATACCCTCCGTCTGGATGCGCCTTTCACTTCGCTTGAACATCACGCTCGTTCGCTTGATTTGGCTACAATGGACAGTATGGAACATTCACACATACCTTGGGTGGTTTTGTTGGTACGAGCAGCCAGTATATGGAAGGAATCGGTGAGTTTCATGCTGCTTCGTGGTGTGGTTTTTTACAAGGCTTATGAGCAATATTACTGCGTAGCATAATGGCAGACTACCTGAAAGCAGCGAGGAAAAAGCGGAATTCAAAGAATTGCTGAAGAAGGACAAAGCAAAGGGCGATGAGGAGAATTACGAGGAAGCTCTGGCGCAAGCTTACAGAGTCTGGGGTAAATCCGAAGTGAGTTCTCTGCCATCGCTATCAGCTGATCTACGCTGACTATCCAAATTCAGCTGCCATGGGAGACCGGGCAGATTCTGGACGATGATAGCGTGAAGAATATTTCGACCAATGTAAGCTGGCATTTGATACATTTGTCGTGTCTCGTGGGCGTATAGCTGACGAGGAGCAACACAGTCGAAAAATCTCCATATCCTCCTGCACACCCTCTCAGAATATGTCTCTGCACCACCCCATCTACCGCCCACCTCCCCTTCCTTACCCGACATGCATTCTTCGACGACGTCGTACGTGCATCTCCAAAATCTTTACAAGCAGGAATATCAATCGGACCTCAAGCGATTCAAGCGGTTGTTATCTCAAACACTCCAGAATATAGGCTTGGAGGAAGAAACAATACCCGATGAGGAGGTTGAGAGCTTCGCGAAGAATGTAGCAGGAGTTGGCATAATCAAGGGGACACCTCTGCGACAGGGCAAAGAGGGCAAGGGCTTGATAGTCAGAGCCATCGGTACGTCAGCTTGCGTATCAGGTTGGGACTCATCCGGCAAACAAGCTGATCTGCCGCAGAGGATTATCAATACGACGAGTACGATGGCTCTTCGACATGCTTCGCCATGCATCTCGCTCTCTTGGCTGCCGAACGATTCTATGCCTTACACAAGCGATGGCCAGGCACCAAATCCAAGGCAGATATGTGTGAAGATAATCAACAAATCGAAGAGGTACTCAAAGGCATCATGGGTGGCAAGGAAGTGGCGAATGTGTTCGCGGAGAGTATAGCGGAAGTGTGAGTGATGCGTTTCCTTTAGAGCAACGTCTTTGCAAGATTTTCTTGCTGATATCTCACGGCCGCAGGACAAGGGGCGGATTTGGGACTCTTCCTACAACAGCGGCCTTCCTGGGGGGAGTCGTGGCACAAGAAGCGATCAAGCTGGTGACTAACCAATATACACCGCTCGACAATACAGTGATTGTGGATTTGATCAAGAGTCAATCCGCTAAATTCAAGTTCTAGCAAGATCCAAGTCCGAGCAACGTATGCGTTATGAGAGACGATCAGGTCATGATAGACGACAGAATGTGTAGCCGGTTTCGCGGAGGTAGAGTTGTATCATAGATGTGGCTCAGAGGCGTCATGAGCTTTCAGCATAAAGCGATCATGTATCGACATTGAAAGCCGTTCATCATTATCTTAGCGGGAACGAATTTAAGGCGACTTTCATTCAGGCAAAGCTGTGTCAAACCCTCAGCTCCACTGACTGATTAGATCCGGCTGATACGGCAAGCTGAAACGCATGTCGATGTGACGTGGAGCAGTCTGAAATGGACACGGACCCCCGGGAAGCCGGCGAATCAGGTCCATTGCTCACACAGCTACCAATGCCCTTGCCGACGGTCGTGAGTCTTCATACGGTCTCTTTTGCTGCGAACCCTTTCGTTAGCTACATTGCCTACGGGCAATGTCAAGCCTGCGTGTGTGATAGAGTGGTGATAAACTATCGGTGACCGATCTACAGTAGACAGACAGCATATATGTAATTCGATTGATCCCAGAATGTTCTTGTGTCTGTGTTCACTAATTCTTGTGCCCATCATACATACTCACCACCAACAACGATAAAAACCGAAAGGCCATTTTACTGTACAGTACTGCGATCAAGATGGTTCTCACTCACGAATACGTTTCGAAAATCTTCGACCATGCTATCAAACATGAGAACGAAGCTATGTTCAGCTATGTCCGAGACGACGTCAGAGCTGAGATCATCAATCCCGAGATCGAAACTTCCCCATTCTCCAAGGTATACACTTCTGTGAGTTTGTCTATTCTAGGTGATTCAAGTCGTTCGGAATAGTGGTGCGCTTTCGTGCTTCAATGATCTCGGTGGCAATGGTAGCGATGCTACTGTAGCTGACATTGGATTATTGAGGGTATTTAGAAAGCGGAATACGCAGCTGGAGTAATGGGTTTCCTCGGCTTTTCGAGAAACCCGCAGACCTCACCTTGAAGAGATTGACCGTTTCTGGGGACTTGGCCATTATCGAACTTAGAGCTGAGGGCAAAGGGAAGAAAGACGGTGAGAAATTTGTCAATTAGTGAGTACTCATCCCATCCCATCTCATCTCATCTCATCTCATCCCACCTCATCTCGTCTCATCTTAACCCAATCCAATGGAATCGGTTACTTTACCGCTCTCCCTTGCACACACTTCCCTACAACATCGTTGACATCTGATCAGCTGATTGACTGACGTTCTGCCTTATCCGCAGTATCTGCCTTGTATGCGAGTTCGACGACGCGGAAGAACCAAAGATCAAGGCTTTGACCGAGTATTGCGATTCGGCTTTGTTGGTCAAATTCCACCAGAACAACAAGGCTTAGATGTCCTCATCCACACAGAGATTTATTTCTTTGCGTGTGCTCCATGCCGTAGTAGTTGGCTTGGTCTGATCATGATCTATGAGCGATGAAGCCTGTTTAGTGAGATGCAAATTGAGTTATGGAATGATCAGATCACCGTTCATTCGATAACTTGACAGACCACCGTTCGGCGCATTCCGAGCGGAATCTCCGTCGCAGATCGGGTGAAAGGATTTATCAGCAGATCCAAATAACCTGAATGAGATTACGAACCAAATCATTAGATGCGTTCTGATGACGAAGCTTACGAAGCATGATTCAGCTATGATTGAGCAGCTGCGCAGAGCTGTGGATATATATGTGCACGGTTGTTTTAACGTCGATGAGTCCTGGAATACATATTTAATAATTCACCAGCTGCCGGACAAACAACACTGATTCGCTCATTCCGATCCTCTGCAAAACCCAATCATCGCTCATGACCGTCACTGGAACATACCTACAAGGTTTACTCGACCGTATCCTCGGAGGTGAGCTGCCGGGTTTCTTGGAAGGTTACGTGCATGATGATGTAGAATGGATGCTCATCAATGCCGAGGTGAAATCATCACCCTTATCAGGGCTGTATCACGGCGTAAGTTGTTTCGTCCATCCATGCTGTCATTCCCTTGTAAGGACCGGAATGCATGTCAAGCACTGCTAAGAACAAAGTGAATTCGGGCAGAAACAAGCATACTTCGCTGCCGCTGGTCCCGTATTCGGAGCATTCACCGGTCCCACTAAATTCGAACTTGAACGATCAACCTTAGCTGGCAATTTAGCGTTCATTGAGTTGAGGGGTACGTCAGTCGGTAAAAAGGATGGAAAGACAATGGGTGGATTGTAAGTCAATGACAATCCATACTCGCCTTTCAGCCTATTCCCTTTCGGCCGTATTGCTTGCACGGGACACGAAAGACTGATAAACGCGTCTATACACGGTAGCTGGTGCTGGATTCTTGAATTTGATGACGACGCTGAGAAGCCCAAGATCAAGAAGATCAAGGAGTACATGGATTCAGCTTTGGCCAAGGAGTTCATCGAGAACAATCAGTAAAACATGTCTGACAACCACTGTATGCATGTTTCGGATCGTTCCTTTTCCTCGCGTTTGCAGGTCAGACCGGATCACCGAACATTTCGATCGCGCTCGGATCATCAATTAGCGTTCTTCTCGCGGTCTTAAAGCAATTATCTTACACAGCTTTGACTTGACCATCGGTCATGCATGCATGCATGCGCGGGGGATGTATTAGCTTTCAGTGACGTGTCAGGGCTTTTCGTCCGCACGTACGCACTTTGCTTTCATCGTCGTCATGAGTCATCGACAGATCAAGATTAAGCAGATATCTCGCTGCTTCAATCGGATGACTTCGCTTTGTCAGTGGGATCTGACAGCATACTACGATGACCATCTCCGAATCATATGCGCAAGAGCTCATCGAGCTTATGCTCAGAGCGGATTTTCCGACGTTGATGCAGTACATAAGAGACGACGTAGAGTGGATTACCATCAATCCCGAGGTCAAGTCAACCAAATCATCAGGACATTATCGAGGAGTCAGTTCATCACTCGTTTCGGAGTCTGGCGGGCGCTAATGAGTGGAGCTGACTAACACTGTATACTTTGCTAGAAAAAGGATTTCATGGAAGTTACCGGTCCACTGATGAAGACCTTCAAAGCTCCTCCTCAATTTACGCTTGAAAGGTCTACTATTGCAGGGGACTTGCTCTTTGTGGAACTAAAAGGGGAAGCCATTGGGTCGAAGGATAATAAGACATTGACAGGATTGTGAGTTTATCTGTCAATGTCGACACTGCCCCTTATCTACCTCGCTGTTTCGACAAGCCCATCAACGACCGGCCCTAACCTCAACCGAATGCAGCCTGATGTGTCAGGAGGTCGAGGCTGATCGTGTGCATGTTGCAGCTGGTTCAAATCTTCGAATTTGAGGAGAACGACGAGGCGAACTCAAAACCCCAGATCAAGAAGATCAAAGAATACATGGATTCTGCCTTGTTGAAGGAGTTCATGGATAACAACCTTGATTGAGCGGTCGTGTCCATATACATGGTTACATGTACTGTAGATTGTATCTACCTTCATCCCAAAGGCAGATTGTACGTCGTATGAGACAGTCTGTATCGATGTGCGCCGGATCACCGTTCAACACAGTATAATGTCCGACGCTACGTGAAAACCTTCACCAGATCATCCGGTGATTTGAAGCTCTTCTCTTTAGGTTGTTCGACAATATTCCCAAAAGGCATCTGTCCGGTCATCTTCCATTCTTTTGGTATACCCCACAGACGACCTATCTCTTCTCGATCCGGATAATAATGTTGAAGCGTCATCCCTATCCTAGGGTTAAGATTTGTAAATGTCAACCAGACTGAGGTACTCGTGATAAGTCAGCCTCACTATCAGCTCCTACGCCTTCTCAAAGACTGCATACTGACTGGCATATTGTGCAATGGCTGATGATTGTAGTGACCAAGTCTCGAACTTGTCGCGATATGCCGGATACTTTTCGATTATCTCCTCTATCGCTATTGAAACGACATAATCAACCATAAAGCAGGTAGTGGATTGAGCGGAGAGAAGCGAAGAGCGTACTTTGACCATCCTCGAAGAACAATAGCGTGCCGTATCCATTCTGTAATGATCTCAATTTATCTATCACCTTGCTGTATCACAGATCAGACGTTAGTCGCCTATTTCGATCTCCCGCTTGGTCCTGTGGAGAGATGTCTGACCCACCTGAAATGCTCATGCGCTACATTGGGCCTTTTCTGCAGTATATCCTCGCCCAGACTACCTATCACAAGATCCCATAACTTCCTATGATGCTCGCCGAACAGCACTACGATCCGAGTAGATTGCATGTTGAACATCGACGGGACATGTCGTAGAACTTTTTTTACTAGTGCCGTCACTTCTGCCGGCTCGACATCGCAACGATCATCTATCTAGTTGGACGCAATGGAGAGTCGGCGTCAACGAGTTGTGATCAGCTGAAGAGATACGGCTTGCGCTGGTGTCGAGACTCACGACGTAGTGCGACCTGCGCTCCTCTATGCTTCCAATTAAGGACATCGTCTACTCATGAGCTGTCGGCTCAGAGCTGTATCAAATCACTGTTGGTGTCTCGTGAGTATTTCTCAACATTCCCAACCTTCGTCATCTGTCAATCATATCCTGCATATGGAGTAGGAGAAGGGTCTGAGATCATCTTGAGTAGAGTAATCAGCCGTGCCCGCGGCGTTCAGATATCGGTCATAACCGTGTTTAAGAGATAAGAGTCATCTGACGCGGTCACGTTAGGATTACCTTTGATCTAACGTTACTCTGCTGTTCCGCCTTGGTAGTGCATTTGGCCGATGTTGGCCGTTGCATAAAGCAGATCTTCCCGGCCAATCGATGGAGAGGTATATATCAGAACAACCACACCTTGAGATCTACGTTGATGTCATGCTTCAACGACTTGACGCCGGCTACATTTCTTCCATCCTGACTGCACAATCTCGACTCTCTCCTACACTCTCCTACTAAGGCTTGCAAGTCAAAAGGACATCGAAGCCATCGAGATCATGTCGACCACTAGTACCCGTGCCAACGGGTCAACCAAGGGTGCTGAGGGCTTACTTCACTTCACCCCTGTCGGACCTTCCCAGATGGACATAGTGAGTACATGTCCCGCTCCAGGCCTTGACGAAGATAACATATGTGCTTGCTTGTTGTTATGTAGCCGTATGCCGACCTGATGAATATCGACTTATCAACTTTCGCCGATGGGCCTGACGCACAGCAGAAACTTGCTGGACAGCTATATCAAGCGATGACCACCCAGGGCTTCTTCGTTTTGACTGGATTCGGAATCAGCGAGGAGGAGATTGCTAGGCAGGTGGATATAGGCTATGTAAGTCTGTTCGCTTCCTGTTCGTTTTCTCGCTCTCCCCGTCTTCGCCAAAGAGTGCTGATGAAGATGCAAATGGTAATTTATTGCGAATATCAACAGACTGTGTTGGAGAAGACCCCTCTGGAAGAGAAGAAAGAATTAGATGGACATATGGATCAGACAGGTCAATATCGAGGCTTTAAATTACGGAATTACTATGAGTAAGTCGTTCAACCTTGATCGCAGGCATGATATGGGAAAATACATACTGATATGTTGGCTTTGCACTGGCATCATGGTAGAATGGAAAAAGGAGTTAAAGATCAGATCGAGCAATTTAATTGGCAAAGAGATATGAGCGATCAACCTATGCCGTCGACTATCAAGCCATTCCAAGCTGAAGTCAAAAGCTTTTGTGAGAGGGTACATAAGGATGTACTGTATAAAGTGTATCAGCGTAAGTGAGGGTTTTGAGCTGAACCGAACAATCTATCACCTACTCCGAGCGATGCGTTAAACCTTAGACTGATGGGTATCTGTGTCACACACGATGTAGTATTCGCGCTCGCTCTGAAGTTACCGATCGACACGTTTGTTAATTTCCATAAATATGAAGAAAAGGATGACTCATGGTTCAGATGTGAGCATCTCTTCTCCCCGCCGCTTCACAGAGATTGATTTGGCTAATGATCAAACCGTTGAAGATATGGCCTATTACGATGAGTTCAGTCCGGAGGATGAAGAGAAAGTCGGCGGAGTATGGTTGAAAGGTCATCAAGACCATGGAGCGGTCACTATGGTGTTGTGAGTGTCGTACTTTGAAACTCGTGCGCCTTCGTAAAGGCCGGATTGAAATTGATCAGACTTACACAAATTCCAGTTCGCAACCGATGGCATCGTTGCAAGTACGGGACGAACAAGGTGTATGGAGATACACGAGGCATACTCCCGGTGGAATCATCGTGAGTGAAGTAGTCTCAACTTCAGTTCCTTCTCATTCTCCAAGAATCACATATCTGATTTTAGATTCGCACAGCTCACACCTGAAATTGAATCTCACAGATAAATTGCGGCATAATGATGGAATGGTGGACCGGCGGCCTATTCAAAGCTGCCAATCACCGAGTCTTTGCTCCTCCGCAAGATCAGCGGAATCACACCCGATGCGGAGTCTTCTATTTCTCGATACCGAATAACGACGTGCGACCAGACTTGCTCGTCGATTCGCCCGTTCTTCAACGAGCTGGTGTTAAGTCCATCTTCAAGGACGGTAAGAATATCGACGCGCTCACTTTCAGTAGAGCCAGAGTCGCAAAGGTCGGGAAGAGCGATATATACAAGCAGCCCTGGGGAGCCGGAGCAAGGTTGGTAGAAGTTATTGCAGGGGTTGAAGTCCCTCATTTTGGATAGTGCTGTACACTGCTTTTCCTTGGCAGACGTGCCTGATCTACCGATTAGAGCGCATGTCATTTACCAGTCTTGTGTAGATGATTGTTTTCTTCGTTGTGATGTTGAAATCGAAGCGCGAATGCGAATCCTGTATACCGTCCGGACCGCTTGTAATGCATTCTGCAACAAATTCAGACACCTAGATCGTTGTTGAACCCAACACTGCTTAGCCAAGTTTGATCATCCATCACCTGAGACCAAGCAGCTGGGACATCTATTCCCAGTGAAGCTAGGAAGTCATCGACGGATAGATCGGTCACTGGATCCCACCAAACATCATCAGTTTTGGCAGTGGCATCGAAGATATGGCCCCTGAGGGACTCACCAAAAGTAGGCAAGTTGAGCGCAGTAGCGACATCAATGTACGATTGGTTGAACTCAGGTAAGTCTTGCTTGACACACATGAGAAGGACTACCGCTCGTCTCAGTGCAGCGGCTATCACATCCCATTGGGTCCTCCGGTACTTGGCGATCATAGTCGAGACGTAACCTATGGTCAACTCTGTTGTCTGCCCGATAATTTCGTGGTTCAACGATCGGGCTCTCGTGATGATGTATAGGAGTAAGCTGAGAACGTTGAAGATATGGTGGAAGGCGTCTGTCGCGACGCACCAGATGAGCGAATGCCAGACAGATCGAGAAGTTTGATGCTTACAAGGTGTCCAATACAGCTCTTCGTCACCTGGTGTGAGGCACTCAACGAAATTAGTGACCTCTCGGCAGGTTTGAAGAGCGTCGACGATAGCACTGAGAGATTGTATTTTGTTATATGGGGTGTCCGGGATGGTCCGCAGTAACAAACGACGGATGAGTACAGTCAGGCCGAGGGATGAGAGTTGAAACGAGCCTGTCCATCGGAGTTTATCAGCATCATTATTTATCCGATTTTCAGAATGTCTTGACATCATGACCGTTCAGCACTCACGAACGCCGGTGGGTGCAGTGATCGCTCCTCGCTCTGCGTGCTGGGAAACACCGAAAATTGGTAGATACTCCTGGCGGATCTCTTGAATCCTTTCGATCGACAGCTCAAGCTGGGCTATCCGGCTGACAGGGGCCGGAGTCTGCTTACTTCCCACTTCAGAAATCGATTGGAAGTTGTCGATGATATCGCTGAATGGTAGTATCAGCCTCAAGACTGTCCGCTGCTGACATTGATCCCATAACTCACTCTATGAGCAGGGTAAGTCGGCTGGTGGCGATGAACGATTCCATCGATGTTCTGTCCGGTGTCGAAGCATCTTCGCCATAGTCTCCATCTTCCACGGAGAGCAAGGGGACATTGTAACTACCTTTGTGCAAGCTATAGGCTAGGTCAGCGTGTCAATGACTCTCTCGTCAGGCAGGTCAAACAGTCCTCACAAACTGGGTCTTCCATATAGCAATGCTCTCCATTTATCCTGTATCACCAAAGCCCACCATATCCGCTTTCTCAGTTTCCTCTCCCATAGCGGCAGGGACCAATTGGTTGAATCGATATGTAATCCCAGCAAGAAAGCCGCACCAAGCGCCTACATTGCGTACATGCATTGCCCCGAAAATCAGTATCCCGTCGACATTCAGAAGTATAAGCCAACTCACCCTGCCTGAGCCGATCGTCAACTGACCGGCGTTCTCAGCAATTTCCATCGGTCGACTATACATCTGTAAAAGAGCCAATTGCAAAGTCGCCAATCGCGGTTGTCTGAACTCGTCATCCAACGCTAGTAGAGCGTTCGACCATAATTCCTTATGTATTCCTCGGAGTGCGGGTATGTAATGCGTCGAATGAGCGATAATCCCCGCTAACAACGCAGGCGATATTCCTGGTCCGGGTGCATCTGCGGAGTAAGTGGCATCAAGACGTTTCGGATTTATGATAGGGATGGCTTTTAAGGTATGCGCCCTGACGCTGTGGTTGAGTACCGAGCACAATAAGTAAATGGGGCTGCCATGCAGCAAACAAGGAGAAGGATCTGCTCACGAGCCGAATATCCTCGGCAGGAGATTACTGCATCTCTTTTCACCCATTTTTTGGTTCGCCTCAAGGGCAGCTTGCCCATTATGAGGTGTTCTACCGTAAATCAGAGCAGGAGTTTTGACGAAATAGACGGGAAACCGCGTATCGGACGAAACTTGACGAAAAGATAGTCCGCCAGGTGTCTGGGATGTGGTGGAAAGATCTGTCGCTTTGACGACCAAGGTCGAGAATGCATCTGCACCTAGGAAATGCGATTCTTCGTCGTGGGGTTCTTCCATATCTAGCGAGGAAGGTGGGATATCCTCCTGGAATCGATTGAGATCAGCTCAAATTTATCGTGGTTTTTACAGACCTTCGATTACTCACCTCAATGTGTTCAGAATTCACTGTCCAAGGTATTTGTCCTACACCGTTGTCATCTCTCATCGAGGACGTCCCGATAGATAACGATGGAGCCGATGGATGCAAGTCATGGGACTAGGTTCGGCGTCAGCATGATCCGAGATCGACATCAAATCGGACTTACAACAGATGACCGAGAGGGATGCTGATCACATGTATCCAAGATGGGTGCCCGTTGACTTTGCACTGCATGACTTGGTGATTCCTTCTTCCTCCGTTTCCGTACACTTGGGGGCATGTCAAAAGTACATGGTTTGAACCGTACTCTACAAGCCATACACGGCTCCCCGCGCACTTCGATCGAGCATAATTGTTTCAGTCGTCTGCCTACGCAGTCGTAATCAGCGATCACCTATGCTGGGTCATATAACTGCTCACAGAGATCACATGGTCTATCTAATCTTGATCGAGGTGCTCGCGTGAAGCTTGGACCTGCCGATCGCACTTCAAAATGAGTTCAGTAGACGGCTCAGTCACGAAACATGCACTGAGAGGACCTACCAGCTGCAGTGGGCGCCTCTGCCATCTTTTAGACGATATTTCGCACACAAGGCAAATGATCAACAAACAGGGGAATTGTTGAGCAGCGTTTTGGCCGCGGGGATGTACGGTCACACGTTCACATTCCCACGGTTGTACCTTCCTTTCCGCCTTTGAGCAGATTGTCACTAGTATCAGAAATTCGGAGCCTTTACGGAATGTTCACCACGAGAGACGACGCACTTGGAAGTAACAGTCGAGCGGACGCGGCTGCTAGGAGGCTGCTACAGGCGACGTTGAGCTGCAACAACATGCATGCAGATGCAAATTGTAAAACTTGCTGTGATGAACAGTGACCTTGTCTCAGGGCAGTCCAGATAATCACGTGGTGCGAGATTAATTCCGGTTGAAACCTGAAACGTCATCGGACCAGCAACAAAACGTTGTCCATCAGATATCTGGACTGTTCGCTGTGAATGATTTCACTGCTATTTTCCCAGACCGAGCGGACTTCATGAACATGGTCTCGAGTACCACGTTAGCCGTCGCGAAGAGAAAGCAGGATGAGAGGGAGCGGCTGATCAAGCAGATGGAGGATGAATTGGGGTGTGCCAGTGAACATCCTGAAGATCAAGAATATACACACACTAAGTGAGTCCAGCTAGCGCAAGTCGGCTGGTAAATCCTTCAGCTGACCACCCCCGCTCATAGGCCCGAGCAGATTGTGTACAATTTGAAAGCTAAGAAGCAGGGTTGGACAGTAGAACGGATCATGATAGCTTTTGTGAGTTCTCGCTTGCTTAGTTTGAGCTGACGAGAAAAAGATTCGATCGGCATGCGCTGCTCATAGAAAAACCAATTGCTTGACAGAGGGTGAGCCGAGCTCTCCCTCAGGTCGCAGACCAAGGACGCTGATAACCTGTGTGCATGATAGTCGTTTTCGAGGATGCGTTGAGACGAGCGAGGGAAATGGACAAAGATTTTGCTGCGACTGGTACAGCCGAAGGGGATTTCTGGGGTTTACCGTCCAGCTTCAAAGGTATATCCACTGATCGGCTGGTCGAGGAGGCAGTTCGAGCTAACGTCATTCCCAACGTTCGCATTAGACACATACAACATCCTCGGGGTGGATTCCTCACTTGGTTGTTCGCCGTGAGTGTATATCAGCGATCATTCTTAGACATGAATTCACGGACCAGGAAACCTGAATACTGATGATCCATTTTAGTCACTGCTTTGATCCTACCGACAAAGGAGATGCAGAAGCCACTGTGAGCGCGATCGGACGGGCTTTATACATGGCATATCGGGCTTATACGGGTCTGTCTCAGCTGGTGAAGCTGTTCAGAAAGGCAGGAGGAATACCATTTTGCAAAACGAATGTTCCCCAAGTGAGTCGACTCAGGTCCCAGAGCACGCAAAGACTTTCCTTCTTCGTGCTTAACAAGGACCTACCCAATCGCAGACATTACTGGCGTTCGAATGTCGTAATCCCATATTCTTGACGACCACTAATCCCCACTCGTCTGATAGAACATGCGGAGGAAGCTCAGGAGGAGAAGCGGCTTTGATTGCCTTGCATGGTACACCGCTGGGCTGGGGATCGGATAGTAAGAGAACCATTCTCCACGTGTGCCGAACTTTAAGCTGAGCTCTTGGGGTAGTCGGCGGCTCTTTGCGTATACCTGCGCATTATAGCGGAGTCTGTGGGCTCAAGCCCGTCAGAGGAAGATGGCCTGTAATGGGTCAGAGAAATAGTGTGAAAGGGTTTGACGGCATCAAGGTTAGCCAGCCGCCTAAAGCAAAGCGATCTATGCCATCATTGCAAGCTGACCACCTGGACAGGGAATGGTTGGACCTATGGGTCGAACGGTAGACGATCTAATTTTCGCTTCTAAGAGCATGTTGAGTCTCGCACATTCGACAGCAGACATAGCTTTGAAAGGGGAGGTGTTACTTCCTTTACCTTGGAAAGAAGTGGATATACCTAAGAAGCTCAAGGTCGGGTACTGGACACAAGATAATCTGATCAAGGTAAGCTGAATTGAGCTCATTGTCCAGGCCTTCGCTTACTGCAACCGGGATATTAGACTAGTCCTGCTTGTGTGAGGGCTGTTGAGGAAAGTGTCAGGAAGCTAAGGGAAGCAGGTCACGAAGTAGTAGAATTCCACCCACCAAATAGTGAGTACATGATCTCCTCACCTGCAGTACATGATCTCCTCACCTTGCTCATTATAGCTTGCTGACACGAGCAAACAGTTGCAGAAGCATTGAAAGTACGTCAAATCGATGTTGTGTATTGAGCGGGGCTGACTTGTCACTATGCATAGGTCTTCGCTGGCTTGACCTCCTCTGACGGATACAAGACTCTGCTGGGTAATATCGGGTCTGATCCAATGGAAAGCTCGATGCGACTAGTGAGTCGCCTCTCCATTTGCGATGCATTATAACGATCGTGGAAGCTAAACCCTCAATAGGTAACGCTTGGCTCAAAACTACCGAGTCTGCTCCATTCGGTGCTCGGATGGGTTGTCGATAACCTACTCGGAGACCGCCTGTTCGCTTCGATTTTCGGTACGTCTGCCTTCATATCCGCCGATCCTTGTCACACTGAGTGCAAAATTGCTGCAGCCACTTCTCGTCCGAAGAGTGTTCAGGAGTTTTGGGAATTCACCGCTAGGAGGGAGGTTTATGCCAATGCCTTTCGAAAATTGGTACGTCAAACCATTTGGCGGTTCCCCACAAATTCGCCGTGACATCATGAGCTAATCAAGCGACTCCTGGCAGGTCTGGGAAGAACACAAGTTTGACATGCTGCTATGTCCGGTTCAAGCTGTCCCCGCGCTAGAACATGGTGCCACCAAATTCCTCTCACCATTATCGTCAGTCTCAACCTCTTTCAGCCTGTGTTTCCGGTGCAGGTGTCGAGGCCCACATGCTGACAAATGGACATATGAACCAGAGTATCTACGATCTTGTTCAACGTGGTGGATTCGACGGTAGGAGTGATACCGGTGACTCGCGTTGATGAAGCTTTGGACAGTCATTCAGAAGGTTTCCTGAACGACAGCGAAGGATCTTGGATTTTGGAAAAACGGGTATACGGAAAAGGCGGAGCATATGACGCTGAGAAGATGCATGGGCTTCCAGTAGGTGTACAGATTGTTGGCCGAGAGTGGCAGGAGGAGAAGGTCCTGGAAATGATGAAGACGTTGGAGGGTCTGATTGGGTATCAGGCGTAGATATGTACTACATCAAACGGTGTATTGACTACCTGTATGTAGTTTTATAACCTGACGGCCAAAGAATCTGTAGAATAGGTGACTCGCCATGTATCACATACCATGCACAAAACGATATGAACTTCGCTTATCGACGTCAGGTATGAGCGACAAAAGCATCCTTCAACATTAGGACCATTCCACTTCCTTCCTGTATTTCTCGAACTCCTCTCTGGTGATCCCATCTTTCATCAAGCTATTCAATCTATTCTGGGCCTGCTTCGGATCCTTGATAT
The DNA here is from genome assembly GCF_000512565.2 of Kwoniella dejecticola CBS 10117. NCBI lineage: Eukaryota > Fungi > Basidiomycota > Tremellomycetes > Tremellales > Cryptococcaceae > Kwoniella > Kwoniella dejecticola. Next base: position 3,667,718 of record NC_089301.1, read on the forward strand.
TGATGGCTTTTACAATTATATGATCGAGCAAACTCGCATTGACTCCCGTCTTCTCTTGAATCGCTGTCCTAATCTCACTCAATTTCTTGGGATCGATCTTGTGTGGACCCGTTCCATGATATCCTTCTCCTATCGAGCAACCAACCCTCTTACCTAGTGGTATCACTTTTTCTTCAAACTCATTCCGTGAGAGGGGTTGCGCTAGATAATCAATCCACTGATTCATCTGTTCTTTCGTGAACCCCTTCTGTCTCATCGAATTCACCAATTTCTTCATATCGTTCTGTCTCAGTACTATATCCCTATATCCGCCTTTCCCATCCGGGGACATCCATCCATCTTGCATCTCATCACTCTGAATATCCACACCTAATGATCTCAATACTTTCACTACCTGCTGTATCTCCTGCTCACTCGTCGGATTTTTAAGCGTACTCAAAATTTTATCCTTCATCTCTGGCTTGACACCTTTCTGTTTCATTTCTTTAGAGTTCAAGAGCGCTTCTACTTTCTTAACGGAATTAACGGGGATACCTAATTTCTTTTTCATCTTATCAAATGGATTCCCACCTACATGCGCATTCATCTTCGGCTTATCCGGATATCCCATCTCCCTCGCCTCGTCGCCGTACTGCTTATTACGCCTCTTGATCTGCTCAGGATTCTTCTCCGACGTCCACACCTCGTAGTTGTTCAGAGCTTGTTTCTGGTCCAAGGTGTTCATGAGCGCCAGCATGCCGGCTATGGCAGGCTCATCGTATCCCGCTTTCTTCAGTTCCGCATACCCCTTCGAAGTCGGAACAAAATACGAAGTTGGCATATTCGGTGGTCCGTCATCGATTCGTTCTTGTTTCGTATAAGCAGATGCAGATCCGCTTCCGCCACCTGATCCGCTATTCGGCGCTCCTTTCCACCCAGCTTGTTTAGCCCTCTCAGCGTACTGTGTGTTCCTGCGCTGGATGTGCTTTGGATCTTTCTCCCTTGCCCAAGCTGAAAACTGCTTCTTGGCTTGGTGCTTATTCTTCATTTGATTCAGAGAAAGGATCATCCCTGCTATAGCGGGGTCTTCATAGCCTGCGCGCTTCAGGTATTTGTGCGCATCCGGTACGTATTTACTCTTTGGCATTAAGCTTGAGTTTCCGCCGGACGAACCATCACCCGGACCTCTTGCGGGGCCGGAACCAGAGGGCGAGGGTTGCCAGCCTGCGTCTTTCGCTTTCTGGCCGTATTGCTGATTTCGCCTTTTCACTTCGTCCGCATCTTTGGGTTTCATCCACTTTTGTAGTAACTTCTTGGCCTGATCTTTGTCGCCTTCGTTCATGGTATTGATCATTCCTGCTATGGCAGGATCGTCGTATCCTGCTCTCTTGAGGTATTTGTACGGATCTTTGATATGCCTCGATTTAGGCATATTAGCAGGCGGTGAGGTGCTTGACTGACTAGATTTGCGAGGTCGGGATTCTGATTCAAGATCAGAAGGTGAGTCAGGGGACGGCTGACGAGATCGTCTATTGTCAGGTTGGTTCGATCGACCATCAGGACCGGTTCCCGATTTACGACGCTTGATCTGCAATAGGGATAATCATAGAGGTACAGCGTCAACTTATCGATACCGCACGTCAATTGAGAATCGTCGGAAGTGAGGAAATGAACGGTTTCATCACTCACGGCCAAACCCTCTTGATCTTTGCTTAGCCATATCAACAACATGAAAGTAGTCTTAACACACACGATGAGTGTGAATAAGTCTGGATGAAGAAAGAAGAAAGAGACACCTTCAACAATACAGCCAATCATGAAAGTCGGCCAGTAATTCTGGAGGTGTACTTCATGTTTCGAAGACAAGTATTCGTCATCTACGTGACCGCATCACAATCAGTATAGTAAAATTATCAGAATACACAGAAGCGTAAAAGTAGAAGCAGAGAGCTCACTATGGTATTGAAGAGGTATAGTCAGATCAAAGGCTAATGCCAGGATCAAGGATATCTCCATCGGACTGGTCCGCAGGATGATCCAACTCCCGACGAAAACGCCTGAGAGGATTATGAGATCCCATATCCCCGTCGAGTCCGACATGATTATCACTATCTCTGCCAGCCACCCTCCAGAAGGAGCGAGCTATGTTACGGACAAAGTGGCCTCAGCGCTCGCAAGTCATAAGAGTATCAAACAAGCGAATCTCTCAGCGAGTGAAGAAACGTCTGACTTACCCATTGCTCTCTGAAGTTTTGCGCGCGTTGTCCCAGATCTCTAGGCATTGCACTTGTGATAAGTAAGCTGGTCACTTGCTACATGAACGGCGCATTAGTGTTGCAGTCCTGTGTATACCGGACCCCACGAATAGCAGTCGTGCAGATCTTGTTTTTAGGTCCGAAATTTTTCAAGAATGTCCACCGCCCACTTGGCAGTCTTTAGTCCGATACGAAGCATTTGCTGCTTGAAGAGGGTTCAGCCCTGTGTATTGGACTTGGTAGCTGGACAGGTCACAGCTGAGTGAATATAACGATTCAGCATTGTCGTTCAGTAACATTGTAACGCCGTGAAAGGACGGCTTCATCGGATCCTTTGAGGTTGTCCGGAACGTCTGAAAGGAGGACATCGTGTGTAACGCGTTGAAATCAGATCAAACCCGCAATCGACCCGGCGTAACCTCGTTCGATGATGTCCAGCCTTCAGTAAGGATACGAGCTCTTCAAATTACAGTGAGAACAATGTGTGTCTCGCAAACAGGGAACGCATGCAAGGGGTGTTATTCATGACGAAGGGTTTGTCGGGCCAAGTCACGTGATATGCGCCGCATATGAGCGAGAATGACGTCTTCGCCACCCAAATGCTCGCTTTCAACAAGGACCGGCTTGGATCCGAACACTTCAATTGTTCTCAATAGTTCCAAGCATCCCTTAACACTCCAGAAACAAAGAGAAACGAACAGGCCTGGAGTACGATGCGCTCTGTGCTTACTTTGCCCTTCTTAGCTGGTCTGGCGACATCTCTGCCTTCACCGGCTCAGCAGCCATTCAGCCTCGAATCAGACTTAGCGGGAGAAAGAGTGAATGTATCGTTATATGTCATGTCGAGATGCCCCGATGCAGTGAGTAGACGGCTCTGAGGACTTCATGTAGTGTTACAGAGGAGGCATTCAACTGACAACTTGTGCTAGAGGTTATGCGAGAACGTATTCCAGAGCGTAAGTGTAGTTCAGCCAGGTGTTCGTTTGTTTGAAATGCGGCTAATCGTTACTCATCTTATGTAGGTCATTCAGCAGGAAGGGATATTAGATAAGATAGATTTGAATGTAGGGTATATCGGAACGTGCGTCCATCGATCTCCGTCTCAGACTCTTGTCTCACTTAACAATCGATGCTGAGGCTGTTCACTTTGATGGCAGACCAAATAAGACCGAACCGCTCGGGGTGACATGCAAACACGGCCAGATCGAATGTATAGGCAACGCCCATCAAATATGTCTGTACGAACATCTACCGGTAGACAAGGCATACGCAGTCGTCCAATGCCAGAACTACCCTTCCACTTTCCCCAAGGAAATAGGTAGCGTAGAATCGATCCAGAAATGCGTGAAGACAGTCGGTATAGATTGGGTAAACTCGGGCGTCGGAAAATGTATACAGGGTAAAAACTTCAATCAGACCCTCGAAACTCCGCAGAAACACAAAGGCAAGGACAAGCCTGAAGGCGGAGGTGATGACGAGGTGAAACTCCTGGGTAAAGAAGCTACACAGTTGTTGAAGAGGAATATCAAGGAAGTGTACGATAAGGGAATTACGACTAGTTGTACGATTGATATTGATTCGACGGTCAACAAGGCAGGGAAGAGACGTTGTGTCGTTGATGGCGGCGTATGGAAAGGATGTGATGTGAGCAGCATCGCCTCTTCTGTTTCTTTCTATCCCAATTGACCTCTGCTGAAGGCGAAACTGACAAGCGCATGCATCGACAGGACGGTCATACTGCTCAGGACTTCATAAGGGTGATAGAGGAGGAGTACAAGAACCTGCAGAGTAAGAAGGACGAGTGATTGTTGCGATAGACCTGTGAAAACTTGATTTCTGTATCTTCAGCTCGGATTCACCATATCTGTATCCATAATGCATTGCACTTATAGATAGCGTTCCAGCGACGAAGACCTCAGATCTTGTCGGAAATGGCGTGACGCAGATTGCAGCCTCATCTAACCGTTGGCTTTATGTAGATGCGCTTCAAACAATTATACATAATGCCTGTCATCTATTCTGGAGTACAATCTATATCGAATAAACCAGATCGTTGTCAAAATCACGGACCCGTGACGCAGCGGAGGGCAATCACCAGCTCAGGAAGCCTTTGCCAGTCTTCACTCCAGCTCGTTCGACGCCGACAGCGTTCCTCAGTAATCCAGGTACGATCTTTCCCTGCAATATCGTGTCCTCAACTACTCTAGGTATCTCTGCAGGACTGACTCGACCATACGATATGTACGCTCCAGATGGGAAGAGGATCTAAAGCGACGAAAGTCAACAGAGCCAACGAATGATCATGTAGACACGTGCGATGGGAGGTATCATTCCACTCACAAGCATCACACCAGCATACCTGTGTCCTCCTAGATGGTTGATGTTGAAAATGCCCACTTGTCCGCCTTCCCCTCCTTGGACACTCTCAATCTCGCCTATCCGCTTGCCCACCTCCTCTTCACGCTCACTGTCTGATCCGCTGATCTCCTCCAATGGCGGTCCATCAAGATGCGTAAGAGATGATCCATCTTCGTCGATATCGATATCGTGTTTCTGCAAGACCGTATGCAGAGCTGATCGCAAGAGCGGCGCAGCAATATGACATCGTTTATCTCTCTTCTTGTGTGAACCTGATCCGGCATATACGTGCTATTAGATCGGCGTCCTATCGCAAGCTGTAATGATGATACTGCCAACACGACTTACAGAGTAATATCACCGCTCTGTAGGGTAGAACCCAACTTCTCCGCCTCGAGAATTCATCCTCCACTTCATCCATAAGAGGTTTTCCAGATCTACCTACTTCACAGGATAACTGATTCTCATACAACGATCTTGCGCCTTGCAGTGAGTTATCGATCTCATGTATGACTTTCCAGTCTGGGAAGACCAGTACAGTCTGGTCGGAAGGGTCGTCTGACTGCGATATAAGCGATGAAGAGTAGAGCGAAGGTTGTACTGAGATGGGCTTGGAAAGCGGGTCGGATGGCGAGGGGAATTCAGATGGTGAGATGTACGGTATGGAGGATTTCGGCTTCGAGTCTGACGAGGCAGGTGTCGGTGCTGAGGAGATGACTTTGTCCAGATGATGAGCCAGAGAGCCTTTCTCGTCCTGCCGATAGCGATTGATCAGCGATGTTCTTGTGCTTCCGGCGCAGTTCTTCACTCTGCATTGAACACTCCCAGCCATGCGGAGGACTTGTAAGGTGGTGATGGACTCACTACATGATCTCTCTCCCAATCACTTTTACCCGTACTGATAACGACCACTCGCCCTTTCCCACCTTTCGATGACCCCTGCAAATCACTCTCCCAATCTGTATCGAACCCCTTCGGCAATTCTCCTAAATCCCCGTATTTCTCCAATACATACTCTTCATACGCTTTCCCATCGTATACAATCTCATCGACACTTCCTGATCCGTTCTGAGACGGGTCCAAGCATGGGTTACTACATGACGCGCAATCCGTTTCCGAGGTGGGAACGCCGGCTTGTCCCAATTCTTTCGAAAGAGTGACGTATGTATCTGCTCGTCTAGCTGCAGTGTGAGATGACGGAAGAGGTTCGGTGTGAGATAAGAAAGATGAGATTTTGCCTAGCATCTTAGCTCGGTACACACTGTTTGATGATCTCTATGAAGGACAACAAGCAAGAATGGAATGAAGAAAACGAGTTTGATAGAAAGGTGAAACAGGGTAGGGAGAAGGGGGATTTTTATAAATAAACATGCGGGTCTCGGTTTATCAGATAAAATAAAATAGGTGTCTTTTCATTTGATAGCCTGCGCTTCAGAAATGCGCCGATGCTGCGTAAGCTCGTCATCCTTTTCGGCTGCGTCCGATTGGCCTGGGTGCACAATTGGGTTTGGGGAGAGAGGAGCCCAGAAAGAAGATGGAAGGGGGTAAAGGGGGAAAGCTGAAGTCCGAGGGCCGAAGGGATGTATAAGCGCCCTCAGGGTCACCAGTAAGTTATGTTCCTCAAAACCGCCGCCGCCGGTCTGTAGTATGTCATTTTCACAGTGGAGAAAAACACGATCACGATGATGCTAGCAGTTGACCGTCATTTTTCGCTATTATTTTGAACAAGCCAGTGGGAAGACAGATGCTCTCATCCACATGAAGCTTCTCGATCGGCAGAGGCCGAACAGATGCCGATCTTTTGTAAGCCTCATATGAAAGGTCTGATGGGCTGTAACGCCCAATCGCACATGGGTGTCAGGTAAGAATCCTTTATGGTCTAACCTGAAAAAGGTGGTCACCAGACCCATAAAAGGATGACGATGAGAAGACCTCTTGAGTCAATCTGGATGCCACTCGACATGAAATGACACATAATTGTTATTTATGTGCTTGGGGATGGATTACTCATCCAGCCGTCGAGTACAAGTACATAGATACGAGGATAGAGTACCTCATCGCATCGCGCATAACGACTTAAACATCTTGGGCTATACTGAAAAAAGGCAAGATCTTTAAAAAAGACTCAACTTCCCGACCACAGACAGAAATACCATAATGTTCGCTCCTCCAGGTGTGGATTCCTCCTCATCAGGTGAAGACTCAACCCCGCCACCTTCTCCAGGGGTCCAGCGTGTCAAACCCAAATTTTCCTTCAAGTCTCTGTTCTCACCTACTACTGATCCCGGGACTTCCAGATACAGGAGTAGAAGCAGGGGCGTAGGTGCACGAGCGAAACCTCCAAGCGATGTAATAAACCCAGTCGAAGCTGCCAAAGCTCATAATGCGTCGCCCACTGATCCCGTGTCCCCCAAGAAGCAAGTCCGGATATTCGCTGGTGAATTGGAAAGAGGACAAAAGGCCAAAGGTCTTACTAACAATCTAGGAGAGAACATCCGAGACTCCTTGACCTTCCCTCAGAACACGCCTCGAGGTCAAGATCGCGGCGGGGAAGAGCACCAAGTGCGGGCATTCCCTGATTCCGAAGCTCGCGGTAATGCTAACGGTATCTCAGAAGAGGTTTTACTGATGCTGAGAAAGCTTATGGCTGAGCAAAAAGAGGCCGAACAAGCTGAAAGCTTTGCCCGAGAGGCTGAAAAAGCGGAAATCGAACGTGAAAAGGCTGCACGGGAGGAGATGGTCAGAAAAGAGACGGAGCAAGCTAGAGAGGCAGAAGAATATGAACGACATCGAGGGAGGATCGAACAGAGAGAGCTAGAACAACACCTCGAATCCTTGGGCGAATCAGTATCCACATCACCCATAGCTATACGTCGGCCTATGCAGTCTTCTGCCTCGAAGGGTGTCCACATATATTCGTCTGAAGAGGATACACGCAAGTCCACTGACATAATTGATAAGATCCGTTCTGGGGCTTCGCTGACAAAGAAAAGAAGTTTGAAGTCCCTCAAGTCCATGCGCAGGGGCGGTAGTCGGAAGATCGAGATTGATGTTCCATCGGTACCTGTCCCACCTATTCCTAGAGATACGAGTATAGATGATGGGTATGTGATGATTTCGAGGACTCCGATCGCCGATAAGTTCGCCAGACCCCTGCCAAATCTGATAGAACAAGGTGTGAGTCATTTACTGTGCTGTACTGTATCTTGTGCTCTGGAGGTCTTATGTATCTGCGCTGATCACTCATCGGACACACAGCCGAGGACTGCTCCTCCTCATATGACTCGACTCCATGATGTCGATCCTTGCTTGCCACAAGTAGCTCAGGGATATTACCACCAGTCTCCCGCCGGCCCGCCGACTGCAGTACAATTTCCGCCTTCACCTTGGTACGATTATAATCGATCGCCTCATTTCCCGCCGGAAACCGCTCCTCCAATTGCAGCGCATCATGGCTACCATCCCGGATATCCTACTTCAACCATGCAAGAAGGAGGATGGTGTCACCCACCGGGCCTGCCTCTGCACCCTTACTACCCTGCGTGTGGCGTGACTTCACAACCTCATGGTCCGCCCGTATCGGCCCCCATACCCATTGTGTATGCTTCCGACAGGTCCCCTGCCCTGTCACCTACCCAAATCAAGCGTGCTCCTGATAAATCCTCCACGAAGCATCCTGAGCCTGCTTCTCTCGATACGCGAGATTTCAACGACAAGCCACGGACGAAGGCAAAGCCACACTTGAAAGACGGTCCGGGTAAGGTGATCCAAAGACAAACTGCGCAGACTTTTGACTCTTATCACGGCGAGCTCGGTCAAACGTCGACGAAAGGCAAGACCAAGGCGTTAGAGGGCCCAGATTCTAAAGGAGACCGAGTGACGCATCCTGCAAATCGGCCCAATGATCCAGAATTGCAGGAGACGAGGGTGTCAGAGGTGAGACAAAATGGCAAGATCGAAAAGCCCGAGAACAGCGAGACGACCCTCGAAGGCGATGCACACAGAAAAGTCCGGGCGAGCCAAGAACAACTTGAAAAGACGATCAAGCAGTTCGAAGCCAAATACGCGGAAGCATTGAAAGTGTACCAAACCCCTGGTTTAGATGAGACGTCCAGATCACAAGCTAAAGAGAGGTTACGGAGTATAGAAGCAAAACTGAAGGAGGCCACGAGGTCTCTCCAAAAATGCCAAGAAGGCACCAAAGGCAAAGACACTGATGCAGATCACAAGTACGAAAGGCCGAAGCCACAACGCGTTGAAGACCCGCCTGAGGCATGCGATTCTGAGGCTGCTCCGACTGGGAAAGTAGAGCTGTCCGATGTTCGAGATTCAGACGCCTCGATGGATGCTATCAGAGAAGATATCAAGAGATATCAGTCTCGCCTAGCGCAGCTGAGGAAAGCTTACTCAGTAGAGGGCATATCTGATGAACAGAAGAATGGACATCAAGATGAAGATCAGGAGCGATGAGAGCAAGTTGAACAAATTGACCGCCCAGCTGAGTGTTTCGACTCATGGTATCAATGACTCTCCAAAACCAGCAGTGAAGGTGGGGGATGCAGATGATCGGAATATGGTCGAAGAGCCGAAATCGGGAGATGACACTGCTGAGAAATCGGACAGAGAAGGAAACGGAACAACAGCTGTGAGGCCCGCAGCCGTGATATCCCCTGCTCCTCTCGAAGAAAGCGCGGTATCCTTAATAGAGCCTGATAAGACCACTAAGACTGATACCGGTGCCACGCCTGATCAAAAAGAGATTTCGGAGCTGAAGAAGACGGTGGAGAAGTATCAGAACAGGCATAAAGTGGTCATGAAAGCTTACAAAGCCAACAACCTATTTGATCAACAGAGGAAAGAGGCAAAAATGGAGGCTCAGAGATGCGAGATGAAGATGAAGGAAGCTATGAAAGCGCTTGATCGGGCCAAGAAGGCCGTGAGGCCAGCCGATCTTGCGATCAAGGAGCATGAGAAGGATCGCCCGAAAGAGAGTGAGAAGGTCGAACACGATAAAAACGAGCAGACTCAGCAAGGAGACAATGGTAAGCCTGCAGAATCTTTCCAAACAAGTGAGGGCAACATCGATGTCGTGCACGGAAATCCACAATCAGTCTCCGAGTCACGCAGTGAGCGCAACGAGAATACAAAAGGTCTGCAGCGTTCTATTGAAAAATACCAAACGAGGTACAAAGAGGCTATCAAGGCTTATCAAGCGAAAGACATGACAGAGGCCGAGAAGAGAGCAGCGAAGGAGAACGTGAAGAGAGCTGAAGAGAAGCTGAAGCAGGCTATGCATGCTTTGAAGTCCTCACAGGCCGACACAGATGGTCAAGCAGACGCTGAGGTGGATAGTACAGCGAGTGCAAGTGCCACGAGTAAGGACGTGTCAGATGAAAGGACCATTGATGCTGTTCGAAAGTCCATCAGACCCGACGTCGGAACGATGGAGCCAGCAAAGACCAAGCACGATACGGAGGGAGAGTCTCAAGAAAAAGTGACCCAGGGAAAGGAGCAAGTAGGTTCTCATTCGCCCCGAAGTGCAGGTAACGCCAAAGATGAATTGACTGGTAAGCGAAAGCAGATGGAAGTCTCAATTAAGCAATATCAAATACGTCACAAGAAGGCGATTGACGCCTTTGAATCAGGTGGCCTCCCAGAGGACAGGAAGAAAGAAGTCAAGGAGGAAATCAAGAGCCTCGAGGGGAAATTGAAAGCCGCCACGCAGACTCTTGAGAGGTTGAAGAGCGAAGATACCGAAAAGGACGATCGGAGCTCGATGAAGAACACAGCAGAGGGCAGGGATGGGAAAGGAGGCGAGAAGCGCCTCGATGATGACTACCAGAACAAGGAAAGCCGTGAGAACTCAAAACCGTCAGAGGTAAAGAAGAGTCAGGAAGAGCAAGAAAGCGATACTACCAACGCACAAATCATAACGGTTCAGACCAATGGAGGGTCAAAGGAAGAACTTAGATCCGCTACCGCAGAGGCGAATAAAATGAACGATCTTGAAGAAACCATCAAGAAGTATCGATCCCAGCACAAAGAAGCTGTCCATGCATACAAGGCGGACGGACTGTCCGAAGAACAACGAGCGAAAGCTAAGATGGCAGTCATGAGGATCGAAGCGAAGTGGAAAGAAGCCACCCAGGCTCGAGATACCCTTCGAGATCGAAAGAAGAGCGTTGAGAAGGAGAATTTAGATGTAAATCAAGAGAGAACGGCAGACGATACTGTGAAAGATGTCAAATCCACCGGTATTACACAAGCGGTTCCTAGGGAGACTCATCTTACTGAACAAAAGCAGTCAGCCGGGCGTGGCACCACTTCTGAGCTCTCAGGAAGGGAACAACCGAGTCCGGAAGAGCTTGAAGCACAAAAGAGAAGGTACAAAGCTCAATATGCTCAGGCGGTCGAGATGTACAAGGACTCGAACCTATCAGATGGAGATAAAGCCAAGGTCAAGGAGAGAGTCAAGATGTTGGAAATGAACTTGCGACAAGTGACAGATCGTTTAAACGCAGGTAGAGGAGACGAGGGGAAAGCGGTAGTCGAGCCACAGACATCTGTGGCGCAGCCGCCATCCTCAGAATCACCGCCTGCAGAGGCCTCGAGAAGTGCCGACCGGGAACATATTGGTAAAGACGAAGGCGCGAATACATCGAATACGAAGAACGAAGACAGTGAGCAGTCGCAGGAGAAGAACGCTCTGGTGAAAGACCTGAATACACTCAAGGTCAAGTACTCCGACGCTATGAAAGCTTATAAATCCGGTAAATTGAGTGAGGAGGATCAGAGGAAAACCAAGCAAAAGATACTATACCTTGAGAAACAGATGGAAACCAAGAAGAAAGAGCTGACTCGACTCCAGGGCAGTGGAATGCACAGGCAGGATGATCGTACTGTGGAAGCTGAGCCACAGAACAGGGAGACCGGGGTCATCAGTTCGCCAACTCCCAAAGGTGAGAACAGAGATATCAAAGATCTCGAACAGCGACTGCAAAGATACACTGAAGCTTATAAATCGAGCTTGAGATCTCTCAAATCACTTGAAACGAATGGAGACGATCAACAAAAAATTGAGGAGAAGGTCAAAATTTTGCAAGCCAAGATGATACAAGCGAAGAAAGAACTCGAGATCGCTCGAAATGCCGAGAAGAGAAGCGGTCGGCCAATCGAGTCACCAAAGAGCGGAAGAGAGGATCGGGAGACGATGATGAAGCGCCTGAAGGTTGAATATACTCAGCTTACCGCTCGTCTCAGATCAGGCTCAGAGGATACATCGGCGGACGAAAAGGAGAAGATCTTGGCGAGGTTGGGAGCTACCAAAGCGAGGATGAAGGATTTATCGGGAGAGGCAAAGGAAAAACTTGAGGACTAAAAGCGAGCTTACCATTCGGTACAGTATCCTGGTATCGTAGTGCAGCTCTAAGTTACAGGTCTCATAAGCAACGATAAAATCAGAATGTTCTTTTGCGATCCGCGCAATATCAGACCGGACGAATTCGAAGTATCGTGTAGCCAGCCCAAAGCTATGTGGTATACTGTACATACAATTGCGATGCCCATATACTTGTACAATCTACCCTATGACGGATTTCACAAATCCTCTTCCACGTCATCCTGCCCTTCAGCAATCTCACTCTCATCCCCTATCCCACCTCCATTCTGCGTTATATCGCCGCCCTCGTCATCTTCTTCCGCTTCTGCTTCATCGTCCTCATCATCTACCATGTCTACATCACCATCGTTCACCGTTCCAGTCGACTTCCTCGGTCCTGCCCCTGCTGCTTTACTCTTGCTTACTCCAGCTGCTGCCTTCTTTGCTAATTTGGCTGCTTGTATCTGGTTCCGATATGCTGCATGTCGTCACGCCGATCAGTCACATTATACTCACAGCACGTCCTTCCGCTGTGGAGGCTCAACTGCCTGATTTGGGGTTGACAGGCGTCAGAGATGCAGCAGCAAGTTCGACTCACCCTGCAATTCTTGTTCCAATAGCGGCACAAGCGCATCACTCGGTCCGAAATCCAGCTCTGTTATAGCTTTTATAACGTCTGAGGCAGTGATGGTCTTTCCGGATCTAGCAATGGCTTGGTCATGTGCACTACGGGTTCCCGAATTGATCATCTCGACGTTAGTCTTCTGTATTGATCGGGTATGCCCTCAACACCTGTGTCACTGAGAACTCACGCTGAAGCTGCATGGAAGGAAGAAACCAGAACAAAACTCGGTCAGCACTGTAGCCAGAAAAAGTCAAGGGAGTAGGAGCGCTGTCGAGGCGAGCCTGAAAAAGAGGGTCGAGGCGAGCCTGAAAAAGAGATCGAGGAATTCAATAGACGGGTCCACTCACTCAGGTAATTTATGAACAACGTTGATCCCCTCAACAAAGCTAATACCACATCTTGCTGCATCTTCACGTTATCCGGAACCTTCGCATGTGATAACAACCATCAGCACCCGGATAGCGCTGCATATGAAATGTGGAATTTTCTTGAGAGGGACGCTCTATAGGCAACGATATCTTCGCTCTCGTCTCATGGGAAGCGTTGTCCCCGTCGCAAAATGGATCGACTCACTGATCCTTTCGCCAATTTGGTCAAATTTGACTTGGGTAATTCGAACTCGCTTATACTCGCTGAATTTGCTTTTTGCTGCTGTATCGAAGCATGTTGTACGGGGTTCTGCTTGTTGGCTGGAGCTGGGGGTTGAGCGACTGTTTTAGGAGGCATTGTCGATCGGGGGATACGAAGCTACCAGCGAGAAGCGACGAGATCAATGGCTGGGTCTAGTCGATGGGGTGCCGAGGTTGTGCTGGCTATTGTTCTGGTTGAAGACTTGTGCCTTTCTTCGTTTAACAGTATTTGTGTTCGTGGTCAACGCATGTGTTTCGACTCGACGTCAGATATTTAAATACTACGAAGGAAGAAGAGGAATGATCAAGATGCAGTCGCGAAATTCATCCATTTATTTGGTCATGTTTTCGCTTAGTGACGCGTCAATTTGCTTCCGTGCTATCTAGGAGGATCCGTCCAGGTCAATTTACCTACCCAACATATGAAAAGGGGCATGATCTCCAGCATTCTTGAGGAAGAGGCAGGTGATGTATACATGTACACTTTACAGAGAGTATCGGCATGCTCGTGCATTGCAGCTGGGTACTTGTAGTGCGAATTAAGATGTCTCAACTCCGTGTTCGCCTTCAGGTAGAAAACGGCCACATCTGATTATCTACCTACATGCAGAGGGCGTAAGGGCCCATAGCAACAATGATAGAAACGCCTCATATGTAGCGACGAAGACTGCATGAGAGATTGACCTGTAGACTGCTGGGAACGAGATTTTGTTTGCTTATTACACTCGTACTATCTCGTATATTATACTGGGGAAAACCATTGCTCGTTAGCATGTGTGTTGGATGTGGTAGGACGATGGGCGTGGAGATCAAGAAGTTGAAAAAATTCCTCCGGCGAGCGCAGTACCATACGCCAAGTTCTATGGGAAATAAGGGGTACGGTGACTCACATGACCACATTCACCACAATCAACGGTACTACGCACAAAATACGAATTTAACAGTATCTGCTTAGCTTTCCGCTTGATCACGGTCCACAACAAATGGGTATGAGTAATTTGCGAAGGATGTACTCACACCTCATCAATGTCCTCGTCGCACTTATCAGATTTATCAACTTTGCTTTCACACCCGGACCATCATTTGCACCTTGCCCAAAAGCGTCGTTGTACATGTGGGGATTCGGGGATTGACCGAATCCTGCGTTGGAGGTCGTCGAGGCTGTCGAGGCTGACCAGCCGACTATTGATGCGGGGCATGGGATTCAACCGATGGACACATTATGCGAATGACGTGAGAGGCAGAATCAGAAGGCAGAGGTGAGTGGGAATGATGCAATTGGTGATCGTCGTCAGCAGAATAGATAGACAAGTCGTAGTGTAGAATGATAACCCGATCAGCGTAGTTCCTAGAGTCTCATGGAGAATAGACGGAAGATGGTTCTAATGACTCACTCCTCGCTAGGAACCGCTCTTCATTCAGTATGGCAATAGCATTCGTTAAGAGTAATCCAATGTAAAGCAAATTGCCGAAATACCCAAAGATCATTGCGACCCGTTCAATTTGGCGATGTTTTTTCAGACTTCTTTGTTGCAGACGGTCCCAATGAGCTGATGTTCTAGTGTTCTGGTGTGGGCTTATTCGCGCACTTTGGTTGCCGTAGGAGTGATAGGTGAGAAGTGCTACAAATGAGAAGGACAGGAAATTCCAGAAGATGCAATATCTATAGGTTGTGACGTTGCTGACGAGCGTTGGAAGATCTCCTCCACGTGGCTTCAACTCCCTTTGAACCTTTAACCGTTATCCGGAATGTCCAATTCGGCAGCAGAGCAGATAACCATCGTGTCTATTGATACATTTGCGTGCTTGACAGCTGCCAGATATCAACAGAGCAGACCATTAAAAGGCAATCAGACCGCTCAGAGGTATCCATTCTCTATTCTACTTGATCCAGGTTGCTGATATCACTCAGATCCTTATAATCCGACCCACCGCATCGTCAAGCACGACCAACTTCCTTCCCCTCCACTTTAGCAGACCGTCAACAAGAATAACGCCCTGCTCACTTCATCCACCTGGCCCGCCTCACGACTGGTCTCGACATGCCCGCTCCGACGCAGCAGCAACAAGGACCGCCTTCCCAGGGCTACTCCTCCGATGCTGCAGCTGCTCAAGCTGCTCAGGCGGCGGAGATGAGTGTCATATTGTGTACTGCGGGGTGTGAGTCATAACATCCTCCATACCGCTTTACAATGCCCATTGTTCCATAGAGGATGCTGAGGAGAAGCTTGCGGAAGGGTAAGAGCTGACCACTTCCCTTGATCTCCTTTCACTATGACTGTGATCTACCGTAGACGATCACTCGATACGGTTCTGGGAAGCTTGGTCTGGGATATGTTATAGGCAAATCACATTACAGCCTCAATGGGTGAGTCCGGTCTCCAACCCTAATTCGTGTCAAACGGCTCCGATCATATCGACCTTCTCTGTCTCCCGCACAAGTAGCCATCATCCGTTTGCCATCGGGAAGCTTTTGAAGGCTGACTACATGGATCCTACATTCACCCGAAACGCAGAAACAAGTCAACCGTCTAGCCATCAGTCCCGATAAAGCTTATCTGGCTGCCGCGGGAAACGCTGCTGTCAGGATATGGGATATATCATCATTGTCGAATACACCTGTGCGTTTATTTTCCCTTCTATCTTCGGCACCTGTATTCTCTCCCCGTGTCTCAACTCCCGTTGTTTCCCCTTAAAATCCTGCCTCAGCTGATTCCCAACAATCATCATCAATACAATTCGGTTCATAGATAGCGACACTAGAAGGACATACAGCAAACGTCGTAGCTTTGGCCTACTCAGCTTTAGGTAAATGGATAGTGACGGGTAGTGAGGATGGGTCGGTCAAAGTCTGGGATACGAGGTGAGTTGAGTTTGAAGTTCGGTATTTGCATCTTACCTACAGTTCTTCCCCCGCACGCTCTGTCGAGATCTATTCTGCTCCTTGCTCTATCTTGCTTCTCGAAAAGTAAAAGTCCTATTTTCGGAAAGCTTGACCCATGTGTGTCTGTAACCGGAGAAGGATGATTCATTAAGCGGAGTATCCAGCTGAGCCGATCTTGCCCACACGCAGGACCGCCCAGATACAGCGTAATTACCTACACGACTGCCCCGTCAACGACGTGATCATACATCCGAACCAGGGCGAGCTCATCTCATGCGATCAGAGCGGTTCCGTCAAAATATGGGATCTGGCAGATAACACCTGTACGCACGAGCTTGTACCGGACGAGGACGTTCCGATACGGAGCGTCAGTATAGCTTCGGATGGAAGTACGTTGGTTGCTGGAAATAACAATGTCAGTGGGCAGTCCCGTTCAATTCACTTCGATTCAATGCAATGCAATCGTTACTTCCCATCTCAACTTCGACTTCCACTCCCATTTCAACCTGTATTTCAAGTTTGACTTCATCTAGAATTTCTGGGACTGAGACCTCTGAATCTTAGAAACTTTGATGATGCTAATACTGCTGACACAAATAGGGAATGATATACGTCTGGAGAATCGTGCCTGTTCCAGATAGTAACGCCAACTTGTTACCCGTGACTTCCTTCAGAGCACATAGTAAATATATAACCCGAGTAATCCTGAGTCCAGATACGAAGTGAGTAAAAGGTCAAAGAGTGCTCTGATCCCCTTCTCTTGATCTTGATCGGCAGATGGGTCTGCACTTATGCCATATGCAGGTACCTCGCAACTTGTTCGGCAGACACGACAATCAAGATATGGTCCACTGAAGGCTTAGATTATGCGCTAGAGAAGACATTACAAGGTCACCAGAGATGGGTGTGGGATGCTGCGTTCAGTGCGGACTCAGCGTATCTAGTCACGGGTGAGTGGGCTGCATGACTCTCTGCGCTCTACGATCTACTGTCTGCCGTCTATTGTCTACTGTC
This sequence comes from Kwoniella dejecticola CBS 10117, assembly GCF_000512565.2. Lineage (NCBI taxonomy): Eukaryota > Fungi > Basidiomycota > Tremellomycetes > Tremellales > Cryptococcaceae > Kwoniella > Kwoniella dejecticola. The sequence goes on from NC_089301.1 coordinate 3,684,840, forward strand.
CGTGGTCTTCTGAGCGGAGGAAGCATGACTGACCCCATGCGTGTTATGCCCACTGCACGAACCGTAGCGTCGAGCGATCACGCAGCTAGATTGTGGGATCTGGCGTCTGGTGAGACTGTAAGGCAGTACGACGGGCATCATCGGTGAGTACTAGTAGGATTCAACAACTCCTCACAGTCTGAGATGCATCGGAGCTGATTTGTGTACGATTAACCTTTGCAGAGCTGCAGTCTGTTGCGCGTTGAACGATATCAATTTGGCTTAATACAAGTCCGGACTTCATAATATGCCATTGCCATTACCAAGGTCGACTAGTCGTATATACCCTTCGAGAACGATAGATGTGTGAACTTGGGTCACATAATATACCGTTTGAGCCAAGGCTGGGGTAGGTATATCCAGCTGAGACCGACGATCCGTTCATCGTTGAGACATGGCATGCCAATCGATGCATTGCGTTGAAAACAAAATATGTATGACGATGAATAATCTTCCCACTCGATCTAGATATACACCCTGCTGCATATACTGTATTCTTTGACGCTCTCGTATGACTTTGACGCCTTTCTAGTTCAACACTTTTCGTAATTCCTTCTTCTGTTCAGGGGTGATGCGAGTCGGGAAAACGACGTTCCATCGGACTATCAAATCACCCTTCTTCTTCGCTGACCCAGCTTTAGACACCGGCATACCTTCTCCGGAAATACGTGTTTCTTGGCCAGGTTGTACAATTTGCTAGAAAAAGGATACAACATAAATGCAATTTCTCGTCAGTAAGGATAATGAAAACCCCTATCATAATTTAAGTGATAGCTGGGCATGAGGGAGCGCAGAGGGTTCGATTAGCGGAAAGACTCAAACTCACCCCTTCTGTCGTCGAAACACTTATCCTCCTTCCATCTAGCTGTTCAACTTCTTTCGTTATGGCGCCTCCTCCTTCGGGACCCAGCAGAGCTTGAGATAAGGTGATATTCAACTTGATTATCAGGTCATCGTCCACTCTCTCAAATCGGTTATGCGGTTTCTCCTCGACGACGAAGGTGACGGTCCTAAATGTTACGACCTATCAGCAAACAAATCTTCCGCTTGAACATATGTATGAGATGTAGATGGGATCAAACGACCTTCATGGCCATCAAGGTTTCCCCACTCAGTAAAAAAAAAACCCGACCACACTCACTGAGATTGACCATACTCGTCCTCGTTACCCGCTCCGGCGAACTTGATCTTCGTCCCCTTTTTCCAGCCCGCTTTGTAGGCCACTTCAAGTATCTTCTCCTCTTGACTCCCATTCTGCAAGTGTCTGGTAATCTTCAATCGCTTCGTTCCTCCCTTATAAAGCTCTTCGAGTGTCAAGGCTAGGGGTTTGGTAATTTCACCAGGTGGCGGTGGTTTGGTACTTGATCCACCATGTCCATGTCCAAGAGGATCACCTCCCATTCCTCCGAAACCACCCGGCATACCGCCCCCTCCGCCCATACGAGAAGACCTCATACGTGGTCCACCTCTACCGCTGCCGCCGCCCATACCCCCGAACAGGTCTTCCATACCGCCCATTCCCCCGCCCATACCGCCTCCGCCGGAAGATGAGAAGAAGGCACTATCCAAGCGAATCAAGTATCAGCCATACTGTCTCTGTGAGATACTGAGTTATAATGCAAGTGTGAGATACGGGAAGAAGACTCAGCACACTCACTTGAAGATATCGTTCGGATCTTGAGCATGGAAAGAGAATCCACCTCCTCCACCACCTGGGAATCCGCCAAATCCTCCTCCGCCCCCACCGGGTCCTGCGCCGCCCTTGAGCCCCTCTTCACCCAATTGGTCGTATACTTCTTTCTTGTTCTATAAAGGTATGACAAAACAGAGCGTCAGCTCGTTCTTCGTTCGGGAATAAAAGTTGAAACTCCCCATATTAGCCTAGGGAATGAATGAGGCGACTCACAGGATCCGAGAGGACTTCGTAGGCTTCACCTAATTTCTTGAACTTCTCTTCTGCTGCAGCTCGTTTGTCGCCGGGGTTCTTATCGGGGTGCCACCTGAGCGACTCTTTCCGATAGGCCTATGATAGAGAATAGCAGCGTCAGTGTGTTCGTCAGAAAGAAAAGGGGGCTTGGGAGGGATGCGAAGAACGCATGTATCCCAAGCGATGAAGTCGCTTATCTCGATTGTGGTTGAGCTCACTTTTTTGATTTCAGCTTCCGAGGCATCTTTGCCAACTCCCAATATCTAGTGATCAAGATCCTCCATCAGCTAGAACTCTCCCTCATAAAAGGCGCAAGCGAGACCAGATGATTCGACTCACTTTGTAATACTCAGTATTGTTCACCATTTCTCCGGTCTATGAATGTGATGTGTTGTTTGATAATTGTGAACTTCGTGTCAAGTGTGAAGTGCGATACAGATTGATCCGCCTTTGTGAGGTCACTCGTTGGTACTGTTTGTGACTGTGACTGTGAATCTGTATGCAGCGAGGGGATCTTTGTGAATCTGTATGCAGCGAGGGGATCTTTGTGAAGAATAGTCGCCCTTCGATCTGTATCTCTGCCTGATATGCACTACTGAATATTGAATGAGTGAGGTTGACAAAGTCAAGGATGAACATCAATAACGATGAGTTATACTCCTCCTCGTACTCTTCCTTGTGATTATTCTCGCACACTCTAGAATACCAGCGAAGGACCGGCATCATCCGTCGTCACCCTGGCACAGCAGCTTACGTAATTTACGAAGCCTGTTGAATCGCATCCAGTCGCACTCGGCAAATCACAACTCACAGCCCACAGCTCACTCTTGACAAATCATGTATTCAAGACATTGTTGGCCTTGGAAAGAGCTTAGTAGAGACACAGACGCTACTGTAGTCTTAGAAGCGAGAAAATATGGGACTTCAGAAAAACGAAGTTCAGCCAGAGGGTATAGACAGATGAATGCACAAGAAGGCTTGATTGAATGACCATTTTCCAGTCCAACATATCAACACGGTGATAATGATACTGATATTGGTATGTCGAAACTAGTCAAAACCAGGTCATGCTGAGCGAGTAACAGAATAAAGCGTGTGTGAAGGTGTGAAGGTATGAAAGTGTTGTCATTTTCATTTGAAATTCAATTTTAGAGTTTGAAAATCTTTTTACGAGGATCTAACTCGGTATACAGACAGACTCGTACTTGGATTTATCAAATCCTAAATTATCCTAGGGAGAAATCGCGAGCACCGAGCAGGAGCAGAAGTGGCTTAAGCGGCTTAAGCACCGAGGGCAGGGAAAGCGTTGGTGTCGTTGGCGTTGATACCAGCTTGTCCACCTCTGCCTCCTCGAGCACCACCTCGAGGTCCGTTTCCACCTCGTCCAGCTCCACCTCGAGGTCCACCTCGAGCACCACCTCGGCCACCACCTCGTCTTTGTTCTCCGCCTTCCCTGGCATCTCTTCTGGGGGGTCTGTTGGGTTGAGCGAATTGTCCGTCGAATTCAATGAAGACCTTCTCCTTCTTAGGAGCCTTAGCCTTAGCTTCGGTGTTCTTGGCCTGAAAAGCAAAAAGTGTAATTCGTCAGCATTGACCCGATGCAAGATTTTTACGAACATGGCGAATCAAGCTGGTATTTTAGCAGCATATAAGAGCTCAGACCCACCTTTCCGGAGAAGAATTCCTCAACACCAGATCTGACGAAAGCAGTACCTTCGAGGTCGGTAGATACGGTTCTGGCCTCCTTCTTCTCGAGACCGGGGATGGAGAGAGCTTGTTGGGCTCGCTCGGCAAGGAAATCGTCGTATGACTTGGTGACTTCCTCTGGTTCCTCGGGTTCGGCCGGGGCAGCGACTTCCTCAGCGGCTTCGGGAGCAGGGGTTTGAGGTTGAGCCTCTTCGACTTGAGCGTCTTTTTCACCTTCGACTTCGTCTATATAGAGTATCAGAGTCAGCTTTGCACGAAGGCGTAAAGCGCGTTGCTCGTCTTGAGACAAAAAGTCATTGGGGTTAGATGTAATGCCAATGGAACCCACCCTTCAATTCAGCTTCACCGGTGTTAGCACCCCAACCGTGCTCGACCTTCTTCTGAGAATCAGTTCCACCGTTCTGGTTTCGTCTCTCGAATTGTCGTCGTTCACCAGCTTGAGCAGGGACTTTACCGCCTTTGTAGTGGCCGGAACCGTAAGACGAGTGACCGCCGGAAGTGACGTTTCGGGAGGAGGTAGCTCCGCCTCGAGCGGGTCGGGAGCCTCTGGGACCCTTGGTGTGGGCATCTCGGACGGTTCCTTGGTTACCTTTTCTTGATGGGGCTGTGGGGGGGTAAGGGGTGTTATATGTCAGCTGTGTGCGCCTCGGGAGAGTGGCAGGAAGCGACACCTCTACATGAGCTTCACTTTTACTGTGCGATGGACTGTGATAATATGTGCGATATTCGAGGAGAAGTAGAGGGGCGTTGATGGTCAAAGGATGAAAAGCCCAAGCAATTCAACTCACGGAGTCTCTCTCCATCGAATCCACCAGCATTCTCAGAACCCTCTATGTTTCCTTCACCAGACACGGGGCCGGTGTTTCTTGGTTCTCCGGAGTAAGTATTCCTGGGGGCACCTCGGGAAGGGTAAGAGCCTCGTCCTCGGGCACCTTGGCCGGACGATCTGGGTTGAGAGCCGGGCACGGATCGTTGAGGGGCCGGAGCAGCATCCTTCTTAGCGGCAGCAGCGGCGGCTGGTTTGGCGGGAGCAGGAGAGGAGGTTGATTCTCCGTCGTCTAACCACAAAATACACCAACATTAGCATGATGATTCCCTTCAAACGCAGACATCCTCTTCACAAGTATCCTCGCGCAATGGCAATGGCTTGAAACTCGAGCCCAGAACAGAACCCAAACTCACCCCCGAGTAGGTCGAAGATATTCTTCGACACAACCGACATTTTGCGTGTTGAAAAAACTCCTAGTGAGCGCCCGTTGGCGATTTCCTATGGAGTCTGTTGTTGTTTTTTGGGGTTGGGGGTTGAATGGGAGAGTGATGATATAGGATATAGCGGTAATGAGTAGAATTGTGGATTGGGTGAAAAAGTCGAGTTTTTCGAGTCGATGAGTGAGAAAGGGAGTAAGGTGAATCAAGGTTGTAATGTAGTCAGCTTTGAATTCCTTTTTCTTCTCTCTCTGGATTGCATTGCATTGGATGAAAGCCTGTGTCCTATCCAATTCATCGTCTCTTCAACTCCGACAGGACTCCTCTAAACGTCCCTCTTCATATGCTAGGCTTCTCCAACTACATTCTCCCTTCTATCCATATCCCCCTGCTCACTCTGCGATAGTCGCACCTGCTACCACTCCCAATGCAAGCTAAATCCCCAATTCAATCCGTCGAAAATCCCTCCTCCTCTTTTAAACAGTTTCCATAAATCCTTACACTCCCATCTTTCCGCTGCCTTCTCATACTTTCTCTCTCCTTTGCAATCTCCAAGAAGAACAACTCACCTTATATGAATGTATGTGTAGGACAAGTCGAGAAGAGTTCTTCGTCTTCTTTTAACTTTATATCGAAATCACAATGAGGCTGTCCGACGAGCGAGTCAGCGTAGAGCGTAGACCACACAGAGAGTACAGAGTGAGTGAGCATGTGGCATTGCATACACTCACCATACACCGTACGAAGACCTCAGGGCCAAATCCAGTCATAGGCTCCTCCTACCAAATTCGAAAATTCACGGGAGGGGAAATTTCGTTAGATGCAAGTAAAGAACAAATAACGCCGAATCGGAATTTGGGGTTTGGCAAGAGTGGCATTTAAGCTCTTCTTGTCATCTAGGAGGAGGTAAACTGAATTGGTGAATTAACCTGTCCTATCGTGCAACAGTGCATCTTTTACCTGGCATGCTTTCAAGTGCGATCGAGTCTTCATGCAAATATCCGGGCTTATGGAGCAGAGTATAGATCAAGATTCAGAATGGTCATATGATGCATTACCTCTATCCATCCTCCCATTCTCCCATTTCCTGACATGCACCAGATCACATGGAAAGAGAATGTACTCGTACGAGTAGAATTAAAAAAAGCTTGAATTGAAAGTCAAAGTCTACCGTGAAACTTGAAACCCGATGTATAGAATGATAATCTACCTAGACCTAGTATGCCCTCTCTTCACCGACAAATTCTCTCCACGATTTGACTTCGGGCGGGTTGGTTCCCTCCACATACGGTAATGGAGATTGGTGGAATTTCTTTTGGAGAGTCTCAGTCAACAATACAGCGAGTTTGGCGTTGTTAATCAACTAAAGAACAATATCAAGCAGCATCAGCATTCATGATCAATCAGGCATTACAATATCTCAACGTCTAAAACGTCTGGATCATTCAATGATTTCCATATTTCAGTCTCAATCCAAATGATAGGAAGGTGGCATCCCCTCCTACCCAGGTGAAAGCTAGAAAACAGATTAGGGTCAAAAAAAAGCCAAACTCACAGGAATACCGAAATCCACTGCCGCTCGTCTAGCAGCATACTCCGCCTCGCCCGTCGAAGCAGCCCGGGATCGAGCAATATCAATCACAGTCGAGATCTCATGTTCTTCCAATACTTCTCGGAGTTTTCGCTTATCTTTCACAGGAACGTATATCTTCTTAATTGACAAATTCGGTTGTTCGTTGATGTAAGACTCGACTTTCGAATCGTAAGTGTATAATTTGAATCCAAGGGATAACAGGTTGGCAGCTATTATTGGCATTTCCTCTCGGGAGATATCTCCTCCGAGTAATATACCGGAATTCTTCTTGGGGAGTTTGAAGCCGTTCACAGAGAGGATGGCCTGTAAATCGAAACGCAATCAAGATGGTCAGCCGCTTATCCTTCATACCACCGCACTCTAAAACGTTAAACGCCGACCGACTTCCTTCGTCAAATTGTCGGCGACGCAGTGATATGAGAACGCGAAGTTGTCATATGGAACATGAGAACAAGAACGACAATCAATCCACTCACAGCCCAGTAAGCCTCGTGCACATCTTTACCGAACGAAGCGACCTCTCCCGTGGAAGCCATCTCGACGCCCAAGAAGGGGTCCGCACCCGGTAATCGGGTCCAGGAGAATTGCGGTACTTTGATAGCCACGTAGTCCCTCTGTTCTTTCATTAGGTCGACCGGGGCAGGGACTCCTTCTCCCATAATCGCAGCAGCAGCCACATCGATAAAGTTCTTGCCCAATACCTTCGATACGAAGGGGAACGACCTGGATGCTCGGAGATTACACTCGATCACCTTGAGTTGAGGGGGATTGTTTCCTGTGGGTGGTTTTCGGATGATCTGCATATTGAACGGACCAGAAATCTCGAATGCCTTGGCAACCTTCTGAGCGATCTCTTTGTACGAATCTAACTCGGCTGGCGGGAGTGAGAAGGGGGGTAAGACTAGAGTAGCGTCTCCGGAGTGGACACCTGCATTCTCGACGTGTTCGGATACAGCGTGAACCAGGAGGTCGCCTTTATAAGCTACGGCGTCGACGTCGATCTCTTGGGCGTTGTCGATGAATTGAGAGATGACGACTGGATGAAGGGGCGAGACGTCGGTCGCGAGGGTGAGGTTCTTCTCGAGAGAGGCTTCGTCCCATACGGTGTTCATGGCTGCACCGGAGAGAACGTAAGATGGTCGAATGAGGACGGGGTAGCCGACCTTGGAGGCGAAAGCTTTAGCGGATTCGAGCGAGGTAGCCTCGGTCCATGCTGGTTGGTCGACACCAATAGAGTCCAAGATGGAAGAGAACTTGTGTCGATCTTCGGCGTTGTCAATTTGCTCTGGATCGGTACCGAGAACACTGACACCAGAGTTCTTGAGTCGAAGAGCAATGTTCTGAGGCAATTGACCTACATGATTCCCATGTCAGCAAGCCCTGGATTGATTTGCAGATGTCACTTCAGTTTCATGGCCACTCACCACCGACAGACACAACAACACCTTCGGCACCTTCCAGCTCGTAAATATCCATAACTCTCTCGAAGCCGAGTTCCTCAAAGTACAGTCGATCAGCCTCGTCGAAATCGGTGGACACAGTCTCAGGGTTATAGTTGATCATGATTGTCTTCTTGCCCAGATCCCTGATAGCTCGAGAACAAGTGACAGCACACCAATCGAATTCTACTGAAGATCCAATTCGGTATACACCCGAACCGAGAACCATGGTTCCGTTGTCGGTGAAGTCAACATCATGTGTGGAGGCATTGTAGGTGGTGTACAAGTAGTTGGTGTAGGCAGGGAACTCGGCAGCAAGAGTATCGATCCGCTTGACGAAGGGGGTCACACCGAATGATTTCCTCTTAGCTCGGACTTCGGCTTCCTTGACATTTGCAAGTTGACTGATGTGCAAGTCGGAGAAACCAGTCTTCTTGGCTGTGAGGATCAAATCTTTGTCAATCGTCTCGAAAGGTGTGGTTTGGAGCTGTTTGTAGACAGTGACTATGTTTTCTAATTTGTACAAGAACCATTTATCGATCTTCGTGATGTCATGTAATTGGTCGATGGTGTAGTTGAGGTTCAACATGGCGTGAGCGATGGCAAAGAGTCGTCTATCGTTGTTGTTGGCTAAGGCAGTCTCCATATCTTCGGGTTTCCAATAAGCGTCGAATCCAGTAAAGTTGGGGTCGACTTGTCGAATGGCCTTTTGAAGGGATTCCTCAAATGTTCGGCCGATAGCCATCACTTCTCCGACTGACTTCATAGCTGATCCAACATTTCGCTCGACGTGTTGGAACTTGGCCAAGTCCCACTTGGGCATCTTGGTGACGATATAATCTAAGGAAGGTTCGAAACAAGCGGTGGTAGATTTGGTGACGGCATTAGGAAGTTCGGGAAGGGTGTGACCGAGAGCAATCTTGGCAGCAGTGTAAGCAAGAGGGTAACCGGTGGCCTTGGATGCAAGGGCACTGTAAAAGGAGGTCAGTATAGGTATCCCGCAACAAAACCAATCCGTTGACTGCTCACCTCGATCGAGACAGACGGGCATTCATCTCGATAACTCGGTAATCTCGACTGTTGGGGTCAAGGGCGTATTGTACCTGTGTTTTATGTCAGCCAAGCAGGCCTGCGATTTGCTTAGGCCGACTCACGTTACATTCACCGACGACACCGACGTGCCTGACGATCTTGATAGCAGCTGTTCGGAGCATGTGGTACTCGTCATCCGAGAGGGTTTGCGAAGGAGCAACAACAATAGAGTCACCGGTGTGGGTACCGAGAGGGTCGAAGTTCTCCATGTTACAGCAAATGATGGTGTTCTATTCAAGCACACACTGTCAGTCAACATCGTTATCCGGATACTACGGGGAAGAGGGCAAACTCACATCAGCAGCATCTCGGACCACTTCGTACTCGAGCTCTTTCCAACCTTTCAAAGATTTCTCAATCAATACTTGAGGGGACAGAGACAGAGACTTGGCAGCCAAGTTTCGGAGTTCCTCTTCATCGTGAGCGAAACCTGAACCAAGACCACCAAGGGAGAAAGCAGAACGAAGAATGATGGGGTAACCGATTTCTTTGGCAGCGTTGAGGGCATCTTGAATAGTGGATACTGCAGTAGACTCAGCAGCAGGGATGTCGATTTCTGCGATTCCACGGAAATTGGGAATTAGCATTGAGCGGAATCTGACCAAATCTCAGACCTTCGGACCGAAGTTGATGACGGAAGCGACATACCGTTCAAAGCCTGCACGAACAAATCACGATCTTCCGAAACTTCCAACGTCCTGATTGGTGTTCCCAATACTTTGACACCTAATCTCTCCAATACACCCATTTTATCCAGTTGAATACCAACGTTCAAAGCTGACTGACCACCGAAGGTCAAGAGGATACCATCCGGTCGTTCCTTCTCCAGCACGTATGCGACATAGTCAGCGGTAACAGGGAGGAAGTAGATCTCGTTGGCCAAGTGGTGTGATGTTTGGATGGTAGCGATATTCGGGTTGATAAGGATAGTGGAGATGTTGGATTCTCGTAATGCTTTTATAGCTTGTGAACCTGTATCCTACAAGTCAATACACTGTTTCTCCCTCGAAATTCAGATTGAAGGTGGGCAATAAGAAGAAGATTGAGGACTGACCAGAGTAATCAAATTCTCCCGCTTGACCGATACTCAAACCACCACTTCCAACTACCAGCACCTTCTTCACGTCGGGTTTCTCCAACTTAGGCAAGACTTTCGCTGATATTCGTCTGGCTAGTTCCGAGGGGGAGTTGAGCGTTGGTTCACCGTCCACTTGACCGTATGAACCGACTGCCGGCGCAGCGACAGCGTAAGATCTGGCTTGAGTAGGTACTGCTCTTCTGGCAGCTGAGGCAGGGAGGGTTCGAAGTGACCGAGAGGCCAGAGATGGTCGACAGAGAGGGATAGTTCGAAGCATTTTGGTGGTCTTTCCGGTAATCTCAAAAGCGAAGAGTTGTTGAAAAGTTGGGTTTGGGGGCTGAGTGATCAGAAATCTGACTGGGCGACAGACTCTTTACTCTATAGGGTAGAGAAAGATTAGGATGTTTCCTTTTCCCCCTTTTGAGAAGTTGATATCAGGTTGTTTTTGGTTGATGAAAGCAAGAGCCAGAGGATTTGATGATTTTCAACTTTTTCATCCGACCCGTTAGACGAGGCTTCAAAAGATCACAACGGTAACACCAAACGAGTCAACTTGAAAATTTGCCACGTGACTCGCATAGGATCCCTTTATAATTTAATTTAACTTCCTTATCGGCCTACAAAACAGAGTGATCGGGATGATGCCAGGTACACGGATGACGGAGAATGAGAACATGTCCGTGATGCCGTATTGCTGTGCGACATCATCACTGCCAAAGGTAAAGGTAATAACAAATCCGTCAACGCTCAAAGCTCAGTGCTCAATGCGGGGTACTCGTACTTTTCACTTCATCGCATCGAGCGGAGTAACATCGTCTTTTCACTACAACCACATCAGCAGCTCGACGGAGCCCGACTAGATCAGCGCACGTCGACCGGAAATCCTCGTTTCGTCTGAGAACAATAATATCGGAACACGGCTCAAGTGTCCGTCGGTGACCGGTCACACAACACACACATCGAAGAAAGGATCAAACATCCATCACATCTCACTTTAGCACCGAACAAATCGCCGCATCTGCGAAATTAGTCAATCGCAGTCACAAAACTTCGATCCATTTTATCATTTATCGCTCATTCACTGCTAATCCAGTCTCACTCATTCACTCAATTGATCCACGCTCTCTAAGCAACATGTCACATCTACCACCGACTCCCCCTTACAGCTCCTCATCGCAACCACCTAGATCTCCCGCGGACTCAAATCGTCGGCATGGCTTCGTCAACCCTTCACTGCCCTCGAATACTACTGGGCAAGCTCTGTACGAATCAGACGTCCCAGGCAGTTCCAATTATTACCCTTCCGCTCCCAGCTCGCCACGATTGCCGAGTGGAGGCTTGAACGAATTTGGCTACACAGAGCAAGCTCGACCCATCACTCCTTCTGGCTCCGTCGGGAGACGACCTCTTCCCGCTCAACCACCTGTTCCGGCACCTGCTTTACCTCCAAATCCGTACCCATCTTATCGCTCGACGTCCGGATCTGGGTCAGGTTTCGGTGCAACTGGATCAGTGGGCCGGAGAGCATTACCTACCCCGCCATCCCAATCAGGATCATCCGCTACAACTTTACCACCACCTCGACCCAGCGGAGCGAGGGCCCTACCGAGTGTACCAGGGGGATCTCGAGGTAGAACCGTGTCTGGACCTGCACCCTCTTATCCAGAAGGAGACCCTCCTCCACCGCCGCCAAGACCGTCACAGCCATACGCTTCTTCATCATATGTCCCAGCTCCCTTACCACCACCGCCTCGGACATCAACTCAATTAACACCCCCTCTGCCTCGACCACCTACCGATAGAGTCAATCACCTCGCTGATGAAGATCGGAATATCTTCATGTCCCCTTCATCCAGCTCATCATCTTCGAACTCCTTCGCTTCGCCCAGTCCGTCTCGCGCACCATCACAATCCCACTCCACAGCTCACTCATCCACCACTTTCTCATCTTCATCCGCAAGCGTCACCCGGAATAGCTCTCGGTCAACCCAAGCTTCAAGCCTAGACACTCGTCCGACCAGTGTATCAAGCGACCACGATTCTTGGTTGCCCATCTTGCCGGAGCGTTTCGGCGATTTAGGTATGGTTGAGGAATATAGCGGTGGACGCGAATCTGTGGACGGACTAGCACCTCCGTCCATCTCGGGCGGGGCAAGTAGTGGAAGGGGAACGCCAACGCAGAAAGACTGGTTTGACGGTCCACCTAGCTTACCGTATCTGGAAGACGGTCGGACATTTAGCAGAAACAGGGCAGCAAGTGCAGCTACGATAGGACCGGACGGAGAAGCTTATCCCATCACGCCCAAAGGGGATGATAAGAAGTTCGACAGACAAGGCGGTATACTCGGTGCACCATTTCAACCTGATCCTCCATCACCCTCGCGCCGCTCGACGAATAACGTTTCCTTCCCTGTCCCACAAATTCAATCGGATGGCTCTGCCGGCCCAGCAGACGAAGAGGGAACATGGAGCAGTAACGAGACTGTGCCGGCGCCCATACGGCGGGAAGACTCGATCAGCAGCAACGCAACGGATTACAGTATTACAGCGAACGACTCTGATGCTCAATCTCTATCTGCACTGAACCCCGCTTCATCTTCGTCGACCACGAATTTATTACAGCAGATCAGCAATAGTGGGAACAGTGGAAACATCCCTCAAAGGCAATCATCCATCACCTCTTCCCTGCATCCGGCATCGATATCGAGTCGCCATACTGGGCGGTCGGTTGCTTCTGCGTTATCGCCTTCATGGGCAGCGCAAACCCAACAACCTTCGAATTGGGTGTCCAGGAAACTTCAGATACATCAGTCCCATAGGAGTCCTTTCGAAGATGAGGAGACCGGCGAACCAAGATTGTACGAGGACGATAATTGGGATGACGAGGATGAAGAAGAAGATGAAGAAGAATTGGATGTCAATGAGATCAGGTTCTTCCAACCTGCGTTCGTCAGTGAGATGGCCCTACAGCTGCGAGATAAAGTGGAGAGAGGCAGACATATCAAAGCGGGTATAGCATGGGTAGGAAGTTTCACTGGCAAAGACATCGTTGTGAGTCTTAAAACCTGCATTTGTACCATTTCCACAGATACTGACTCTAAAGCTCTAATGTGTGACCTCACTGTAGACTACCATCCAGAATCTCTTGCCTCCTCATACTCGGTCATCAGGAAACGATCGGCGATTCGCGCACGCTACAGCCTTATCCTTGCAGAATCAACTTTGGTTCGTAGAGGTAGATTGGGACATCAAGCCACTACGTGATTCCAGCGACGATGTCTTCCGCTTCATGGGCGAAATGGAAGGCATGGGATCAGGTGGAGACGCCTTGACGACAGAATTGCCCAAAGGTCTCATGTCAATGGCAACTCGGTGTTATTCGCCCTCTTGCACAGGTGACAAAGGGTGTTACGCACCCCGATGTCCATTCAAGACCAACCCGAATACCTTCCTCGAGAAAATCGATAATACTATCACGCCATCCTTATCGACTCCCGCAAGTATCCGTCATGGGGATTGGAAAGACGATGTCGACCCTTTACTCCTGCGTGACTTGACTGAGAAGCAGATGGCACGACAAGCTGTGATTCACCAAGCTCTGCAATCTGAAGAAGCGTACCTCACCGACCTGACAGCTATGGAAACCCTCTTTATTGAGGGTATACGAGATGCGAACCCGCCTATAATCCGGGACGAGTACAGAAGAGAGATGTTCATACACGAAGTCTTCAATAATGCGCTCGACCTGAAAGAAGCGTGTAAACGCCTTATAGAGGAATTTCATATCAGGATGAGAGAACAACCGATCATTTTCTTCGTGGGGGATCTGTTCCTTCAGGCCGCGACGGAATTTAGGAATATATATCCTGAATATACGGGTAAACTACCTCAAGCTGAATTAGCCTTGAGCAGAGAGATGGAGGAGAATCCAGAATTCAGACTTTTCGTCGAGGTGAGCATTATCCAGCCCATCTATCAAGTCTCTCATTGCGGACGTGGGCTCGAAGGATAGATGCTGATTCTGATTCTGATTCTGATTCTGATTCTGATTCTGGTCCTGGTCCTGATCTTTGCGTATTTTACAGAGGGTCATACGTGATCATGATCGAAGGAGAGATATAAAATACCTCATAACTCGACCTTCGACTCAGTTGCAACGATACCCCGCGGTGCTGGAGGGTATATTGAATGCGACGGAGACCGATGATCCAGATAAAGATTTCCTCGAACAGGCTCTAGTGTCCATCCAGAGCTTGTCCAGCTTGTCGCAATTGAAGTTGTTCCATGCGAGTAAAGGCCGCGGGCCGGCGGGTAAATTACAATGGTACGACTTGGTCCCCGAGAAAGATCGGAAGGACATGAAGGCCAAAGAGCAGAAACGACAAATGTGCGTGACTTTCTCCTCATTGCGCTGACTACCGGTTTGCGACCTTCGAGAGAATGATGCTTGAGCTGATGATGCGTTGCCTACAGGCAAATTTGGGAGCTTATCCAGGGAGAGATGGAGTATGTAGCTGATCTGGAATCTATCGAGACTGTGAGTACTGACTGACCTTGACTTGGTATACCTCCCGACCTTGGTGCCTTGTGAGGTGAAGGTAATATACTGATGGGGTCATACTATCGATGGCTATAGCTATTCGTCAATGGTCTGAGACTGGCAGACCCGGCAGTCATTGATCGGAATAGACTGGATGTGTTCCTCGACGAAGCCTTTCACAATTATCGAAGCTTATTAGAAGTCCACTCGAGGTTGTTGGAAAATCTTCAACATAGACAACTGGAACAACATCCACATTTCGGGATGATATCCGACTTGATCTTCGACGCGGCGTTGAACTGGCAAGAAGCCTACATGGAATATGTCACTCATTATCCGATTGCGAAAGCCAAAGTCCAAGAAGAGGAAAGTCGGAACCCGAAATTTGCTGCCTTCTTACAGGTGAGTCCACCATCTTCTCTCGTACTTGTTTCTTTTGCTGATTTCACCCACCCACCCATCCGCATCATCACCTCTCATTCCCGATTCTTGCACAACCCCCAATCTTGCTGGCCACAGACATGCCTCAAAGACCCTTCCGCAAATCGTCAAGATGTTTATCATTTCATAAACCGGCCTATCCCTCGATTATTGCGATATAACCTCCTCTTAGCTGATATTCTGAAATCGCTCAAAGAGGTCGGACCAGCCGATCACCCAGATATAGAACAGATACCAGGCGTAATGGAAGTCATCACTGACCTAGGAAAAGCAACGCAAAAGGGTGTAGCGGTCAACGAGTCTAAAGTCGAGTTGTGGGGATTTCAACATACCCTTGACGGATCTAGGTTCTGGCCACGGATGGTCAAAGACCTTGACTTGGCAAATCCGATGCGAGAACTCATCCATAAAGGGAAAGTATACCGACAGCCTGAAGGCTCCATTGGTGGCAGTTGGACCGAGCTTGTGGTCCTGCTCTTTGATCATTACCGTGAGTCACTCTTGGTATGTGGCATAAAGCTTGACGATATTGCGACTGATGTGTGCCTTTAGTCGTACTTACTAAACCTGAGCGAATCTCGAGATCGAGAGGAAAAGACCATCACCGCCAAGTCAAATATACGATCAATCGAAGAGTAAGGGATCTCATTCGCAGTATTTGTTGTGGTGCAAGTGCAGGTAAACTGACTGCGTTTGATCGGTATTTAGCCTATCCCCCTTGAACTCCTGTCATTGGGTAATTTCTCGGACCTGCCACGACAGAGAAATACGGGTCGACTGTTCGGAGTGGGCGGTAGTAATTCCGATGCGAACACCGAGGACATCACCACCAACTCGACCGACAAGGATAGTCGGACTGTTTACCCTTTCAGTATCTCGTTCATCGGTCAAGGTCAATTAGGCGGAGCGTACACCCTCTGGGCGGACTCAGCGTCAGCAAGAGACGAATGGAAGAAACAGCTATTACATGCCAAAGTCCTCAGATTGGAAGTCAATGATGCTGGAAAGGTATGTCCGCGCGTTGTCATTAAAAACAAATTGTCCCCTGAGCTGATATTGGAATAACAGGTATTCGAGATGATTCCATTAAGCGAGAACACTTTCTATATGGCACCTAATTATGCAGTGCCCAAGGATAAGGAAGATCAATTCACGGGTAGAGTTACTTGCAGTTGTCCTTTCAGTGAGTTATACTCATGCCTCATACTGGTGTAACGGGTAGGGATGTTAGCGGAGTGTGGGATAAAGCTGATAATGGATATGGTATGAATAGCTACTTCGGACAGACGGAAACTGGTGGCTGTTGGATGTCAAGATGGAGTATGGATCGGAGTCAGGGGCGAGACTGCTTCTTTGAGGAAAGTACTCCATGTGAAGAACGTCACCAACATTGCCGTTTTGGAAGAATTCGGAATGTTCCTTGTACTTTCAGACAAGGTAGGCGCATTATAGGCCCCATCCCCCAAAAGGTTACGGTCATAACTATAGCTAATTCTGAAATTTCGATCAATAGAATCTATTCGCCTATCATCTCGAAGCCCTCGTTCCGTCCGGAAATGGTCGGAACCAATGGAAAACCGCGCCCGAGCGAGTGACTATGCCCCGAGAAGAGATCTCGTATTTCACGGTCGGTAGACTTGATGGTAGGACTCTTGTAGTCACCATGAAAAAGGATACAGTGAGCCTCTCATTACTCGTGCCATAGTAGCGGGTACTACGAAGGAGTCAGGCTGATTCGGATGTTGGTGTTCAATAGACCACTTCCACGTTCAAAATCCTCGAACCAGTGTTGAATCGTTCAGCGGAAGATCCACGACAGAGAAGACCTTTTGGATTCTTGGGCAAAGGATCGGAATGGTTCAGACCGTACAAAATGTTTTATCTCCCCGCAGAGGTGTATGGTCTGCATTTCTTGAAGCATAAGATGGCTATTGTCTGCTCGAAAGGATTTGAGATTATGAATCTGAACGAGTGAGTCGAGCTGAACCTGTTTGAAGCTTGTCCACAAGCGCCTGAGCAAGTGATGTCTGATGTTGATGGATGGTATTGGAATAGTCTGAAAGGAGGTAGTATCCCCACGTTCGAAGCTGCTAAAACGAGGGAAAATCCGAGATTGTTGGAGATCCAGAAGAAATGCGAGACTGCCAAGCCTTTGGGAATGTTCAGGTCGACCGAGACTGAGTTCTTGCTTTGTTACGATTGTAAGTCCCTTCCTCTCTCTCTCGGCTGTGGTCATTTTCCGATAGTACTATAGCATTCTGGTCATTGGTAGAAGAAAGAAGCTGATGAGATGAATGGATGTCATTGTAATCTTAGCTTTCGGTGTCTATGTTGATCGGTGAGACCTTGAATCCTTGTTCACTTCGGATGTCTTTGAATGGTAGCTGATCTGATCATTATGCCTTCTTGCAGACACGGTGAACCCAATCGAGACCAACGGCCGATCGAATGGGAAGGCAAACCAGATAGTGTCGCTTTCCACCCGCCGTACCTGTTATTGATCTCTGCGCCATTCATCGAGATCCGACATATAGATACGGCGAAATTGTTACAGATTTATACGGGCAGTGATCTTCGATTGACCTGGGAGTGAGTCGCTCATTGATGAAGCTCACTTCGACTCAATACCCTCCAGCTGCCATTGCGCTTTTTGCTGATTGGCTGATCTACCTACAGTGGATCTGGCGGTCATAGACATCAACCGATCGATAATCCTGGCAAGAAGTACGTCTGAATCCCTATCTCTCCCTCTTCCCTGCCACGCCTTTGT
The DNA here is from genome assembly GCF_000512565.2 of Kwoniella dejecticola CBS 10117. Lineage (NCBI taxonomy): Eukaryota > Fungi > Basidiomycota > Tremellomycetes > Tremellales > Cryptococcaceae > Kwoniella > Kwoniella dejecticola. The sequence continues at coordinate 3,702,673 of NC_089301.1, forward strand.
GATGTGTTTTGAAGGCCGTCATACAAGCGAAAGTGAGTGTATGAGCTGATTGGTCAATTCGTATAAACAATAGTGGCTATGGAGAAGAAACGAAGATACAAGAACCGCAGATCCACATTTGCCAACGAGCTCAAGACCAGAGGCAGCTGGGTAGACATTTGCAAGGTGTCGGACAGCATGTGTGAGTACATGATTCACTCTGGTCGCTTTTCAAAGACGGGTAATTCAGCTAATTTGTTTCGTGGCATTATAGATTTGAACTTAGTCCAACATTGTTGCTGAATAACCCACTTATGAACCCGTTCAATACGCATGACTCGAATTACTTACCCCCACCTCCATTGACTACTCATGCAACGCCTCAGATCAGGGTACGTCTCATCACGCATGGATCCCTGGTGTCTTCCACTTCAGTCCGATGATCATGTTGATTGCTAATTTGCTTGTTTTGTTCGTCGTATCGGGAATATAGCAAGCTCGCCCTCCCTCGATAATGACCACTTCGTCAGCGGAATACGCCCAAGCTCCCATCGCCGCGCAGTACGGTGGATATCCTAGTGTCAATGGAAACAATTACGGTTATGGGTTTAGGGATAGTGGGTATAGCGGAACTACGACTCCACAGCCCCAGAATCAGCAGCAAGCTGGATACGGGTATGGACAATTCGCCCCGCAGCAGCAGCATCAACAACAACAACAAAGTGGATATACTTCTTCTCCAGCTTATAATGGCAATTACACCAACACCACCAACAACAATCAAGGGGGATTCGTAAGAAGGGAAAGCGCGAATAGTAATACAACTAGCGGATACAGTGCGAACAGTCATTGGAGTAGTGCTGGTGGTGGTGGTGGATATGGGAATCATAGTCCGAATTTGAATGGTCATGGGGAATAGAAGTCCAGTCAATGGATATAAAGTAGTGGATTTTTGGGGCGTCATCTGTACATGTATCTGTAAGGGTACTTGTATTTGTATTTGGTCTTGTACTTGTACTTGCACTAATCCAATAGAGTAGAATTGGATCTGTTGTATCCCGTTGTGCTACCAGTGCATGTATATGTATATCACTACGCCGTCGTGTACGCGGTTGGAGAATTACATGCTATCGCTGAATTGATATTTGAGCGTTTACTTGATGATCTTCCGAACCTCTATCGTATCGCCATATGACATATATCATGAACGCGAAATGTAATCGCTCAACGTCCCTTCCCCCTCCCCCATCCTTCACGTTCTCCGCCGTTATCGTCATCTAAGTATAATTGTATACTCCTCCCTTCCCCTGCCTTTCCCTGCCTTCCCCTAAAACGCAGCATCACAACAAGCTTCCAAAGCGCAGCATTGAAGACAACACAAGCAACATGCACCCAAACCGCAACACGCAGCTGCTGAGCCTGCCCCTCGGTCGGTCGGTCCTTGATTAGGTTGTTGCGCGTTAGGGTTGAGGTTGGGATCGTAGCCCATTTGGGGCTGTGGTGCGTATTGAGTATGCATTGGCTAGGTTCGAGGCGGTCATAAAAGTGTATGAAATATTGGTATCGGTGTCAGCGTCGGTACCCAGATGCCTACGCCTGTCCCTGTTCCTGCTCCCGAGGCTCATAGTAATAAACCGAGTGGGCGGGTGACTGATCGAAAAAGGGATATATACTTACAGGAGGAGCTTGTTGGCTATTCCCAAAGCGAAAGATGTCATTTTAGTATTCGACATGAACAACAGACACTGTTCGACGAGTGAAACCGGATGAGGCTGGAACATCCTATTCGACTCGACTCGAATGGACTTGACTCACTTTGGATCCCATTCTCCCCCATTAGGTTGATATCCACCGCCACCGTATCCTTGTCCTGGAGGAGGCGGTCCTCCGTAGTTCGAGCGGGCGTCTGAGAGGGGTGATTGGCGTAATAGTCGTTAGAAGACATTTTGACAGTCTGCTCGCTTTAACGATTGGGAGGCAGTGCGAGTGCGAGATAAATGAGAACCAACGAGCAGCTGAGCCACCAAATATTCAGTAAAGATACTTATAACTGTATTGTTTGTCGAGCAATATACTGTGTATATGCAGTACAGCACTAGTACAGTACCGCATTCCTTGCACGAGTATAACGCAGTGTCCGACAAAGGATATATATGCCTTGGCAAAATATAGCATCCCTTGGCTATTTTAGTGAGTGGTTCAGCCAATGATCAATGATCAATCGTTGCCCCTAATCAGCTAAGACCCGGCCACAGGAATCAAAGGAAGCCAAGTCGTGTTTGAGGGATAGCGTCTCCCTTTTAGCACTTGTCTTGCAGGGCCATGAAAATAGACAGCGAAGGAGCATCGGATTGGAGATGAGGTAGATGGTCCGTGAGCAGTCTAAAGTCTAATCTTCAGGTTCAGGTCATAATTACCATCGAACGACCCTGGACCGAATGGGTGATCAGTGCGACAGAGGCGTGTTGCCAATGTTTGTCTTTACTTGAGAGGATTGCATATCGAATTAGATTATACCACACTAACTGCTTGATTTCTTTCTTGCTGCCATTGAAGAATTGCTGTTAGAGAGATGATCATTGTACCACCTTGCCCACGATGTTGTATCGCTAATGCAGTGAGATGTGTAAATGATCAAATCGGCGTCAGCCTATCCATCAATCACGAAGTCTTCGGAGGCGGGAGACTGACCTTCTCGAAGAATGACTCCCACTGATTCAAGCTGTTCATCTGTGTCTCATTCAGTGATGAGTAGTCTGAGACCGCGTCTTCGAGGTTCAGAGACGACATTCCTACGTAGGCAGGTATGATCAGCTCATTGACATGTCATCTCGGAGCAATTCTACAGAGCGTTTCTTCGAACAATAGTGATGAGATATATGTTTTGACCCCCTCCATATAAAGTCTATGGTTTTTTCATGAAAACTCCCTTTTCATGTCTTGTGTAAAAGCTGTCCCCAACTGATCAAGAACGAGACAACACCAAGACTCACCTAATCCCTTACTCGCGTCCTTCCCAGCGAAGATATTGTACCCTTTGCCTTTCCCGTACATCTCAGGCTTGGCCGTCACGTCGAACACTCTTCCCTTGATGGCTACGTAGATAGGCTTAGAAGGGTCGGAACCGTCATATTGAGATAAGGTGGATGCGGATATCGGGTCGTCCTGTGATAGCAGAATGATGAACAGGTCAGTCCGAATCACAGCTTGAGCTGGTCGGAAAGATGACGCAGACGGGCAGTCATGGAGCTGAACATCACAGAGAAGTAATGCAGAGGTTGAGGATGAAGAAATATCGTATCGGGACACACCTTGGGAGGAGCCAAGTCTGCAGCTGGAGCAGACATGATGGAAGCGCCCTACCCGATTGTAATACATCACTGCTTCAGCATGACCTCAAATCAGACATGGTGTAAAATGACCAAGGCAGACTTACAGCTTGTGCAGCCTTTCCTTTCGCGTCGGTACTACTGGTAGCAACGTTCTTGACCTCTTTCGCCTGTGTCTTGATCTGTTCGGGTGTCTTGCCAGAGGAAGAAGCGGCAAAGATAGCTGCGAACGATACGCCGACGGCTGTAGCAATGAGTACCGGTGTCGAAGTCAAGGTCTCGTACCAACTTCCGGAACCTGAGCCTGAGGGATTTGACATTGGTATTTTGGCGTTATGAAGTGGAAGTAGATAAGCTTGATTCGGCTCGAGATAAGGATTCAGAGGTCTGTGAATAGGCTGTTTATGGGAATTAATTGTTCATGGTGAAATGGAATGACGTGCACCAGCTTAACGGGTTGACCTCCACTTGCCCGGGTCGTCATATACAAACGCCTGTCAAAGGGTCTTCTTAACACTTTGTATCCTTTCATTCTCCCGATCTTCAAGGGAGGGGTTGTTCGCATGTCTGAGCATACATGGGTTTGCCTGACTAGAGATAGGGCGATCCTAAGCCTAGATCTTTAATACTAACCAATTGCGGCGAGTACTAACAAAAATTCAGAAAAGCTAGACCCACTGAAAGGCACAGACGAAGTCGCAAGATATCTTGCAGCAAGCTAGAACAGCTGGAGCTCATTTGCCGATACCAAAACATGACGAGCTTCCCCAGCGGCCTATATGATTTCTTCCTGGATGGTGATGAGTGAGTGGCAAGGACCGTCTGAATAGTCCCAAGAAGAGTATCATTGATTCATCCATCCCCAACAGAGCATTGGCGAACTTACCTGCGATCTTGGACCATCAAGCAGCCGAGGTGAGTTTCTTGCCCATGAGATTGACAGCCAGCTTCTCCTCCTGATTGCTGAAAGAGATTTTGTGGATCCCTAGCAATCTCTTGGGGGCGTAAGGTTCTCTGCAGAATGGTTACAGCAGAAATCCAAGATTGATCAGTTATTGAGCGACAAAGTCGATACTGATGAATCCCTCTCAAAAGCTCTCAAAATATTTGGTAAGCAATACTAGGGTATAACTTGCACATCCATCTATCTAGGCGCTCGCGCTCACGATGTCATTGATATAACCGATATCAGCCAAGGTCATCGACACTCTGGACCTATACGCACCTGCCTTAAAGGGTCTAACCGATGTTCACGCATACACATGCGAGACTTTGGAGAGCATCATCTTCGATCAACCTGTAGCAGATCGGCGGGGACAGGCAGCAGCGTATTTGTACGGTCAGTCAAAGTCTCGCGGTCTCATGCTATCGAGGTGGCAACGTATCGGTCGGGTCTTCTCTCTCTGTCGTACGCTGATCAGACCACACGAAAACAGGTCAAGCAATGGCGATGTCAAGCCTAACCTCCGAAGCTGTCTCTCTAGCCATCGAGAACCTGTTGTTGCGAGGTGATCAAACCGCGTCAAATCTAGGTTTGTGCATCATTCTGGGTATCGAGCGCAGTAGCGCGATCTTATTCGAAAGTCATCTGCAAGTGTTATTGAGGCAGGTTCAAATGGCCGCTTTTGGCGGGACAGTGAGTCTCATCAAGATCCCTTCGGATCGTCTCAAGTCTTTAGACGTCTACCCAAATCTTTCAGGACCAGGTCGGGTCTACCTTCCACTAGGGACTGATCGCCAACATTCAGGCTGACTAGCATGATCTGCTTCATAGGACAAATCAGTTTCTCAAGAAGCTTTGATCCTTGCCCTCAAGATATACTCGCCAACTGAAAAAGCTTCATCGTGCCAGATGATCTTACAGTCTACCCATTCTCTCCTCGCCGCAAGCTTGCAGTTGTGCGAACAGGATATGAGAAGTGGTAAAGAGGAACAAGGAGTTTCTTGGTGTTGTTTCCTCATCGAACATACCCCTATGGTGAGGCTCGATTTTCCCACTCAGTTAACCGATATCCTCTAAGCCCTATTGAAGGTGAATGTGATCATGAGCTGAGCTATTGACAGTCTCTGAGAAACGATCTTCGAGCACGATATCCGACGACATGTTCCCCTAAATCGATATACAATCTCCTCCTGCCGCTCGTGCCTCACGTATCGTCTTCAGCCCAGATCGCTCTTTGTGCTGCACTCCCAATCCTAGCTACGTGGGATACGATGTCTTTCGTCGGGACCCACTTGATGAGTGATACGGTCGGATTCATGCTTGGAACAATGGGAAGTGATGAAGAAGGCTTGACAGTGGCAAGCTTGCAGGGACTCGGTCAGGTGGCTAGTGTCGTGCTACATCGGTAAGTGTATTACTTGTATCCGGTCTCCTCTGCGTAGTTTGAGCTTGGAGAGAGGGTATGACTGATACGACTGCTTCGCGAAGGTTTGAGCCTTTTCTACAGGAAGTAGGTACTACTGCACTGAGTGTTCTCAAGGAGACGAAGACGCCAAAACAGTGAGCTTTTCCCTTCCCACACCTGATCATAAGCCCATGGAATCAGGGCAGTGCAAGTTATGCAGCGTGGACCTCTTGGACTTTCTGCATCATACTAATGCTTGTGATGTACACTCGAAACAGTCAAAAGGCCGCGCAGAAGCTCCTTGCTCGCTTGCTCGCTTCCATGGGTCCGATAACTCTGGACGTGATGATTGAATACCTTCACTTCCCTCATCATGTCTTACTGGCGGACGTAGAACTGCTAGAAATGATAGCTACGCTTTTACCGAATCTCGCAAAGCGGATCGTTCAGAGTTTGACGGATATCATTGATGACTTGTTGAGTAGCAACTCAGTGGCTTGTAAGTCCCCCTTTGACCTGAGATTCGATTGACAAATGTGGGATCGCAAATAGCTGATCCTCAGTGAGCAGATCCCACCGAAGCGGTGTTGGAAGCGCTGAACGTCTTTCCGCTGAATGGTGCGTTCATCATTAGCATATCTCAGCAGCATGCCTACACTTCGACTTGACAAGCTGAAATTAAATTTTACGGTCAGATCGAGACCTCGCTACCCGCGCTCAGAAACTGGTATTATGGAGTCTCGACGAAGATAAGGGCAAAAACGTCGTAATTGCTGCACTGCAATTATCGACGAATCCCACCATAGCTACACCGTCCATTATGCGCAATCTCACATTCAAAGCCGCTCATCTTCTATTAGCCGATGGTGAGCATTTTTACCCCTTTTCATACGTAGTCTTAGGGAGTTCACCAAGCTGATCTAGTACTTTGTCCCCTTTGTCCCGATAGACCCTCATGTGGTTCATGTAGCTTTGAGCGTATTAGCGAACCCAGCTTTGGCGTCGATGCTGGACGAGCGGTCATGTTCAATGATTTTGCTTGCACTTCATCAATCTCTCGAACCTTCAATACAAATCGTAGCTGCCAAATTGCTAACCCACCTGACGACGGCGCACCGAGCGATTGTCCAGCCTTTAGCATGGAGTCATATTCGCCAGAGTCTTAGCTTGATGGACTTTCTACATAGCGTGGATCCCAATCGAGCAGTGGTGGAAGCTTGCATCATCAGTAATCTTTTGTGAGTGCTAGCTAAGACTCACAACACTGAATCCTCAATAGGTACTCACCATACTGATACTGCGTCACACACTCCCCTCATTACCTTCTCTCGATCTCGCAATGATGGAATTCTGGTCATACTAATCGCTTCCCTTATTTGTGACCTCAGGCCGGCACTTCCCCCTTCGTTGCACAAGAAATATGCAGGCCCAGTCAAAGAACTAATCCTCACTGGACTTCGAAGACCCTCAGAAGCCAATACATTATCGCTGATTTTTCAGGGTTTATCGAATCTGAGTAAATTCGAAGGATACAATATCGCCCAACAGCACAAATTGACCTTTGATCTACTGGAAATGACCACCGAGATCCCGAAAGACTGTCAACATGCAAGTTTGAACGCTATCAGCAATTTACTGAGTGTACCTAAAGATGGCTTGGACGTGTTCGAGCTGTTGATCAAGGTACATAGTATATTTGGGAACAAACACAGTTCACAAGGGATGAATCTGGATAGCGATCTCAAGGCTTTGGTCAGTAGTATCTATGGTCATCTGGGGACTGTCGAGAGGAATGTGAGTGATCATCGCGTTTAGCGGAGTCCGGTCGGCGACTCACTAATCAACCTGACGTTTGACCTTCTTCGACGTGTTGCCGGCATTTGCTGATTTTTCGGTGTCAATAAATAGCCTGTCATCAGCAGAGTGAGTTATATCCTACCGCTTTTCTCTGCGAGATCTTACCTTTCAGAGGCGACGCAATGCAGTTTGAATCCTCACCTCGAGCAACAAGCTGTTCTCATATCGCGGTTGAGGATCAGTGGCTGACGACATGAATATCGCGTCAACGTCGATTGTAGGACTCCAAGGCAGCTATAAATCGAGAGACATCCTCTTACCCTTCAAAGATCCAGCACTTATCGCGCATAGCCGAAGTGCGAGATCGGTACGGTCCATTATCATCCACACATATCAGTCACTTGCTCGTCGAGAACCTACTGGGCGATCTAAACGTACCGCACAAATCGAACGACGACAGGAATCTGATTCTCGAGACGCTGACCTGCTTATCAATCTTACAACCTTCCCCGTCCAATCCCCACACCCACAACCACTCGTCAGGGGCTAGCGGAGGAGGCATGAGCAACTTGGTCCCTGATCTACCGTTGAAGATCATCAAGGAATTAAGGATCTCTTTGAACTTGAGAGATACGATCAAGGATATAAACTCCACTTCGATCTCGTCGAACCTTTTGTTCCTGAGTTGCGTTCTCCATAATGATCCGAAGATATGGTTGGACGGTTACTGGAATCAGACGACGGAGATTCTGAGCGAATGTATTACGTCGGGAGAGGTCTTGCCTACTTTGAGAGGGTTGGATGTGGTCTTGGACTGTATAAGCGATTAGACCGGGCACCGACTTGTACCACTGAATGACCGAGGATACAACAAATTGTGCTCATGCCTGTTAGATATCTAGACATTCTTTACTGCTTGGCCCTTTAGACCTTTGCATACTTGTCACCGCATACCTCGAAAACTGCAGTAGCCTACTGCAAAGCCGTAGATATTGAACATACATTCAAGTATTCATAAAAGAGCTAAATGCTACAAACGTGTATAAACTATATAAATATATTCATGATGAATCGCATCATATATCCTCGTCCGACCGACCCCAATTTTCCTTGCATTCGGTTTACACTGATCCCTGATCCTGTTCAAGATGCCGAGACTTAAGCGGTTTGCTCCTTGTGACCGCCTACTCGGGGAGCACCCTCGTAGAATTGATGTTGGTGGCCAGAGTCAGCATGAGAAGCGGCACCGGCATCGGCCTTTTGCTTCAAGAAGTCGGAGTGGGAGATGGTTGGAAGAGTGGTGGCTTCGTGTACGATAGGAGCGTCGTGGATCTTCTCGTGGATACCGGCGGTGTGGTGAACAACGGTAGGTTGGACGGTCTCCCTTTGAATGACGGGTTGGACGGTCTCGTGGATGTGGTGGTGTTCGTGCTCGTTGACATGTTGTCCGACGTGAGCGGAAGTTCGAGCGGTCTCAGCGGTCTTGGTCTCGTTATTGTGCAGAGTTCGTTGCTCGTGCAATTTGGCTTGGTGCTCTGGAAGCATGTCTTCCTTGTGTTCTCGGACTACCTCAGGACCGGTGGTGTGGACATGTTGAGTGTCGAGGGTCTGTTTGTGTTCAATGGGTTGGACTCGGTGCTATCGAGGTTCGCATGCATCAGCATGGGACATCGTGTGAAGGATCATCCCAAGGACATGAGGATGGTTGTAAGAAGACTCACTTGGTGGTGGTGAACATGTCTCTCCCGGTCGATAGCCTCGGCAGTCTCGGTGTGCTCGGTAGGTCTGACATTCTCCTTCACTACTTCAGGGGCGACCTCGGAGCAGACCTAGATTGATTCATTTGTCAGCGACAAACGCCAGAAGGGGCGCATCAATGGCTCCACAGGGAATGACGGGACTCACTTCGGTAGAGTCGGCTTTGTGGGATCCTTTGAGGAAATCTTTGACACCTTGAGTAACTGACGACATTGTATTGTGTTGGGGCTCGTTTGATTTTCTTGATTCGAGTTTCTTACGAAAGAAAGTTAACAGTAATGTTGATGTTGATGAAGAAGCAGAAAGGGATGACGAAGATCCAAACGATTGCAGTGGTATATAAAGCTTTTCTAGATCAGGCCTTGTGGGCAGACAACTATTATGATGATGACATTAATCAGCGTTAGCTAACTCAGCGTTTTCAGAGAGCTATGACGCTATCGCTCTTCTCAATCAAATGAAGCCCAGAAGATCACAACGTGGGATTCGGCAAATGCCTTACCCCGCTTATGTATCACAAAAACTACATCATCATAGCTAAGCTAAGTGAAGGGAAATGGGGTGAAATGACAAGATCGCACTTCGGGTGCTTTCCCATCCAAACAGGCTCGTGTTCCATGTGCAAAAGTGAAGTACGCAGCGACGATCCTGAGCAATTTTCTAGAAATCTCAGTACCAAAGATCGAGCCTAGTCTTCCTGAGTTGTACGTTATCCGTTGTCCGCTGTCCCGCTCTCGTAGCTGCTGAATTGACCTACGGCTTTCTAGGTCCTGAACATCTCGTGAGTTGTGCGAGTTTCTGCTGTTCCTGTTTTCGAGAGAGCGCTCCCTCATCCCGAAGGATCTCCACGCAAATAAAGGTAGTACGACGTCACTACTAACGATCTTATCTGTTTCTAAGATTTGAAGTCGGAGCTTGTGTTATTTTTAACCTTGTCGATATGGAAAGTTGTCAGTCGCATCATCGATCGACGCGAGCGGTGAGGGCTTGGGTGAGGTGGTAAGGGATTCCAGTATTCACAAACCGGCGATCATGTATCCGAGAATCACGTTCCTGAATCAGTAGAAACTTCCTTTCATCTGATCGACGTCCGCGTCTCATGCCTGTGCGTTTGAGCGTCTATGCGGTCCCTCGTCCCAGGCTCACAGAGACCGCGACAGAGTCAGTCTTACACAACTCTTAGTTTGGCAAAGACGCCCTAGTCACGCACATCCCCTTCACACAGAAACGTATGCATCATGCTTACGCCAGGCCCACGTACTCTTCTAACTTATCACAAACGTTTCTCCAGTTTTAACCGGGACGGTCCATGTGATTCCATCTTAGCTTCAGTAGACAGGGCTGGGGATATACGCATCCCGCAAGCAGGCTTTTTGGTCAGCTGCGGAACGAGTTACCCTGACCCGAGTAGAATTCTGGAAATCTTTGGGTTTAAATCCATTTTTGCGAGCTCGTGATCTGGTTCGTTTTCTGTCTTGTTTTCTGAGTGTCCCTGATCGACCGACGTCATCTAGCAAAACGCAAATACCCTTGAGCTTGGAGACCCCAGCCGTACTCTTCTTCACAGCCCGTACTTGATACTAGGCGATGGCATCATTAGCATTTCAGACCTGGAAAGCGTTCGTTCGAAGGAAAGAAATGGTAGAGTGACGTGATGAGCATTGTAGCGATCCCGGAAATGATCAACCTTGACCTCTGAATAATGAGCAGTATTCGAACAATAATTGTCAGCTAGAGCGTGTTGCCACCTTGCATAAGAGGTTGAGTCCGCTATTCCCAGCCGAGTAGGAGACTGGTCACTTTCTCAACCGGTCAAGCAGACTTTGACGAGTAGGTAGCTAGACCACTTCGGGCAGATCCAGCTCAAGATGCCCTCACTTCTCTCGAAATTCCGACATCGGAAAACAGCTTCCCAATCCTCCAATACCTCAGATACCAGCTCGCCCACGCCTACGCCGACTTCTCCCCGCCAGCCTACCTCTCCTTCCAACACTAACGCTAGGAGATCCATCGATGTGGATCAATCTAGATCACCTGCCAATCCTGCTTACCAGAACGTCTCGCAAAGCATCTCCTCTTCTTCGCCCTCCAGAACTCCTGATCGTAGACCGCCCATACCGACGACCAGGACCGAAGAAGACGTAGTAGTCATCGATAAACACCCGGCAAGCGACATAACAGGCCATTCTAAACCGTTCGTAGATGAGAGTGACAGACCAGATTTACCTACGACTACCTCGAACGTAAATAACCCTATCCCTGTACCGACCTCGAAGCATGGGAGATCTTCTGGACCGTCATCAACAGGAAGCGGGACAGCGTATATACCTGTAGAGGAGATAGAAAGCACGGATAAACCATTACCTTCTATTCCTCACTCACGATCACGATTACCCAATCCCGATAAAAACAATGTATTGGACTCGTTCCCCATTCCACCTGGATCTTCGACAGACCCACCCGTGCCTCCCAAATCACCCGAACGGCACTCCATCTCTGACTCTCGCCCTCATCAACACCGTCGCGATGATGTAGAACATACCCGCTCTCCACCGCTCCCGCATGTCGATTCTGTGAACCGAGAAAACTTGCTTCGGAGCGAAGAAGAACGACCTGGATTGATAGCGTCGTCCTCCCGTCCACCTAAAGCAGGGGAAGAAGAAGTGCTCGGTCAGAATCGGTATCCCCACGTTACGAAGTTACCTCATTCGCATAAGGAAGATCACTTGGATGAGCTGGCTAGTGTTGGCGCACCCGCCGGAAATGGAAATGGGAATGGGAATGGGAATGGGAATGGGAATGGGAATGATAAGATCGAAATTCCAAGTAGAGGTTCAAGCTTGTATCATCAACCAGGAACAAGTTCCCAATCTCAAGCTCAAGCCCAAGCTCAGAACCGAGAGTCGATGGAAGCTCAACCTAGAGTACAACTGCAGAAGCAAAGCCAACTTCGTAATGAAACCGACTTGACGGGAGTTCAGCCGGGATCAAGGGATCTTTCAGGAGCTGGACATTTGGCTGGAGCTGGGGCAGGTGCAGTTGCAGGACCACCACAGATACCTGCACTAGATTTCGAACACTCGGGTCGATCACGAGAGGGAACACAACAATCACAATCCCAACGTCAGACAGAAGAACAACAACAACAACAGCAACAACATCGTCGTCAAGGAGATTGGGCTAAACCTTCCTCAGCTCTAGATCCGATATCCCATCATCCAGGTGGAGTGTTGAATGAGCGTTTTAACGATCTCACTCTACAAGATCATAACGGCGAGAGGCTTGGACTAGGTCAACAGCGTGATCGGATGATCGCAAAGTTGACGGAAGAAGCTGAAGCCAGGGCGGAAAAGCGACAAGATCTCAGTCCAGATGGAGTGGAGACGTTCAAGAAAGCTGGAATGGAACGATTGTTGGATAAGGAGAGCTCGATTGACATCAGGTCGAAAGAGCTTGAACCTGTTGTGAAAGTGAGTAGAGTACCACTCAACGCAATAGCTTTGCTTGAACAAGATATCTGACCATTGGCCTGGTTTGGCTGGCGCAGGAAACGATCATCCCACTGCAACATACCGAGTATACGACAATAATCACTCGAGATATACATAAAACGCATTATGTGTGAGTGGAACATTCCAGTCACAACTTGCCTCAGAGGGGCCACGCTGAGATATCGTGTTGTTTGTAGCCCCCTCATTCAACCGATACATGACCCCGACCCCATCGTCCTGCCTACCCGTCATAGGATATTCAACGCCACCACTGGAAAATGGCACGAGGTCATAGGCGATGCGGCCGCTCTAGCCATCTTGGGCGAAGACGCCTTCCGGAATGGACCTAGGGAGACGAGGGAGCTGCGTAAACCCGCAATGGAGGGGTTAGAACCCATGGACGAAGACGCTGTCCGGATGGCAAAAGAAGCTGGGCTGTTATCAGGAGACGGGCTGACTTCGGGAGAAGGTATAAGAGATTACGAGTATAATACCGGCGCTCAGAAGAGTATACCGCTCAAAGGGGAATCCCAAGATGTGACTATTGATGGAATCGGTTCAGGCGAAGGAAAGGGGCGAGTCCTGGAAAGGGAATACCCCCTTGCGGCAGCGAAGGAGGAGGAGAAGGGCGAATGGAAAGAGATTGCATCGTACGTCGGTATTGGCAAAAACAAGGGGAAGAGTATGCCCATTAGAGGTGAGAATGAAGAGCAAGTTGGAGTAGCTATATGAGGTGCGGCGGAAGATGGGAACTCGCAGACGCCAACACGCTTTATGCCCAAAGTGCATCTTGTTAGGACGGAGCTGGAACTAAAGCTGAAATCAGGCCGAAACACGTAAATATGGATCGTACAACATATAGCACCTTGTAGCTTGTTAGTCAGATCTTTGTTTTAATTACTGCATCCTTGTCTGTTGGCTGTTGTTGCGTTGGTGGTACGTTGATGCATGCCACTCTCCTTTCACGTATGCATGTTCCCCACATTCAGGGCGGAGAATTGCAAGTGACGTATCCGAAACAAAAACCTACTAGTGACTGCGGGGTAAAAGGATGACGCACTGACTGTTCAATGTCATGTCATGTGGGAGTGGAGGTTGTTCAATTGGACGACTAAGTAAGTGGCATTTGTCTGTCTGTTGATGTGACATGTCATCATCGGCCCAGGATAACTCAGTATGACGTACATTCACTCACTCACTCACTTGACAAGATGAGGATGTTTACGATGACCATCACCCACCCTGTCTCGTCTAGCGCCACCGCTATGCTCCTCTTCAAGCAGTATATAAATATTGACCCAGTTCAGTTCATAGCGAGGATATCCTTCCTTCTTATGCAGATCATATAGTCAATTTAAACATCTCAAACTCTAATTCAAACACAGATAAATACACAATGGACTTAGGAAGACCTATCGGAGAGACTGTCCCTTCTAGAGGATTTGACCAAGGAGAACACGGTGCTGGTACCGGTCTATCAGGAGGGGTGAGTTTGAACCATACTTAAAAATCTATACCGTGTAATCGTCATCACTTGTCCTAGAACTAGCAGCAGGAGCTGATTGAGTGATTCCTGAGCAGTATGGCGAAGCCAATGCGTCAAACACCCAAGCTGGTAAATTGGCTGGAGATGGCTTCAACGCTGGCTTAGGCGGTGATCACGCTTCAGGCGGTAAGTCTCCGTCACCTTTACTGGTCAAAGATGTCTGCGGAAACCGAAGGCAATGCTGAGGTTGTGTCTGTCTCAGGTATCCCCTCTGGAACTCCCATTGCCGACAAATTCAGCTCTGGCTCCGGAGCCACCCACGGAACTGGGATCGGCTCCAAGTTGGATAACTCCCTCGACCAATACTCTGGCACCGGCTCGGGAGCAGGTGCAGGTTTGACCGGATCATCTGGTTTGACTGATACCGGCTCTCACGGCGCTTCTGGTGGAGATGCCGTCTCTGGAGCGTATGAGGGAACAGGTACGAGAGATGGGTTGACCGGACAAAGTGAGTTTTCTGCATGAATCCACCTGTCGAATTTTAACATCAGAATATCCGTGCTAATTGGATGTCACCTTTCTAGGCGGTGCTCACACTACTGGAGCTGGAGTCGGAGTCGGCGGCGAGAATCTCACCGGTTCTCACGGTGCCCACTCCCAGTCTCACCCTCACGGCGCTCGAGATGCCGCTTTGGCCGGTACTGCCGGTGCCGCTGCTGGTGCGGGAGCTCTCGCTGGATCGCACCACCATTCCGGTGCGGGTACTGGCGCTACTTCCGAAGCTCCTCTTGAGAGGGGTGCCGGCTTAGCCGGTCAATCGGGTGGTCTTCAATCTGGTATCGGTGGTGAAACCGGGTCTGGTGTTGGACCATCAGGCGGAGCAGGCGGTCATTACACTACCGGGGACTCTACCAACAACTCTTCGGGATTGGGATCAGGTACTGCTGCGGGTGCAGGATTAGCTGGTGCCGGTGCTGGTGCTGGAGCTGCTGGTCTATCCGGAAGCGGACGAGGAACTGGTGCTGGATCCGAAGGTCTTAGCTCGACTGGTGGACCTGAATCGTCGGCTACTCGAGCAGGAGTAGCTTCCAACACGACTGCCGGATCGGGCGGTGCTGGCAAATACGGTAAAGCTGAAGCGCACGAGGGACAAGGTCAACCTATCGGGAACCCGAAAGACCTCGACACTGGAAATGCTCACTCGTTGGTCTTTGATAAAGCCACGGGAGAGTACACGCACAGAAGGGATCTCGAAGGTGCTACTTCCCACAAGCACTAGATCTTGGGTCGCATCGTAGTGATGTAGTAGTATATAAACAAGTATAGTCCAATTCAATTATTGTACCGGTCCATCTAATTTTATGCAGCACTCGTTTTTGTACAAGTCATACCTGCGCAGTTCACTCTAACTCGCAAACACAACTGAACGGTGCACGCTTTACAGTTTGAACTGCCCCGTTTCTCCCTTATTCAAAAGTCGAATAATGCGGATGCAGCGAGGACCTGAAGTCAGCGCAAAGGCAACGATTGTCAACGCCTGCATGCTCATCTCCTAGGACCGTTGCATATGATCATGAGAAGCTTGGCATGGCTCTATCAGCTACGAGTGCTGGTCGTATGGGGGGTGTCAAAGTGGCAGGCGCAATTAAATAACGGGATCCACCACCTACAGGCGCAGTACTCGTACCGTAGGGAATGAGTGGCCACTGAGTATCGAGTACCAAGTTCACTGTTACATGTACGATCCTTTCATGAAGGTCTGTATACGCATGTATTCACATATCTTACTCTTGATACATCCCAGACTAGATCAAGTACATCCGTTCTGATCAACGACATCATAAGCCAGATAGTGCTGATCCGAACGTGGAGCATCACTGGATCAATAACAAAACCAAAAACCGCACAGCCTCCTATCTCCTATTTAACGGTCACATCAATACGCTTTGTCGTCAAGCACGAAGCACGAAGCACGACACACAGAGCAGAGATACCATCGGTAGAGATCCAAGTGATAAGTGGAAAGTGAAGTACGATACTATGTCCGAAGAAATTCCCGTTAAGGCTGTTCAAGTCAAACTTGTACTTCTAGGTGAGTTGTGCATCGATTCTCTGAATACGCGCTTTTCACAAGAGAAGATAGGGTGGAATACAACTTCCTTGTACTGTAGTCTGATCACTCAGGTATGGATGAACTAAGCCCGTCTTGATGATTGTCGAGGGAGATGAAGAGATTATAGCTGATCATTATGTATTGTTGCTCGTTATCCTCCTGCTCGCCACCCTTCAACAAACATTCACCTGGCAACACTTCCTCTTTCTTCCGTGTCTGAACACTTCGTTTCATATTCCGGTTACTTCACCTCCTCACTGCTCTCATGGTCTGGTCGTACGGATCATCAAACAGGTGAAGCCGCCGTCGGTAAATCCTCGTTGGTACTTAGATTCTGCCAAGGTGACTTCAACGAGAACACTTCACCTACCATCGGAGCTGCCTTCTTGACGCAGAGTGAGTGGGGTGGACTCCTTTACTGTCGCTCGTAGTGGCCAGCATCATAGTGTAGAGAGACTATCTGGGCGAGGTGATCTAGACAGTGGGGACCGAGTGTCGCAAATACCCAAAGATTCGAGGCAGGAGACAGAGATAAGACCGGCAATATTGCTATAAATCCAGTGTTCAGAAGATCATTGGGGCGAATTATTCACGAAACGGAGACACAACTGACGCATCGGGTCGCTACTTGCAGAATGCAGACTAGAAAACCGGATTGTCAAATTCGAGATCTGGTGAGTCAGCTAAATTTGTCGCCAATCTCATGTTGATCCCGGTCAAAAAGCTGATGATTTGCATACTCGACGTAGGGATACCGCTGGTCAAGGTAAGCTGCCCGCTATTCCAGGACGTGATTGCGTAGAAGCTAATTCCGTCCGAAACTTGGAATAGAGCGATTCCACTCCCTTGCGCCCATGTATTACCGAAATGCCCAAGCCGCTGTAGTGGTCTACGATGTCACCAAGTCGGTGAGTGGGCTCTTCCATTGTCACATTGCATCCACAAGCATGAATTTCGGTCCTGCAGAAGCTTCATCGAGACTGCTACGAAGGTGCCGTTTTGGTGTCGTAAGCTGACGACTTCTTATATCCTCACAGGCTTCCCTTGAAAAGGCAAAAGCATGGGTCAAGGAATTACAACGACAAGCAAATGCCAATATCGTAATTGCATTGGTCGGTAACAAGGTATGTTCATCGCCGCCATATTGTTGGCTATGATTATCCGAAGTATCTGAGCGTTTTAGCTGATAGGACGGTTTGCCAATGCTCAGGTTGACTTGGTATCCAGTTCAACGGCAAGTCCGGCAGAAGTGGCCAAACCAAAGGTAGCAGAAAACGAAGGAGGAGCAGATGCTGAGGAGAACGAAGACCAAGAGGACGACGCTTCACCATCGCCTTCGCCCTCAGCTGCGGAGGAGGCAAGCGACGACGTTAGACAAGTACCCACTGCCGAAGCGGAGGCGTACGCCAAGGAGAGCGGACTGTTATTCTTTGAAGCTTCCGCTAAGACGGGTCATAATGTCGGAGAGATATTTACTGAGATTGGTGGGTCGACAAACCAACAACATTGCGCTCGATATCGAAAAACAGTCAATATGCTAACGTTCTTGTGCGATGAATGGTAGCCAAAACTATCCCATTCGATACTATCTCACCTAAACCCACTACCGCCCAATCAGGTAATCGGCGATCAGCAAATACCAACGAGAACAACAATGTTAATCTGGGTGAAAATCAACAAGCTAAGAAAGGCGGATGTTGTTAGGTACTGCTGAACGGGCATTGGCTCGGGCGGAGCTGAGTATCGTGAAAGACAATTAGTCTTTATCCGAGATCATGGGGACAGACGAGTGTCAGTCTTCTTCGGGGTAGGTAGGTTCCGGCTATTGATCTCTTATTTTGTTTGTTATTGTATATACTTTTCCTGTTTAGCTACGATTATGATATGTGATTGATGGATTTTGCTGGCTCTCGACATCCAGCGAGCAACCTTATGACTGCTTCGCTGCTTCCAGTCCGCCTTTCAAGCGCTTTCGAACTTGCCTTTGTCCTCGGTTGTGGCGTTACAATTAGGGTAGATGTAGGCGGATTGGCGTCCAATGTTTTGGAGTTCAGCCCCCTCTTATCATCACTCTGTGTGTGCCTCTTGTGCTCGGTCAGAAAAGCCGACCACTGATGCGACACTGGAAGACAGGCCAGCTGTGAACCCGACCCGTTCCATTCGCTTCTCGAACGTGATGGACCAAGATACCCGAAGACCTTGCTGGGCACTAAATTGCCGGACGAGGTCGGGCGCAATATCATAGCTCATACAAATTACTATCGTCGCATGCTACCTTCTACTGTACCAATCCACCTCAAGCAACCTGACATCCCCCCAGGCTACTCCTTGAGGTATGACCTCGGCGCCTAACAGGAGACCATCTGCCAAATCAATCTAGAAGAACGTTCACAAATTATTCGTACCACACTACGCACGTGCCGTAAAGCTCATACGCCCATACGGTTATCTCCGGACTGGATGCGTTATCGTCAGAACGTCAGCAAAAAGTTGTCAGATAACCAATGAACGAAGTATATCTTCTGCACGTGCAATTCGCCTCTTGCATCTAAGTATCCACATGCATCTGTCCGCCGCCGCCAAGGCTTGGGCAGAGCGAGACACAGAATCCTGGTGCTCCTGGTCTTGCTTGGTACTTCGGCTTTCGGACTGACTGACTGGCGGACTGATTGACTCACCTGAAGTAGGAAGAAAGAGCGCGGAGAAGCGAAAGAAAAAATGAGAGAAAGTCGGAAGAAAGCAGACAATGATATCTTGGACTCCTCCTCAGAAATACATATATACATATAAAAGGATGATAACTTCAGTCGAAGGACATCGAATCATATGCCCCAAAAATCACAGATCGCCATCCGTATTCTGACACTTTTGGGCGATCAAATCGAGTCAAGATGTTCGATAAATCCACTATTACCCTCTTTATGGCTCTGTTATCCTGCATCGATGGATACGCTTTGACCCACTATCCTCCTAGTATGTCTCATCATCTCCTTGAAGACTTCACTTGGCTCATGAATATATTCCCTCCGTCTTGATCAGGTAATACGGCCAATACCGATTTGGACAAGGTGATCAATGGGACCGGGGCACCTGGTATTTACTGGTCTTCCAATACCCCGGATGAGGAGTATGGAACGTACAACTGTGAGTCGAGTCGATTCGACTGAGATTGCTCCTTCAGTATCCTAGTTGACGAAAGCTTCCTATGTGACGTATTTTCCGGATTATAGGGTGTCATGTGAGTTTCTGAGACTTCGCATTCAATTAATCAGTATCCGAAGCGTAGCTGATCGTCCAATGCTCGATGCGTTGCAATCATGATCAGATGCCCCATGTACGAAAGACAGAATATCAAGTCCCTTCGCAAGAGTACGAGTTGCAGTATGTTGAGGTGATTCAAAGACATCACAAGGTATATCTGCATTCAATTACACGCTTTGAACCCAATTCATCGACGAAGGTCTTCAAGCTGAATGTACGTGAATCATAGCGAACACCCTACGCATCTAACACTTTCTTCAAAGAAGATATCCCATGGGACTGCTCCGCCGAAGGGCCATACCATCATGCCAAGAACGCCAATCCCGATAACACGGCTCAAGTGGTCTGGCAAAGACAGACCGGATCGCAGAACCCGTTCGAGAAGAAGGTCGGACCGGGTTTCGTGGGTTCCACTTGTGAATTCCCGTCTATCACTTCGTGAGTCACTCGTCTCCTTGCGCACCTTTTTTCACTATACAAGTCTCCTGATCTATTTCCTCCTCTGAATTACCACAGTCAATAAGGTTATGTTGAGCGCTGATCGTGAAATGTGGGATACAGCGAGGGTATCGACGATGCATTGGTTCATGGTCAGGATGTAAGAGGGGTATACGGAGACTTGCTGGGCTTCTTACCTCTTTCCAACGAGAAGGAGAAATACTCTTTCAGAGTGACCAGCAACGTGAGTAAAGTGGACCTGACGCTTCATGATGAGATCTATTCCTGGGTGTGCTGATGCTCGCGACAGGTCATCACCTCGCAAACCTTGGGTGGGTTTGGAAAAGGTCTTTTCCCCGATTTGGAAGAGCACACCGGGTAAGCAATGTCGATGCTGTTTCTCTTGTGGACTTCGGGTCGCGCTGATGTCAATCTCAATAGGTGGATTCAAGACGACTCATACGATTCCCTCAAGCCTGCTCTTGGTAAGTTCTCCAGATCACTGGTTGTACCCCCTCTTGCTGTCCGTTTACCAAGCATCTGATTTTGATTGTCTTTGTGATTCTTAGCCTGTAAACTCAGGGATACTATCGGTACCCAAATCATCGACCTATCTTCGGAATGGGGAAACCACCTGAATTGGACTCTTGAGCTGAGAGAACGATTCAACAATGTGTCCGGTATCGAGTTCAACGATACCGCCGGCTGGTCCACTTCATGGGATCAGTGAGTCTCAGCTTATACCAGATCGTCCGGCTTCGGTCCTTCGGGGACATCGTTTCATTGCGCTCTTGGATTTTTGACAGATCCATGACTGACTAACTCCTCTATGATCCACATAGCCCATACGACAACATGTCAGCTAAACAATGCCACGGCAAACCCCTACCCTGCTCAGTCAACAACACAGCTATCTGCGTACCCCAAGAAGACGCCAACACGATCTACAGATTGGGTAATTACGAGTACGCCTATCGATGGAGGATGGCCGAGAACTCTACTCTCTACAGCGCGTTGACCATGGGCCCGTGGTTTATTGAGCTGCAAGATCATTTCAAGGGGAAGATGGACGGTTCCAACCCTGTGAAATACGCTCACAAGTGAGTCATCAGCTCATTTGGTCGCATATCACCGTAGAGCGATCCGTTCTGCCAGCTAATGCAGTCGTATTCTGGTTTTGTATTAGTTTCGCGCATGACGGTTCTGTCGCTCCTGTTTTAGGCCTACTCCAACATGACGAGGTGAGCTCCCCGGCATACAGCATTCCGATTCATCCCCTCAAAGGCCATTCGTCGCTGATCAATCCATCCATCCAATTGACTACTTTCGATAGCCCGTCTGGCCAGGTATGGGATCCGAAGTGGTCTTTGAGCTATACAAGCAATCAGAATCAGGAGAATACTTTGTGCGAGTTCTCTTCTCTGGTCAACCACTCAAGACGTCTACTCCGCTAGGCACGCTCGACATGGTGCCGTCCGGGGACTTCGAGGCTTACTTGAAGGATACGATCCCTGAGAATCTCACTGAGCTGTGCAAGTAGATCCGATGTAGATCGATAGTTTTTCCCTCGAGGAAGAGAATACTGTACAACGGAGGTCAGGGATCAAAGCTTTTCGAGGAATGCGTGAATTACACTGCGATAAGGAAGAAAAGGCAAAAAATTGAGGCAAAGTAATGCTGTCTGCGAATTAGATATAATAATTATGAAAGAAAGGAATATAGATACATAGATAATAATGGTACTTTAGCATATAATGAAGGAGTCGGATGGTCCTCTGTACTGTTCACCAGACTCGCGCACCAAGCCTATCTGTGTCACACCAACCCTCTCTCAACGATTGAATCTCATGATAACTGCAAAACAGATGCTCAGGTTGAGATGGGTGCGTGCGAGAGTATCGCCCGTCGCGTATGGAGCTCACAACTAGCAATGATATATGCATGAATTGTATGTGCAATCAGACAATCTACCTCTCACTCTACTCTGTATACTGAACCCTTCTGTCCTGTATCTGTGTTTGGATCTGCAGGATCACCTATATGTGCGAGTACGTAGATCAAACCCTCTTAGTCCACCTACTCATTCCAGAATTGTACTTCCGGAACACCAGGCTGAGAATTCTCAATTTTCACCGGATCATAATTCTCCTTGCCCGGTTCGTTGGCCAAGATCTCTCGAGCTTCAGCGACAGAGACAACGTCGACTTTGGTGAATTTCGCGGAAGCTTGGATGTACGGGATCAGGATTTTCAGAGTATGTAATTCGTCGAATGGTAAAGTACGTTCGAAAGCTGCCGATCCGTCCATTTGGACTTTTCTCTATTTTGGTGTAACAAATCCGAATGATAGTCAGCAGCAGTACGTGTCAAGTGTTCATTGAGTAACTCATCCCAGCCCAAACCCAAGCCAGGATTCAGAGTCAAAGCAAACCCACCTTGATTTGCTGAGCAAACGGCATCACCTTCTTATCTTTTATCAGGCCGCTCTCCGTGAAGAGCTTCTTCAACTTGGCATCGTCCACCTCTTTCCCATCATACGATTCCTTCACTATCGCAATCGCCTTTTCTTGCCATTCAGGGAATTTTTGCGCAACGTATATCCTAGTTTGTTTAGGTTTGTTCGAATCGTAAGTAGTCGTCGATTTCCCTTTACCCTTCTTTTTACCCAGAGTAGCTTCTGCTGATCGTAAAGAGTCTACTACCTGTTTCATGTAATCGCTTTGTTCCAGGATAGCCTTGTCTACAGGCTGAGAGACCTTGGGGAACTGAGCGTCTTGGATACTGGACGTCTCACCAAGGACGTTCTTCCAGATGTGTTGCGAGTAATGAGGGGTGAATGGAGTGATGAGTAGAGTATTATTTCGGATCCATGAGAATACCATGTCTCGGTGCATTCCTTGTCCGCCATTAGCAGGATCAGAGATTAATCTGTACCAGTTTCGTGCGTTTTCGAAATCATACAATCCTGACTTCAGAGCTGACTTGAATTCCATTCTGAAGAAAATCAACTCAATCAGCTTATACACTTGCGCGTCTGAGGGTATTTGTCCTTGAGATCAGCTTACTGGTCAAAGTAGCTGTAGGTCTGCTCGATAAGAGCATTCATTTCAGCTTGGAATCCTTTATCGAATTCGTTGAATTCGCCAGTTCGCAGCGTCGACTCGATCGATTTCATCTCTTCAGCCCAGAGACAAGCAGTGTGGAGTCGGAGGATAGCAGCATTGGCGACTGTCTCCTCAAAGCTGTGTCAAGATAAATAATCAGCAACACTTTCGTTACTAAAGAGACACAAATCACGAGATGGGCTCACTTTGCATCGGTGATATCATCACCCGCATCGGCGAGTGTCAATCTAGCGGCATCCGCACCGTACTTCTTGGTAGCTTCCTTCATGGTCAGGAAATTACCAGTCGACTTGGACATCTTCTTTCCGTTCAACATCAAGTGACCGTTGGTTCTCACTGCCCTAGGCCAGTGCTTCTCGGGGAACAGGGCGGCGTGGATGTAGATCCAGAAAGTCAAATGGTTGGGTATGAGGTCTTTACCGGAAGATCGGATGTCAAGCGGGTAGAAGTATGAGAAGTGGTACTTGAGTTGAGCGGCCTTTTCGGCTTCCACAGGTGAGTCGGCTGGAAGGGCACCAGATCCAAGAACGTATTCCCATACTTCGTCTGTCATCTGTTCAGGCTTGATACCCAGAGGTCCGGGGTTCTTACCGAACATGTCATCGTGCAGCAAGTTGGCGATAGTGTAGTATGACATGTAAATCGTGGAGTCGGAAAGAGACTCGACAAGCCATACAGGATCCCAAGGGAGTTTGGAACCTAATCCGTATGATCTGGCACAAGCCCACTTGTTGAGCCAGTTCAGGACTGCTTCGAATCCGTTTCGGGTTTCGGTCTGGTATGTATTCATTTGCTCAAGAAGCCTAGACATGGTATCAGTCGACTGCAATTCACGAAGCATACGGGGACTCGGAAACTCACTTGAACGCGGAAGCCTTCCAGCTGTCCTCTCCATAGTCGAGGTACCATTGGTCGACCAAAGCTACCACACACACGTCCGCAGATCGGGAGATGACCTCGCTCTCAGGCTCAGCGTAAGGAGTCGCAAGTCCAGCATCCATCATTTGTTGTCTGACTTTAGGCTTGGCATCTTGGACGGTTTCTCCCTTGAAGTCACCGATGACCATCACACCATTGTAGAACCCTTCTTTGTAAGTCAGGTCCTTAGCCTCGGCGAGCTTGTCCTTATCTCGTTGAGATTGAATCTTGAGCTCATTACAGAGGAATTCAGCGGCCATGTCACCGTATTTGGGGGTCTTGAGCACGGGGATAGGATCTATGGCCGCCCATTCGGGTTTGATCTTGTACATCTCAGCTTTCTTCCTCAGATCCATAAGTGTTCGGTAGTCGTCTGGCGAGTCGGATGGTACGGACGTGACTACTCCAGTTCCCTGCAGAACGCGTCAGCTGGCTTTTGACGCATGACTGTGTCACAACAAAGCTCACTTTTGTAGCGAGAACACCCTCCATTGGGAGGACGTAGACCTCCTTGGCAACACCGAAGGGAGGAGCTACCTTGGTACCGAGCAATTCGGACCCAACGACATCCGCCACCTTCGCTACTCGTCCGCTTTCACCTTCGAAGGTACCTTGGAAAGCCATATTTCGAGCGGCTCGTTCGGTAACCAAGAACAGCTCGTTGTGGGCTGACTCGAAAAGACCGTATTTCAGATTGGGACCGACGAAACAGTTTGTTTGACCGTACCTGGCAACAGGATGAAATGATGGTCAGACTCAGCGAATTGAGTCAAGCACTTATACGTTCAGGTCAGACTTACATGGTCTCGGGTCTGAGCGTGGCAGCTACCATCCATACTTTCTTTCCTCCGACAGCTTGCTTGATTTCGCTGCTGACTTCAGGTCCCCATTCCAGTACTTCCATCTTGACTGCCGTGTATTCTTGCGGGTTGACAGCTTCTCCAGATTGACGATCGTGGTCCATGCAAGGTTGACCATCTTTCGGCGAGTAGATCGTATATCGTTTACCGAATTTCACCTTACCCTGTTGGTAAAGCTTGTTCATCTGCCATCGAACGAATGAGTCGTAGTACGGGTTCGCGTCGGCTGGACAAGGTTCATCAGTTGCGTAAGCTTGGTTCTTCCATCTTTCATTTTCGGGTGAACACAATTTGCAGAGACATTGCTTGTTCACATTCGAACTTGCATTGATGATAATTTTCCCTTTTCCTGACTTCTTCTTATCTGGTGATGCAGGCGTAGGTGGATTCTGGCTCTCTCTATGACTGTGTGTATCTGGAAGAGACAAAGGATCAGGAGGAATATAATGATGCGTACTTGTTAAGAATTGTCTCCTCCAATCTACTCTTGCTCCCAGTCCTGATAGATCTTCTTTGGCGATAGGTGGGAAATAAGTCAACCAGTAATACGGGTCGGCGAATTTCTTCAGCTCGTCTCTTGGTACGCCGATCAATTCCAGAATTTGGAATTGATATGTCAGTCCAGTGGATTTAGCGTTCAGTTTTCCTTTCTTCCCTTTTGACGGGTCGGTAGATTCTAGGGACTTGGCCGGGAGAGCTGTCGTAGTAGGGACAGGCGGAGCGGGAGTAGCGTCATCTTCTACTTCTTCCGAGTAACCAGAGAAATCCTCTCCAAACATTTCCATCTCCCTTATCAATTTATCAGAAGCGGCCTATCCGAGATGATCAGATCTCATCAGCTCAAATCGGAAGGGGGAGTCTAGAAGAAACTATCATTATGGGTTGTCGATGCTTGATTACTCACCTTGATGGGCATACCAGTAGCATGATATCCTACAGGGAACAGTACCTTCTTCCCCCTCATACGTTCGAAACCAGCTGCGAACTCGATTTTACTGATGGTGAAAGCATGTCCTAAATGGAGGGAACCGTTCATGTACGCATAAGGGAAAGTACCGAACCATTTTGGGTATTTCTTCTGGAGCTCTTCCATGGATTGGCCGGATGAGAAGAAGTCGGCATAGGATTTGATGCCTTCAGGAAGCGGGGGTGGATTGGTCTCGAATGCTTGAGAGGCGGACCATGATTTTTGGGCATCAGACTCAAGAGCAATTAGATAATCTCTCTTATCCGTCTAAGAAGATAACCCCATATTGAATCAGCTAAAACACCGCCTACTGGGGATCAGAGGAAGCTGACACAGACACACCTTCTCCATGACCACCACGGAACCAGCTTTGGCATCGTGGTTGACGGTAGCTGCCATATTGCGTACCTGTCCCAGACAAATAACGGGTTTCTGAAGAGGTTGTTTGGTGATGAGAGATAAAGCGTTCGGGATGATTTGCCGAAAGCGTGAAATCTTGTTTGATGACGAGAGAGGAATACCGCTATCGCTATGTCCCTCGTCTTTTTATACACGAGTCGGTGGGATAGAAGGGACACGTATCGAGTCAAGTGGCGAGATGGAGTCGATGAAGAAAGGAGGATGACAATGATAGACAACCCTTTGTGGTTGTTGCAATGTCGGTTTCTGACTCGGTTATTCAGAAAAAGTTGGACAGTAGGTGTGCAACGGCGGTCAAAGCGGAGGCAGATGATAAGGAGAACAAACAATAACGTGATGTGGCATTCGGCAAATTACCATACCACTATGACCGGTATCATCTCACTCAAACACATCTCATGCATGCATATGCGTACCGAGGTGGATATATAAAGGCGGAGTAGCTATGCATGCCTCCCTACAGCTTCTTTCCTGGCTGTTGGAGGATCTTCACCCCTGATCTGCCTATATAACTAAAGCCACTCCATATAGTCGTGCCCGCGACAGTCCACCTGTACGGTGCCTGGTCAGCTGTGTCATATGCTCACGACGTGCAGCTGACTTACTGTAATGCTTGTAAAGGCCCAGCTATGGAGTATCCCAGTAAAGGCGAGACTGTCGTCAATCCCATAAGTAAAAGCTGTAGAGCAGTATTGATCTATGTATACAAATACCTTAGCTTCCTACACTCTTTGAAGGAAAATGGAAGTAGAAACCCACTTTACTGATTTGGGTAGGCTTCACCTCTGCCGAGGGTATTGATACATCAAAGTACCTCTTGAGCGTTCGCTAATCACAACCTATCAGCTATCCATATTGTAATTCTGAGGCAACGGCATTGACCTACTGGTTTAGGCAGCGAGATGAATCTGAAGTAAAACGCCGAGATTGATAATCCTAAATCTCTTCCGAAGATCAAAATTGCCAGAGGTACTACCATTGACCAATCCAGAACGCATTAGCAGCATCCTACTGATCAGGAGAAATACTCACAAGGCAATAAGCCTGACCATGCCAAAGTGCCCACTAAGGTAGTCATCAGAGCCTTATCCGCCGCGGGATCCAATATCGACCCTAAGACCGAACGCGAATTATATCTTCTAGCTAGCCATCCGTCCAGCTAAGCACAACGTGATTGGCATAAGTTCATTAGTTGCAATTCATATGATGGAGAGGAGCTCACCCAATCTGATAGTCCACTAGCAAACAGTATTCCAGTCGCCCAAGCGAAATCTCCATCCACGATTGTATAACCCAAAAATGGACATGCCAATATCCGTGCCAGAGTCAAGGCGTTAGGTATCGTATATGGCGATTCATGCAGTTCAACTTCGTCTGAGGCCGGTAAGGGTGGTATCGAAGTAGCTGGTTTCGGCTCCTACCAATGCATGAATGCACTGTCAGTATCATGCGGGACCCTGGGGTTGGTAAACTGAACATACGATTGAGGACGAAGCTGGAACATTAGGTTGATCTTTCGGTATCGGCTTTTCACTATAGTATCGCCTTGTTCCTACTCCAGACGTGAAAGGCGTATATCGTATCGCTATTCTGCCTGGAGAAGACAGAGGCAATTTCGACTGTCCGTCATGAGTAAGACAAGATAATTGTCTGGCGATATGATGACTCCGTATTCTGACCTGTACAATTTGCGATTGAAGTTGTAGAACGGCATGGCGATAAGGTACCTCTGTCGCCAGTGACAGGCATCGTGCATGGACCGAAGGGGTCATCTTGCGCTGTATCTTGTGGGCAGCTTGATATTGCAATAAATTCAAGGTGAGCTTCAGATTGCAGGTGGTGAATAACTAATTCGGCATTGAACAGGGTCTTTCGTCAACCTACAACGTCATATTACGTAAAAGACCATGCGTTGAATGATATGTAGAATGTCAACAAACATTTCTAGCTATGGTGACGCTTGGATCCACTTGTTGACTTTTTTACAATCTACTGGAAACCAACCTGCTCCTCGACGGCATCCCCTCCCTTCCCCTCTCTTTGCTCTCCATGACTTGACTTTACACCGATATAAGATGGAAGGCTATCAACTGCACCAAAACAGACCACCTCAACCTCAATATCAACAGCCTGTTCAATATCAACCCAGACACGCCGTGATTGACATGACTTCTCCTCCTCCTTCTGCTTCTCCTACACCTCTACCTCGGAATGAAAATCGACCCGATGAATTGCCCTCTTATATCCGACCGCGCCCCCTTCCAACCAACGGTCACACCATGAGTAACAATCATCACTCCCGACCATTAGTACCTTCCTCCACTACAAACCAGCTTCGAGATCCGTTGGATTTTGACAATTTCGGTTCTTCCCTTCCTCCCAAGCTTTCTAAAGGTTCAAAACCATCCTCAAGCTCTCGAAATGGGCAAGCTATATCAGGAGGTCAAAGCGCTTCAGGTCATCTGTACAGGAAGGTGATGGATCCGAATTATCACCCGAAACATTCGACTCCAAAGAGCTATCATAGCTATATCAAGCCCGCTACTCCCAATGCTTTCGAAGTACGACCGATCGCTCAGCCGAAACAGATATTCACGAAGCCTACTCATACTCAAGCTCAAACCCAGATACATGGAAATGACCAATGGCCAGTATGGGTTCAAAAGGGACATGCTAATCCCGTTCTGGTGCACAATAAACCCGTTCCCCCGCCCGTGACCAAGCACAAGTTACCTGCCGAGGAAGATGATACGCCGAGGGAAGAATTCAACATAGACGCGGTACCTATCAGCGCGGAGGATTATGAGCGATATAACGGAGACGCAGATAAGCACATGCAAGAACTCCTGAGCGGTGCGATCGGTGACGGAGAGGATGAGATGGGTGATGAAGGCGCGCAAGAAGGGCACGATATTATAGAAGGCTTCGCGGATGGGATCAAGTTGATGCCGCATCAAGTTCGCGGGGTGAGGTGGATGAGAGGTCGCGAATCGGGTAGAAAGTATGGGGGAATTCTAGCCGATGTAAGCTGATTGATGTGTATGATTGGATGTGACTTGATGAGACAGCTGACGGTTATCATACAGGATATGGGTCTGGGTAAGACTGTACAGGCTCTAGCTAGGATTGTGGAGGGCAAAGCTACCCCCGCTGAGAAGCGGTCCGGCTTCAAGGCCGGAACTCTGTGAGTGACACTGTCTTTTATCGAGCTCAGTATGATCCGATCTTTCTGCCCTTCGAGCCAAGCTCAATAGCGGTAATAGCATCATCGCGCCTCTCGCTGTCATGGAACAATGGGCCACCGAAGCCAAGACGAAGACGAAACCGGGAGTACTCAAGGTCACTACGCACCACGGCCCAAGCAGGACGAAGTGTGAGTAGTAATGCCCTGATTAGACTAGACCCGAAGCAAAGCACATTTCGACTCCTCACTCATTGTCCGCGTTAGACGTTTTGCAATGTGGAGAGCCACTGACAACCCGACTTTAACCAAACAGCTGGTAAGACTCTTGAAAAATTTGACGTCATCATCACAACGTTCCAAACGGTCGCATCAGAATTTGGGATGTATGAGACGGCAGCTCAGACACGCTTGGAGGAGCTCGACTCCGATTCTGATGTCGATACTGGTCGCAAGGGTGCAGGAAAAGCAAAGAAGGCTAAGAAGGCGGCTTGTCCTCTGTTTGACGTGAAATGGCTGAGGGTCGTTGTCGGTATGTTACCGCCGGTCCCCCTTGTCTCGCCAGTTGCTGGCTTTCATGTTCACCAAGTCTTTTCAACCCTCTCACCTCGGCTTGACCCTTGCGCGCTCCGTCCTTTCGCCACATTCTGCTCCTGGTTCCTCGTTATACGGCCCCATCACCCATAACACCGTGGCATCCCTCATATATGCTTGCGACTACGCGCTGATTTGGGCTTGCAGACGAGGCCCAAAACATCAAAAACAAAAATACGCGAGCAGCTAAAGCAGCAGTGGCGCTCAAAGCCAAGTACAGGTGGTGTCTGACAGGGTGAGTGTATAGCCCGGTCGCCTCGCACGAATGAAAGGTCGCTGATGAAGACCACACCTACTACACTCAGAACGCCGATTCAGGTGAGCCAGAACCATTCTTCTGCGGCACGATCGCTAATGCTTTCGCAGAATAACGTGGAAGAGCTGTATTCGTTGTTCAAATTTCTCCGGGCCAAACCGTTGGACGACTGGGACAACTTCCGGGACAGGATTTCGTCGCTGATCAAAGATGGTCGCACAAAGCTGGCCATGAAGCGATTACACGTCATCCTAAAGGCTATAATGTTGAGGAGGACTAAGGATGCCACAATAGGTAAATTCATGTTGCTCAACGTCCACGGAGGCTTGAGCTTATCCAAGCATATTTGAGTAGACGGCAAGAAGATCCTCAACCTTCCAGGCCGTACGGTCCAGGTGACGCCTTGCGAATTTGACGCCGACGAACGAGCCTTCTACGACGCGTTGGAGAAGAAGACGGCACTCACCTTCAGCAGAGTGAGCTTCTCATCGGAACACATAAGCCGAAAAGTCTGGCTGACAAGTGATCGAGCAGTTCGTGAAGAGCGGCACAGCAACGGCAAATTACACTTCTGTCTTGACGATGCTGTTGAGACTACGTCAAGGTAGGCCAGTCCTGAGTAACACGCCGTTTTGCGAGAGCCAGGTCGTACGAGCTGACCGATGCGTATCTAGCTTGTGTTCATCCTTCACTGGTCACTAAATCCCTAATTACGGACTCGGACGCGCTCAGTGGCGAAGCGCAAAGTCAGCCAAAAGAAGAGGAAAAGACAGATCAAGCAGATGAGCTTGCCGATCTTTTGGGCGGATTGGGCGTAGCGGGTGGCAAGACGTGTCAGATGTGCTTCGTCAAGTGCGTTCCTCGTACCCTATCTCGAATGACCTGCGTCATTGTGCATCATTTCTGACAATTTATGATCTTCCAGATTACAAGAACAAGCCTCGACTCATTGCGAGGCCTGTGCAGATATCGTCAGACAAGCAGAGAGCAAAGCTACCGATGACAGCGGTCTTCCGCCCGACTCCGCAAAGATCCGAATGTTGCTCAAGCTTCTGGCAGAAGTGGACGAAAGGTCGGGCCGCAAGGAAAAGACCATTGTGTTCTCGCAATTCACAAGTTTCTTAGATCTCATTGAGCCTTTCTTGAAGCGAGATGGGGTGAATTATGTCAGGTGTAAGCATGTCCAGTCTTGGGTAAGCGTGGATATCTCTTTAGCTGATGATGCTTTGATGTAGACGACGGGGCCATGCGAAATGATAAGCGACAAGAATCATTGGAACGAATCAAGAATCACCCGGAGACTAGAGTCATCTTGATATCCTTCAAAGCTGGAAGTACAGGTGAGCTGATCAATATATTTGCGTGAATCATTGAGCTCATTGTGATGATTGTCTCAAACAGGTCTTAACTTGACCTGCTGTAACAATGTGGTATTGATGGACTTATGGTGGAATCCTGCGTAAGCCCAGATTCAGCTAGGTAACCCAGAGCGGGTGCAGATCAGCTGATTTGTACTGTATAGACTGGAAGATCAAGCATTTGACAGGGCACATAGGTCAGCTGCCTGTTCGCTATGATCTGCGAAGCAATCAGCTGATATATGTGTTTCAGATTGGGCCAAAAGCGCGATGTCAACATCTTCAAATTGACCATCGAAGAGACGGTTGAAGATCGTAAGTCAAATTATCAATGCGATACTATGAATACATACTCGTTTGAGCTGACTTTGGCAATGTCGATGGTGATTAGGTATCCTCGCATTGCAGAATAATAAGAGAGAATTGGCTAGTGCTGCTCTGAGCGGTCAAGGTGCCAAGGGCGTTATGAAATTGACTATGAACGATATAATGAGTGAGTCCGCATTGAACCTACCGTATTAATGGAAGAATGGCAGAAGCTAATCAGTCATTTTTGATGCTTTCGTAGAACTGTTCCAACGCACGAGACATGATCCGGACGATGAAGATTCCGACTCTGATTAAGATCGAATGGCTCACTTACTACTTAGTATGATTTGATGAACGTTATGTGAACGCGTAAATAGACATCATCTCCTCCTCCACTTCATGATTCGTTCACGGTGCGACATACCGGTTGTACATAGCGGACCGTACCGTATATATCCATTTAGACTGTTTAGAATATCACGATGTCACGATGTCACGATCATACGATGTTAATGAATCAAGAAGCGTTCGCGTGTTTGATGTGAGGAAGCAATACTATATGCTTATTTATAGCTCAGGCCCCCTCCTCCCCCTCCAGCCTCCCTCCTCCCTCCGCCCCCCGACCTGCGACCTACTACTTCCGACCCGATTCACCCTTGTTTCGCATACCCTTCCACCTCCATGCCTCTGCTCGACGGCTCTCCCCGTCCTCATCTTGAGGATTTACCTAATCTTTTCCGGACAACTCGGCTTCTCTCTCTGCACATAGCCGTCTTCTGAGAGCCCGCCTTCCTCCTTCCGTCCTATTTCCAATGCATCCGTCTCGTCCCTCTTCGCCTTACTTCGGCCCTGTCTTGCCACGATGCAAGCTATCAAATTTGTCCTCATTTTGCAACGTAGACAGGACATTTCCGGACAACGCACGACGCAGGCTGGAGACGAAGCCTTTCCTCGTGGCGTGATATACATGACAGACCAAAATAGGTGTGGAGCGTGATGAAATATGGGCTGCGCCTCTTGATTTGACTAATGGATTGTGACGATTCGCACCAGGACAAAGATCGTTTTCATGCTCACTGACTTATTCATGCTTCCACGGAAATAATGCATTCAACGAAGAGTGCGGCAAGACGGTCGACTCCACAGCGGAAAGCCTTGTATTCTACAATATTGGACGGGAATATTCTGACGTGACTGAGCTTCTTGTGGCATCAAGTATGAGCCTATCACAACGATGGCTCGGGAAAGGCTAATCTCTTCTTGAGTTTCGCCTGATTATTCCTGATCCTTGGATGCTCGTTCCTTCGTCTGTCGGTGTATGTGACAGTGCACAGGGTCGGACAGTCCGGGAACCCATTGAGAGATGAATGGTACAACGTTCCAGCCTGTTACAGGGCAAAGCACCCAGACCACATCCAGTTCAGGACACAGCACGTCAGCCGCAAACTATATACGTGACCCTGTCGAAGGTGTATCACAGGATATAGGGACTCACATCGTTGTAGTAGCAAATAGCGTAGGTGCTGGCACCGTAATCTCTATAGCTGCATGCTATACGCAAACGAGCACAATCACAGCCAGTAATGTAACGTCAGCGAACCTCGCGTCGCCCGAACGAGACTTGCCAACGAAGGACTACCATAGCGTAGCATGCCACCCTGTACAGTACAGTACACTACAGAACTGAGCTCGACTTGACACTCACCATACGAGACTACGTCCCCGTAGATGGTACTTTGATACGCCCCGCGATACACGTTGGTCTGATCGGTATCGTGCACAGTACCTGCGTTATCTCTGTTGCTCTCCGAACATCTGAACAAGGGACCTGCGTAAGACTGACCAGTCAATGGTCCGTTTCAATGTATGAATTCATCGAGTCTGCCCTGAAGCATTAATCGAGAACAAGGCAGGCGAAAGCAACTGAGTTGGAAGTGGAATTGACAAGACGCACGGTCAAACTTGGTATCTCTCTTCTTCATCCCTGGAGCGGGACTCGATTGTGGGCTCGGTGTACCTCGGAAGTTGTAGTTCCGACAATTGGCGGAATTGTCACTTCGAGGATGGAAATCCAACACGCCATCGTCTACCGTCTGCATAGCATTTTTATCATCAGGAGAAGATTTTCAAGCCCAGCCCAAGTCAGCATTCATTTTGGGTAAGACATATTTCTGTGGGTGTGTCCGAAGGACTGTTATGAGACGCCAGATAGTCGAAAATCAACTTACACCTGCGGCTTGGTAATTACATTCATAATTATATCCACTGCCAGAAGGGTTCGGATACCTATGGGCACACAGCATTAGACTACTCCTCTCATTCGCGTTACATTGAGTGAGCATGACTCACAAGCACTGGAGCTGGATCAGACTTATAGAGCTGAGCGCTAAGATCTCAACTCCGATCAGACTTTCCCCGTGGGCGCTGGTATCTGGACCTATGTTTCATCGACAAACATCAGCAAGGTCACCAAACATGTGTCAAGCTACTGCAACGCACATCCGTGGAAGTTTTCCGCAGGTGCCCCTGGAGTTGCGCCACAAACCGGCGCGACCGCAGCCGTTGACAATTTGAGGAAAAGTAAGACGGCTGTGGCAGTCAGAAACATGTTGGGCCCTGAGCGTTGAGGGTTGAGCGTTGTTTGTGTGCGGTCAGGTCAGGTCAAAATAGTGTCCGTTTAATTTGGTTTTGTGTAAGTCGATTGACAACCAGCAATTAAGGGATGTTATCATTCAGCGAGGACGGGAAGCATCCTGCTCCACAACGTCTTCTATATGTAGCTCGTCATTCGTGAGGTATAGGAGGTTGAGCGATCGACACATGAGTGACTGCCACGGAATCTTTGCCTTGTTCAGCCCAGCATGGCCAGACGAGCAGACGGCCAAACGCCCGCGCGGGAGTGCTTGAAGCGTCGTGCGAATTGCGAACAAGGAAATACTCTTTGCAGAGCTGCAGTGTCCATGTGCAAATATATGTAGCATAGAGTCCAAGCTGGTGTGGCTCGATGCGAAGTACAGATCTTTTGACTCGGCTGATCGCCCAGACTGAGATACAATTCTCGTGGGTTCGCCACTCGCGTCCGTACAGTAGCAGCTCAGTTGTATTGAGAATAATATGACTGTCTCTATGCATCCACCAGAAAAGAGATGTGGAGGGGGAACAACCGAAACTTGCCTGTATTTATTGGTTCTTCAAGGGCCGTAGACCCACCCATACTCAGCAATACAGGAGGTTCATGCCAGAAAGGTCTATGTGAGGCTCAGCGAGCCGAGAGAGTTCGGAGATGACCTGTAGTATTAATCGTCTTGAGAGCAGCAGTGAAATTGTCCATTGCAAGTATAATCATAGCGAAAGTAAAAATACGGGAAATTGTAATTTCGACCGAGACATAAAGCCCAAAATAACTATCGAACTTCAGATAGCCTCATCTGCGCAAAACACTGAGTCACTAGTCCCTTCCAGTCTGTGTTGAGGAATCGCTCGGTCCCCACTGGCAGTTGCTTACTTTGATGGTTCGGGTGACCGAAAATGACAAAGTAGTCCCTCAAAGGCATGTCCCGCTTGAAAGTCATGAAGCGGAACACAGATCTCACAGCGAAAGCTATGGTCCTGCTCCGGGATGAGCTTTGAACACTGATCCGAATGCAAAGGGTGACGCAACAGTAACGGTGATTTCAGGAGCCTGTGACCTTTCAGATTACGACCTTTTTAGAAGCATCGGATTCGCGGTAAAAAGCCTTCGCCAAATTTCTACGTTGGAGAGCATGCATCTCAGGAGGTAAACATACAGCTCACCATTTAATCTGCCAAATCACGTATTGTTCACTTAATTCGGATATTTCACTGATCTATCTTGTGTTCCCTGGCGAAAGCCGCTTCTTTGACTCCCCTCTACGAGCAGAAATTCAGCATTCGGTAGAATGCGAGAACACAGAGAGGGAGAGACAGCTGGTCTATAGATGTGAAGTCGTTTTCGAAAGCTGCTCCGATCATCAAGCATCACACAACAAGCAGAGAGCCTCATAGATCGATGATTGGGCAAAGCACTCGAATTCTTGTCAATTGGCCATGGTCTAAATGAGTCTTTCAATTTAACAGATTAGCAGATTCCGCTCTCGTACTCGTAAGTTCCGAAGTTATCAGCGAATCCCAAAAAGATAATAACGTTATGGAAAACGTTTGTCACATACATATACATATCCTATTGAGTAGTAGCTCACTTATACTTGTGCTGTTCCCTTGTGATCGAGTGGTTGAGCTTATTGTTTCGTCTGACAAATACCATGAGCGGAATCAAGACTGCCGATGTACGAGCGTTGCTCTTTGACATGGACGGGACGTTGCTCGGTATGTCGACTCAATTTAAGCCATGCCCATGCTCCTTCCGAATTCGTCTGTCTGCGAATCATCATCTGATTGAACCGTTCTGATAGATTCCACTCCTGCTGTGAATGCGACTTGGGCATATTTCGCTCGGGAATACGACTTGGATTTGCATGAAGTCCTGAGGAGTGAGCGTCCATCTGTCGTTATAGCATGACACGCTGAGAGGTGAAGACTGATTTGATGTACTGCACGCGTTATGTTCAGCTTCACATGGAGTGCGGACGATAGATAACATGAAGAACTGGTGCGGTATCACGGATCCCGTAGAACTTCGAGACGCCGTAGAGTTATTTGAGGGGATGATAGTCAAAGAAGCTCAGGAATTACAGGCCGCCGGGAAAGATGGGTTGATAGCTTTACCCAATGTCTTGGATCTATTGAATAAAGTGAGTAAGAACGATCCTTTCTCCTCACATATGCGACCTCAACGATACTTCACCTTCGACTTTCTACGACTCCTTCCCATCCTGTACTTCCCCCTCTCAGTGTCCGTATCTGCGTCTGCTTTGTTCTAAACACCAAACACT
This sequence comes from Kwoniella dejecticola CBS 10117, assembly GCF_000512565.2. Lineage (NCBI taxonomy): Eukaryota > Fungi > Basidiomycota > Tremellomycetes > Tremellales > Cryptococcaceae > Kwoniella > Kwoniella dejecticola. Next base: position 3,739,573 of record NC_089301.1, read on the forward strand.
AAACCGCTTTTCGTTGCACTGCAGCTCAACACCTCTCAAATACCAGTCTGGGCAATAGTCACCTCCGCTACCAACACCTACGCCTCCGCAGCACTACCTACCGCCGGTATACCGCAGACGCCAAGACTGATAACCGCAGACGACGTCACGATGGGTAAACCCCATCCGGAGCCTTACTTGGCAGGCGCCAAAGCCCTCGATGTGGATGTGAAGGATTGTAAGTCCAAGTCCAACTTTCGATTATCTCGATGACCAACAATCCCAGTACCCAGTACCTGGTCAAGTTTATTTCAATATGTTTTCAATCCGAATGCGCTTGCACGCTTGAACGCTTACGCCAGTCATGTTTTGCCGTAGGTATCGTCGTGGAAGACGCGCCGTCGGGAGTCAGATCAGGTGTCGCTTCAGGAGCTAAAGTACTAGCTACATGTACTTCGCATATGAGGGAACAGCTGCAAGGGTTGGGCGCTGAGTGGATAGTGACGGATCTGTCAAAGTGAGTCGCTCGCATAATGACCTTCCAAAAGTCGGGACCAACAAAGTTGTAAGTACTGATGAATGATGATTTATAGGGTGTCCCTGGAGGTGCAAGATGGTAGAGTACAGCTCAAAATCGATGAGAGCCCGTAACTTATAGGTTCTCTCCGATTCGTATTCTAAATGCCATATACAGTCACACCCGGAATAGACGGTCAACAAGAATGCATAGTCTCCAGCATAGTATATCTACATGTATGGGATACATAGGGTATCTGCTACATATCGGATTCTGTGGGTATATCCGCAGCGTAGAACAATTTGTCACGACTACACACCATTGTTCAACAATTTGTTGAAGGCGCACGCTTCAGAGACTCAATCGGAACAACTGATGTCTTCAGATAACTCAACGCGCCCTGTCCCGCTTCACAGTCCAGCGCCTAGCTCATACTTCCTAGAACCTTGAATGCGAGGGCCTTCAGTATCTATGCGGGCATCAAATCAGCTTTTGCTTCTGCTTCGCGATGCTGATAGTGAGCTTGAGCCAAAGATGCGACTCACTTCTGCTTTCTGTCCAGCTCCTAGCTCCCTGAACACCTCGCCTACTGCCCGTCCTTTGGCATCCCTTATCGCGCCTAGCCTATTTCCAGCGAATCCTATCAAGCGAAATGTGTGATTCAGCTATTATCGCTCCATTCGGTGACAGAGAATACCGAAGCTGACTCACCTCCCGCGACCGCACCAGGCACGTTGGCTACTATATACCCTATCGCAGCGCCTGAAGCACCTCCGACCCAGGACCACCACGGTCGAACATGCGCTACTTCAGGCGCGAGCCTAGTAAATCCCCCCTCAATTTCATCAGCTGAGATAGGTAGTCGACGTTACATCCAGCTGAAGAGGTTATGTATATCTGGGACCTTACTCACATCTCTTCGAAAACATCTCCGAAGACTCCATGAGCATCAGGTCTAGTCCTTCCCCCTGCTCCTGCTGACGAAGATGCAGAGGCTTTCTCACTCGGACCCGCGTTAGGTGCACCGGTACCAGTGCCCGTTCCAGTGGCATTCTGGAAGAACTGAGCGAAGTTTTCGAAGAAGTTGCCGGACGCTTGTTCTTGCTCGAACTCTGAGGACGTGTCATCTGTGAATGCTGAGCTCGGGCGAGAGTTGAAGAGGGCATCGTACTCTGCCCGACGAGACGGGTCAGAGAGCACGTAATATGCGTCGGACACTATTTGCTGTGTGTCACCAAATGAACGGACCAGCCCGGATCAATTAGTTAGTATGTCTATCCCCCGCGCAGCCAGGAGAAGAGGAAGTGCGGGTGGAATGAATGCACCCGATCGAGGCATGGAACATGAAGCTTACGAATCTCTCGGTAGCTCTTCGACGCTCTTGAGGAGTAGCATTGCGCGGTAGTCTATCGGGATGAGTCTTGAGCGATTCTCGCTTATAGGCTTGTCGAATCTCGTCTCTACAGAAACAGAATGAGTAGGTGCGCATCAGTGTATCGTACCACGCCAAAGGGCAACACTAAGCAGCAGATGATCAAAGCTTACGCGGTAGCTTTTGGCGAGACATTCTGTGAGGATTGCGATACTGCTACGTGAGCTTCCTGAGTGGGGAGAAGGGTAGGGTCACGATAATACAACTCACAAGGATGGAATAATACTGCACGAGTGGGGGTGAAAGCGCAATATCGTTGATCAGCTGAGTATGCATCATGCGTATGGCGAGAAGGCATTACAGAGCTGACTTACTTGTGGTAGTGATGAAGCCATCTTGCTTAGCTCCCCTCGGTTCTAGGGGATCGTTGAAAATGCTCAGATATGTGTAGAGAAGAGTAATCTGAGATGGTGGATGGTAAGATGGTAGATGGGGAATGTTGTTGTCGTTGCTGGAGGACCATTGTCTGATGACGTAGGGTGGCAAAATGGAGATTGAAGGGATCTCCGCGGGAATCAGTAACCAAAAGTCAAGGACACTCGCAGAGCATCTAAAATCAATCGAGATTGTCAAGTGAAGAATCAGCTGGAAGAGACGAGCTATCAAGGACGGCATAGACCCGATTGACAAACTTACAAGATGTCCGGCGACGAAGATATGGCTCTCACACCAATTTCCGGCACTGTCGAGCTATCTTTCGACACTAGGAACGGAGGCGCATGGGACGATCGAGAGTTGATCAAGGCAAGCGAAGCAGCTATGCAGGAGTTTCATGTGAGTGCGAGTCTACCGCTTAGTTCCCGCCAGAAATCGAAAGACTCCTTCCTTGTCCGCATCCGGAGTCGAGACAGTTCCGAGAGCAAAAAGAGCTGATGTTGACCTTGTACGCGCACAGGTACATCACCCAGGACCCGGATCATGGTTGGACAAAGCTACTGCTGCCTTAGCTGCGGGACATAAATTGCCCGGAGCAGATGATTACGGTACATCGTGAGTCGGGTCTATCTATTTAGCATTCTTCCTCCACTTGTCTAGTCTTATTCCAACGCCCGTCTGATAATCTCCAACAACACTCTACCTCACTGTGAATAGGGGTTCAAGCTAAAGCACATTCATACGGTGTGATATTAGCTGGTATTCCGCTTCTCTACCGCAACCAGGAGCCGACAAGGGAGCCTCCTCTTCTTCTGCACCGGCACAAGCTCAATCAAACACTCAAGCAGTGAACAAAAATCGAAATCAAGACAGCAATAAACGACGGCGGATTAAGAAAACCAACGGGAACATCCCAAATATCGACGGGAATATGACCAACCCATATGCTCCTTCAACTTCAACTTCGACCAAGAGGGACAGAAGATCTTCACCGAAATATCAACCTGGTTCACCGGGCGATCGACCGATCGATCTTCCGATCGATCTTGGTCCACTAGATACCTCCGACGAAGAGGACGACGAGTACGAATACGAGAATAACAAAAACGACAATGATGATTCCTCCGAAGCAGAAGAAGAAGAAGAAGAAGAAGAAGAAGAAGAGTATGACGACGATGCCGAGTGGGATTTACATGATTATTCCCGAACCCGTAATCGAAATCCCGATCAAGGATACTCTCAAAATCACAATACTGGCAATGGTGGATATAGTCAAGGAAATGGATACGATCAGTTATTCCCATCATTAGGGGTATACCCTCCAGGGGGGATCAACAGAGAAGAAGCCTTGGGATACGCCATAACGGCGCAGTATTGGGCTGGATATTGGATGGGTGTTGCTCAATCAAGTTCAAGCTCTGCCTCAACCTCGAGCCCAAGGTCTGCTGTTCAACCGCAACCGCAATCGCAAATACCAGTACAACAGCAAAATCATATCGACGGGTCTCGTCAGCATGGACAGGCGGACAAGAGAAGTAGGCGGAAGAGGAGACAAGTCGACTTTGCCAATGGCCATATGAATGGCGAAGCAGAAGCACAAGGGGATCGCAATCTCATTGGACCTACTATACCTAGTATGAACGGTGGGGATGGTCATGCTGCCGGGAGTGCCAGTAATATACGGATTACGAGGAAACGATTTGATAGACCCCCCATCGAGCTCAGAAGGTAGATCGGATTGTTCATTCATATTATAGTCAAAGGTCATATATCCTCCTATTTCGCTCAATTCAATCAGCAGTAGGCAGTCGTCCTGCACCAGCATTGCGAATATTACATTGTCTTAGCTGATGCAGATGTAAATGCAAATGTATACATGATCTATCCCTTACGGCTCTCGTACATCTCGTACCTACGATCCAATCAACTCAGACTATCCAAGCATTCTCCCTAAGCTATTCTTCACCATGCCTCCTACCAATTGACCTCCAATACCGCCCAAGCCGAATCCCATGAGATTCCCACTCGCCGCAATACCATTTGCCCATCGTTTCTGCGCATCTCGATCGGCATAGCTAATCATCCATCGTCAGCTGTACCGTCGTTAATCGATCTGAAATACGACAGCGTACGTGAATCCCAGTAAATTTGATAAGTTGAACACTAAAGCCAGCAGAACGATCGGCAAGAATCTAAAGCAATACACGTCAACCGCCGCCCGTAGAAGCGCTTGCAACCCTAAACCCGGACTCACGATACGTTGAATTTCAGTAAAGATACGATGAACAGAGCTAACCATCCCAGAGGATATGCGTAGAGCGCAATCTGAAGAACCTGTTATAAGCTCACAGCGCATAATCCACGTATGCCGAAGCTTACCCAGAACATCCTACAGGGATTGACCTCGATGTCAGCTATACCTGACTTCTCCATGACCAAGATAGCTCACTTTGCATCTATAGCATTAGCGGGTCTCGAAGGCTACACCAGAACATTCCATGAGCTCGATCTCTACCATCACAAGAGAAAGGTAGCTCACATCTCTCGACTCAAACACCCAAGAACTTTCACCTTCTTCGTCGACTTCGTTCCAGTACCGTAGGCCAACAAGCGTACGTCCCGCTACGTTCTGTAAAGCGATGCGCGATAATCAGTACCCACTCGTGAGACCGACCAATTGCCGCCTGAGAGAATGCCGTGTGCGTAGGCGGTGGGATGAGAAGGACCGTGCGTTGAGCTGTATCAAGCTCACCCTCGTATTCCAGAAATCCAAAGAAAGGAGAACGACCACCACGACGATCTATGCTAGGAAATCAGTACGGTTCGAGTCATAGACTTCAAGTTGGGAACTGACACTGAGGACGTAATTGTCAGTGACTACCTCATGAGGGCATATCAGCTTCAATTACACTGTCGAGAAGTCTCAGTTCGTCCCAGCTGACTCACACAGACCACAAAGGACGTATACGGCAATAGCAGCCGACCTGAAGAAGTAGAGGAATAACAACGACATCGGATGAGACGATGCTTTCAGTATACCTCTCTGTTGTTTAAAGTCAGCTTTTACCCTCAGCCTAAAAGCTTGGTAAGTATGCAAAAGCTCACTATTCCGCCTTCCTCTGCATTGCCTATTCCCGTAGCTGTATTACCCGAATGCGCCGTTGTTCCCGGTACCAGCACGACAGGTTCAGAGGGCCTAGAAGAGGCACCGATCTTGCCTTGAGGCAGAGAGGGGGCTTCTTCGTCTGGCTCTATTGTACCTGATAACAACGGGGCAGAGGAAGACATCTCGCTGAACTATGATTGAACAGAATGAAAGTGAAAAGGAAGATGACATCTTTAATGGTTGACGCGTTGAGCTTTGACTTTGTGATGACGAGCGGCAATGTGTGTTTCGGAGTTGGCACGATCTCCGTCCTCATGTTTACTCGATACTCGAGATAAACGGATGATGAATCTTGTGCAAGTATCTATGCTCCTTGAATGTGTCGAGCAACACTGCAAATATGCCTGAGGGAGGTAAACAGTAGTCTAGTCGACAATCCCAAACGCACGATGAGCGGACACCCGACGACCGAAGATGCTCTACCTATAACGAACACGCTCTTCCCGCCTCCGCCGGCGTACTGGCAATCATTCACCGACGAGAATATTAGGCGGTACGAAGCTCTAGCTGGTCGACCTCCTTTTCAAGGCTCGCAAAGTCAAAGTCAATCAGAACACCAAGGGCATGAGGACATTCGAGTCGATATAAATGAAGATGAAAGCACTGAATTAGCCGAATTGAAATCAAGGTTGGATAAACCAAATGCACAGTGGATAGAAGAAGACGGACGTTGGATGTGTTTCGGTAATCTCTTAACTGTGAGCAAACCCATACATTTATACTCAATCCATCTATCAGTATGACAATTCGTCGTTATCATCTCTTCTTTTGTATCGACATAGTAACAAGCTGACCATTTCTCTGTGTCGATGATACTATCAGACACAACCCAGCATACCCACCATCGAAAGTATAGGTCTCCCTCCCATGCTGCAATCGAACGCACAACCCCAAGAAACGCTTCCTACACTCTTATCTTCCTTCTTACACACCGTCTTACTCTTACTCGACGTACTCACTACTTCCGCTCGGACGCCGAACGAGCTGATGCATTCAGGATGGGCTCATGAAGGCGATCAAGTGAGCTGGGCATTTATCCTTGTTCGTCAAAGGGAATCAAGCTGACTCGGTAACTGAATCTGTGATTTGTAGTATATCCAGCATCTCAGTAATTTGGCAGCTACGATGATGATCACTTCGAACCAACTTCGTCAGCTGCAAAGTGAGAGTACGTTGATACTGATTATGGAGAAAGAGATTGAGGAGAGGAAGAAGCAGACTCAGCTTCTGAGAAGGTGAGTCTAATCCACTGTCCCATTTCTCAATTCTTATATCCTATATCCATATCAGGAGCTGCGGAGTTGGAATTGCCTGCTTGTTGCTTCCTATCGACGATGACTGACTAGCTTACAAAACAACCCACAGTAAATGCCGCGAGATAGCTGGGAATATCCAACGACTGAAACAAGCGAGGAATCCGATTGTCGCCCAACCTTAGAAAATCTTACTCTTGTGTTCCTTGTCAATCGTTGTATGTGTATCTGGGACATGTATAATACACCATGAGCTTCACCTCATATATCACAATGTACACTTCGATACACCACATCACACGATATCACTCCTCGATACATTGATACAACAAATGATAATGGTATGGTAAGGCCGACCCAACGCTCCGTGCTCCACACATATCCGCCATCAGCCCATCGACTCTTCTTCTTCCGTATCGGCATCTTTATACTGGACAGGCTTGACAACTCTGCTAGAACGTCTCTGTCCCAATAAAGTCCGTCAGTGATATCCTATACATTCGCCTATATGAGGTTGACTCACCACAGTGGAAGCCTTCTCTATCACTTCGACACTCTCACTCTTCTGGACTCTTCTTTTTCTCGAAGCATTCGATAAAGGAGGAGTAATCATCCCAGTATCTCGATCAGGCGAAGGTGTCATTGTTCGCTCGGTATTCAATTGCATAGGCTTAGTCGTACGTGTGATTTCCGCCGCTCGCAACTCCTCTTCCTTCTCGTCAGGTACGGTCGCTCCAAATCTCCTCTTTCTGGTATATCGGCTCTGTCCCACATCATTGTCAATCTGAGGGGATTCATCAATTAGACCTTGTGCCTGCTTTCGACCATCTATTCGAGTTCGGCTGCGTTGTACCACTCGCCCTTCTTGCATCTTTACCATCCTTCCCAGCTCCTCAACCTTTCCCTCCAACATCTCAATACGTTGTATCATCACACCTATCAGCCCGATCACAAATACGAAGACCTTAATCAAAAGGGTCAAGCGAGTCGCGAACTCCGCAAAACGATTGACGAAGTTAATCAGGAGATCGTACATCTCATTGAAGATCTCGTATGATGGTCCATGAGTATATCTGTTCTGTCGATACGTAGCGGTGTTGATGGGTTTCAGGATATCAGCTGCTTCATACGGCGATTCCAGGTTATCAGTCAGTGTTAGTTCGAGAATGCGATCAGTAGATTCTTTGATGGCTTTGTAAAGTCTGGCGGATTCTCGTTTCTTCATTTCTAGGTTGTGATGATGGTCGGGATCGGAATTGTCATTGGTGCTGAGATTCCCACCTTCGTGCATTACATTCTCAGCCTTTTTTACGTTTTGCTTTACCATGGCCAAGGAAGGAAGGTCGGCTTGGGCGATGAGTAGGTCTGTGTTGCTGGAAGAGAGTGGTGTAGGGGGGACGAAGGATGATGAGGAAGATGCTGAAGAGGAGGAGGAAGAAGCTGAGAATGACATCTAGATGATTGATCAATGGGGTTGTCCGTTCGAGATTCCAGGTTAAGGAAAGAGAAGCAGAGAAGAAGAAGGAAGAAATACCAATTCAGTTCATGATCAAAGCCGAAAGACAGTGCAGTCAACCGATTATTCCATACATGTGCAAGAGGTCTGTGCGTCACCCGACTTTTATTTCACTATATTATACTTATATTTATCTTTCCGCGCTCACCATATCACATAACCCCCCTTCTCCAATCACTATATCGCCCTTTTTCATGCTTGCGCTGGGCCATTTACTGATACCCGCTGACACCACCTTGGAATCTCGAGAACACCGATAAATCAAAGGCCTCCGCGAACAATCTGTATCCCATCGGGTTGAAATGTAGATAATCCCCGATACCCAAAGTCGAATTGATCTGGTATGGCGCCGTCGTATTTCTCACTGCCGCATCGAAATCAACGACATAATCGTACTTGCCCGAATTCCTAATCCAATCATTGATCTTCTGTCTGTACTGTTCTCTTACTCTTCCACTATATTTGCCCAGCGTCGCATTATAATCCGGTCCATTCGACGGGGTGATCGTAGCTCCAAATACCGGGATTCCAAAGGCATGAATACGCGTGATGATCTGCTCGTATCCCTGGATTAACGAGTCGTATTTCGCCTGTTGATCTTCAACATTGTCGTCCGTATGTCCAATATCATTCACCCCGTCAAACACCATCGCATACGCTATCCCACTTTGAGCTAATACATCTCTCTCTACTCTGGAGATAGCTGATGCTCCGCTTCCGTCAAAGAGGACTTTGTTCCCGTTCCACGCTTGGTTGGCTATTGCTACGTTCTTAGCTACGGAATCACCCTCAGATTGCATTCGCGCGAAGAGCTGGTCTGTCCATCGGTTATTCCCGTTGGGCGTACTACCAACACCATCGGTGATCGAGTCGCCGATGATAGCGAGGGAAGATTGTTGGGGGCCGACCCACCCTTCAACAGCCGAAATGAAATACCATTGTTGTCCCGATTTCACCGTATCAACAGTAGAGATATCCGACGTGGTAGTTTGATCCCCTTGGGCGAACCATGTCGTGGTGAAGGAAGATAGATGTCCAGTGATATTGGTTCCGCCTTGCCCGGTTGAAGTGTAGATGGAGATAGCGATCTGGGACTGGCTATCCACTGGCATATTGATGGGATCCGTCTTGGCAAGCGCTCCATTCGGGATAGAGATAGTCTCGTTGCCGCTGAAAGTGACTGTTTGCACGGAAGATGTGATGATGGACGGACTTCCAGTACCGCTGTTGATACCGGTGGCATTGCCGTCTCCGTTGATGATATCGGGGTAAGCGACGGTCATGTGCGTAACGTTTAATGCCTGATTACCGAAATTATTCGACAGAGTGATCCGGATTTGAGGAGCACCGAGTGTGACGTGCACTGTCTGACGGAGAGTGGTGTTGGAGAACGCGGCGCCGGTCTGGTTGAATCCTGATGGCAGATTGACGACTGGTGCAGAGAAGGGAGTGGCTGTCCAGATGTCGGTCCAGTGTTGTTGAGACGAGAGGAGCCATCGTGGTGAGAGAGCGAGGGAGAATGAAATCAAAGACAGGCTCGAGAGAGCGAGGCTGATCTGCGGGAAGAACAGCATTTTAAAAGTTACTCTTGACTGATCCGACTACACGCAGACTACTCGAGTATGAGTGAGTTTCGGTCGAGGTACTGGTACTCACTACTCGTTCTTGATTGAACCTTTATATAGTGTAAGGATATTGACTATGGCTCACTTGTCCACCTCCATCGAAATATCACCCCGCCGGCCCTTCTTACCCCGGACGGCCCGCATGCATATCCAACAATTAACAATTAAACGTTGATCAGCTGACCATCGCAGAACCTCGATGTCGATGTTCAGGTGGTACAGCCAGGCAAATAGATGTGGATCACCTCCACCCCACCGGCTTGGCTTCCTCTCTCAAGAAGTTAAAAATAACCCTTATTTCATCTCGGTCCAACTAAACTGGAATCCTCCGTTCCCGCCCGGATAAGGATAACCGGATCACATGTTCAGGCGGCCGCAAGCACCTCTGATTCCCCCAAAATTTGCCTTACTGAAGACGTCTTGCGTGTGAGAGGAGCTAGGTATGGAGAGGGTGAGCCGATTTCAAGAAGCAGAGTCAAGCAAACTTGAAAAGGGAAGACAGCATGGGAATGATGGTACCTGATCGGTGATCAGCTCTTTCATAAAAGTGGCAGTATCCTTGACAGCGAAAAAGACATTTTTATCCTCCTTTCAACTCTTCTCGCTATGAACCTCTCGCCCGCATATCGTGACGTTCAGACGATGCAGACAATCTTGTGGACCTCAACGAGGTGCTCAAAGGGTGATGACGTTCAACTCTGATTTTCACAGATGCATGATATACGTGGAATTAATATATAAGAGGAAGCATGAGATGAATACGAAAAGACTCGAATCTAGAGATAAGACTGGTCAATGCGATCCATTTACTTCTTCTTGGCACCGGCCTTCTCGGCGGCCTTGGTGACCTTTCCACCCTTACCATCGGTCTTCTCGACGGACTTGATGACACCGACGGCGACGGTTTGTCTCATGTCTCGAACGGCGAATCGACCAAGAGGGGGGTACTCGGTGTAAGACTCGACACAGATGGGCTTTTGGGAGACGAGCTTGACGATGGCGGCATCACCGGACTTGACGAACTTGGGGTTGGCCTCCATGACCTTACCGGTTCTTCGGTCGATCTTCTCAACAAGTTCAGAGAATTTACAGGCGATGTGGGCCTACAAAAAGGAAGATGGGAAATTTTAGCGAAATTTTTCGGGCAGCTTTGGGGAGTCTTATAGAACGCAAGAACTCACGGTGTGGCAATCAAGCACAGGGGTATAGCCCGCACCGATTTGTCCAGGGTGGTTCAAGACGATTACTTGAGCGTTGAAGGAAGCAGCCTCCTTAGGGGGGTCTTGCTTGGTGTCACTGTCGACGGACAAAAGATGGATCAGCGTGATGGTGATGGGGTAGAAAGCAATGAAATTGACACGAACCCACAAACGTTACCTCTCCTGATATCCTTGATAGAAACGTTCTTGACGTTGAAACCAACGTTGTCTCTGTTGAAGAAAAGAAAAAAAGTAAGTAAAGGACCCCATGTGGCACTTGAAGGACGGTGATGACTCACCCTGGAAGACCCTCGGGGATTTGCTCGTGGTGCATCTCGACGGACTTGACTTCAGTGGTGACGTTGGCGGGAGCGAAGGTGACAACCATACCAGCCTTGATGACACCGGTCTCGACTCGACCGACAGGGACAGTACCGATACCACCGATCTTGTACACATCTTGAAGAGGAAGTCGGAGGGGCTTGTCGGTGGGTCGGGTAGGGGGTTCAATGGCGTCGATGGCGTCAAGAAGGGTCTTACCCTTGACTTGACCGGCCTTGGTCTCCTTGACCCATCCCTTGTACCAAGGCATGCTAAGTGATGAATGTATATCAGCGATTATTCATCGATGAAGGGTGATGTGGCAAAGTGCCACATTCGGCAGCACTCGGCACAGGGCGCGAGTAATTTCAAAGGATGTTGGAATAAAGTGAAAATTTGTTCAACTCACTTGGAGGATTCCTCCAACATGTTGTCTCCGTGCCATCCAGAGATGGGGACGAAGGCGACAGCCTTGGGGTTGTAACCAACCTTCTTGATGAAACCGGAAGCTTCCTTGACGATTTCGTTGAATCGGTCTTCGGAGTATTTACAGGTGTCCATCTTGTTACAGGCAACGATCAATTGTCTTACACCAAGGGTGAAAGCCAAAAGAGCGTGCTCTCTAGTTTGACCCTCCTTAGAGATACCGGCCTCGAACTCTCCAACACCGGTGGCGATGATCAAGATAGCACAATCGGCTTGGGAGGTACCGGTGATCATATTCTTGATGAAATCTCTGTGTCCAGGAGCATCGATAACGGTGACTTGGTACTTAGGAGTTTCGAACTTCCAAAGAGCGATATCGATAGTGATACCTCGCTCTCGCTCGGCCTTAAGTTTGTCCAAAACCCAAGCGTACTTGAACGAGGCTGAGAAGATCGAATCGTCGCGTCAGCGGCGTGTACTGCGGTAAACTTGATAAAAGGGAAGGTTAGACTCACACTTTCCGAGCTCAGCGGCTTCCTTCTCGAATTTCTCGATGGTTCGCTTGTCGATACCACCACACTTGTAGATCAAGTGACCGGTGGTGGTAGATTTACCGGAATCTACGTGTCCGATAACGACGACGTTAACGTGCAACTTGTCTTTACCCATTTTTAAGTTTTTTCTGCGGAAGCAAGTTGGGACAAGTCAGCGATGAGCATGATGTGACGACAAAGGAATCGCAACAAGCAGTGAATGGAGGCTGAAGAGTATGAAGCCGAGGTGAAGCTGTGTAGTGAAGTCAAAAGGAAGAGAGAAAGGGGAACGTAAAACTTTTCACGCCACCAAACTTCCTCTTCCCCTTCAACTTCGCTCCACTGTTCGCGCAGCAAATGGTCTCGATCTCCAGAGAAAGAGGGTATGAGGGTGATGAGGACGTAGGCTGTGAGGCTCACTGTTTGTTTTGAGATTTAAGGATGAGATGAACTCTTTTTTTGTTGAAGGAGAGAGAAAGAGAAAAGAAGAAGAAAGGGGAATGCAACGGTCGAGTGGAGTATTGCTTGGTGGGGTGTATATGTTATCGCCAGCACCGAAAAGGTTTGATTCAATTTTGGGATAAAATATTTTAATCCAAATTATATTAATATTTTGGGAGAAAATCTTTTTCTCACTGGACTGAAACGCCGAGATAGTGCATTTGTCGTGGCGCTGAATATTCCATAGCAAACGAGGATATGACATACCATAATTAGACCCTAATCCCCTGATTGCCCTGTGTGTCCATTACGATTTTTACGCCATGAAAGATTCCAGAATCATTAGGATCGTCTTCTATACACCCGCAACGTGGAAACTCCTGATTCAACTTGCCTGGAATTTCGTTTTTCCGGACTGTGACCGCTGCCGCCTCCACTTTGAACGTCCAGAGGGTGTGGAAGGAGATTCACGCTTGAGGGATTTGAGATTGGTTGCCCAATCGAACGAGTGTCTTTAGGCAAGCAGGAGCTCTCTTACTCATATATGGACGAAAGATGTTCGTCCAGTGACATGCGATCTGGCAGCTCATAGCTGTTTTATGATGAATCGTGAATCGGAAAGAAGCGAAGTCCAGTAGAACACCATTTGACCTGAAGAATCTTTGGCTTCGTGATCAGCCACGCAAAGCAAGCATATCATTACGCTCGTTGTCGACATCACTTAGTACTCAATTGTTCAATAATGCGAGTCATGGCGGTGCAAATTTAGTTGATTGTCCGCAGACACCTCCTTCGTCCCCACTGGTACCTGATATCTGCCACTAATGAACATAGTGAACGGATCAAGCGCCCCGAAGCCGAATCAGGGGGAAAGGAGGGTCCCAAAGGGATGTATTTATTGTTGATCCGGTTTCATAAGCTTATCAAATTAAGATACCTTTGAGCAGGTCTGTGATCCGTTCATTCACGCATGAAGTCTAAAGCACGTTGTTGGGTCCTTTGGCATGCCGAGCTCGCCGAAGGAGCCGATCAAGACAAGGTGTGATTAGCTTGTAGAGTACGAGTAGTGTACCTCTTCATTTGATCCGTGAGATATCTGACGACCGTATGGTGGTGTCAACTACTTGACGGCGTATCACAACATAATCATAATGATGGTGCATGATGGACGATTTGCAAGACGGATGAAAAGCGCATTATATGTGTATAACAACATGAATCAATCTTGAATGTATACAGATAAGGCAGAACGCCATATGAGCTAGCAAAGCAGAGCAGTAGTCGGCAGGGTTGCTGATTATGAGGACTTCTTCTCTTTCTTCTCTTTCTTCTCTTTCTTCTCTTTCTTCTCTTTCTTCTCTTTCTTCTCTTTCTTCTCTTTCTTCTCTTTCTTCTCTTTCTTCTCTTTCTTCTCTTTCTTCTCCTCTTTCTCCTTCTTATCCTTCTTCACCTTCGGCTCACCATCCTCATCTTCACGTTTCCTCTTCTTGTCCTTACTTCTTTCCTTCTCCTTCTCTTCGCCACCTACTTCTCCTTCTACCTTCTTAGCCTTCTTCTCCTCTTTTCTGCGTTTCTTCTCTTCCTTCTCTCGTTTCTTCTTCGCCTTCTCATCTTCCGCAGGCTCGCCAGCATGTTCAAATTGATGCACATGGTCCGCAGCAACATGTATGGGGTCCTCCCCTGACTCTACCTGCAAATCCGCATCTTCATCGCTTTTCGTCTCCCGTTTATCCTTCTTGTGCTTCTGCTCCTTTTTCGTTTTCTTCTTACTGGACGATTCCTCCTCTGGCTGTTTAACAGGTTCAGAAGAAGGGTCGAAATCCACTTGAACATCTTCGAAAGCCATCTTCTGACCTTCCCAAGCAGTACCGCCTACAGGCTTGCTCGATGATCCTACATCAGGTATCCTGTCCAAACTACTAGATGGCAGATCCTCCACGTTGACATGTGTGGTACTTCCACTGCCGGACGCTCCTGCATTGGCCTGACGAGCAGCCATCTTTTCCCGCATTTTCTGACGGAAATAGTCCGACACCGACAAAGTGGACTTCGTGACTGTCTCCTCCGCGATTCGTCCGTCATCCTTCTTCTTCGCCCCTAGCCCTATTCGGCCTGAAGTAGACGACTCGGCTTCTTCCTCTGGTTGAGGGGTCGACGGAGCAGAGTTGGACGGAGAGGGAGAAGAGGGTAATGAGGATATGGGGACACCGAGGATTTCCGCTAATGCAGCTGGGGATTGAGAGGCCATTCGTTTCATATTAAGATGTTTCTGCCTTGAGCTATTCCCAGCCCAGAGAGGAAGAGTCAGGTTGATGATCCCATGTATGAAGGAGGGAAGCGAAGCTCAAGTAGCTTAAACGGAACTCACGCTATTCGATTTCGCATTATCTTCTGCTCGACCTTCTTCTCCGACTCTTCCGCTGAAGGAGACTCGGGTGCAGGCGAGGGTGATGCACTCGCAGCAGCTATCCTCTTCAATACATCTTCAAGTCCACGCCCAGCTTGACCTGCTCCAGCAGCCATGTCGGATCCGTCTTTTCGAGCTCGGTCCATACCTATACCTCCCATATCTGACTTTCGCACCACTGCGATATGATTGGGATTGCCGGATAGACCAGCTCCAAGACCGCTGTTATCGCTCCATCCGAGAGCGGTCATGTGCTTGTATGAGAATCGGGATTTGTCGTCTGACCATGATAAATTACGGGGATCCAGGCCGATCCTCTCTGCAATTTCAGAAGGTCATGATTTATGAACAGCGAGCAAATCAGTACATTTGAAAATGAGCAATTGCAGACTGTGAAAGGGACTTGCGTTTCTCTTTCCGTTGTGACAGACCCATCGTGTCGCCTGCTCTCTTCTGGTTAGATGGACTGATGAGCTTGAGGGGTGGGATGGAGCTATAGCAACTATGCAAATTGAATTGTGTAAACAGAAAAATCAACCGCATAACAAGTTTCAACTTTTCTCGGGCGACACGCGGGAAATGCTTGAAATTTTGAAAATCAACCTTCCTCCACTTGGCCACCTAGCACTAAGAGTACTCGCTCTACTGCTCACATTCATGCATTCAACGCTACATCCACATAAATAAAACTTCTCACTCACATCGTAAACACCCAAGAGGAGATCAGTCAACATGGTACGTACAGCTGATCGCTTCCAAAAGAGCTTAGCCAGCTAACGGATCATATGTAACCTCATATAGCCTCAAGTCAGTATACCGCTCTTCTTTTCCCGCCTTCGTACGATCGGGATTACTGACGATTTGAATGATGTAGAATGAGTATATGGAAGAGCACCGTAAACGACATGGTCGTCGTATGGATCATGAGGAGAGGAAGTGGGTAGCAGCTCGACGATCTTCCGGACTGGCAGATGGCTACAAATGCTGATGATAACACGATGTACACAGGCGAAAGAGAACGGCTCGAGAGGCTCACAAGGCATCCGCCGAAGCTCAGAAGATGTTCGGTCACAAGGCCAAGCTGCACCATGCTAAGCGACATGCCGAGAAAGTGCAGATGAAGAAGACGCTCAAGGCGCACGATGAGAGTAATGTCAAGCAGAAGGACGACGGAGCTGTCAAAGAGGGTGCTTTACCTACTTATCTGTTGGATAGGGAGGGTCAAAAGGTTCGTCTACCCTCTCTCTCTT
Organism: Kwoniella dejecticola CBS 10117; assembly: GCF_000512565.2. Classification (NCBI taxonomy): domain Eukaryota; kingdom Fungi; phylum Basidiomycota; class Tremellomycetes; order Tremellales; family Cryptococcaceae; genus Kwoniella; species Kwoniella dejecticola. The sequence goes on from NC_089301.1 coordinate 3,756,013, forward strand.
CTACGCAACCTCTCAATCGTTACATGTCCAGAACCTCGCACAGCAGGAATGCGTTGGCGGGTTTTTGCTGATACACCGGATCAATAGGATGCCAAAGCATTGTCTACAGCCGTCAAGGATCGACGAAAGGATCGAGCTGCTAAATACTCTGTACCTTTACCGAAAGTTAGAGGTATTGCTGAGGAAGAGATGTTCAAGGTGATAAAGACTGGTAAACACAAGGGAAAGAGCTGGAAGAGAATGGTGAACAAGGCTACGTTTGTTGGAGAGGGATTCACGAGAAAACCTGTGAAACTCGAGGTGAGTAACGCTCTTTCTTTCACTGGCGCATGCAAGTAAGAAAGCTAAAATGGTGTGACGAAATAGCGATTTATCCGACCTATGGGTCTGGTATGTTCCCTCAATACCTGATAAGTCTACTCGTCATCATGCTAACATCGTGCAATCTTAGCGTATGACAAAGGCAAACGTCACACATCGTATGTCCACCTTTTCACCGTAAAAAGGTCATCATACACTAGTTGCTAAATCGTCACTCATAGCCGAGCTCAAAACAACTTTCCAACTTCCTATATTGGGTGTCAAGAAGAACCCGCAATCGCCGTTATACACATCTTTGGGTAAGTCAGGTCTAGCAAACGCGCCGAAGCGAGCTGACCTGGTCTATCTCTTAGGTGTGCTCACGAAGGGTACAATCGTAGAAGTCAATGTCAGTGAACTTGGTATGGTCACCACCGGAGGAAAGGTTGTCTGGTCCAGTGAGTATCGGTCTTCCGCATGCACCAATGTTTGGGATATGACTGACCTGTTTGCCCAGAATACGCTCAAATCACCAATAACCCAGGTCAGTAGTCCTCGTAGATTTCTGCTTGTGCTCTGTAGCTGATCAATCCACCTTTTCGCAGAGAACGATGGGTGTATCAACTCCGTCCTTCTTGTGTAATCCGATCGCTCGACATGCATAAGAGGCACTTGCTGAGCGCTCTTACTGTACCTTGTACTATAGCTAGATATACTTATACCCATGTACTATTTGCCTGTAGACTGCCTAAATTGATTCCGTCTTGCGAAGTGGAGGATGTTCGTGCATTGTTTTCGACATAATCGTTCCATACATTCGTGTCTTCCATCTTTGCAACCTTCTGAAGCACAGGTTGTTCCTCTGCCAGATCCAGTGGGCAAAGCTGCCTGCAGTTGTAAGCATGACTTCTGCACCGAGCTTCTCATCTTTCCCCGACTTTTCTCAGGAGAACGAGGCCGGACCATCGAGAAACAAAGCAATAGCATCTGTACCGAGCTTCGGTTCTTTTCCCGACTTGGAACAGCCGAAACGCTCAAAACGAAGGTCTAGATCGCCTTCTGCATCGCACGACGAGCGTCAGTCTAAACGTAAAGACGGAGAGGAACCCAAACATAGAAGTCATAAGCGCGAAAACGACGATGAATACCGAGACAGGCGGCGAACCGACCACGAGAGGAGAGAAAGGATAGGTGAGGATGGGGGTCCAGCGAAGGCGAAGGAGAAGGAGAAAAATAGACGGCACAACAGATCAAGAAGTAAAGAAAGGCATGAAGGCAGGGATAGAGAGAAAGATAGGCATCGACGTGAACACCGAGAGCGTGACCGTGACCGCGACCGTGATCGTGATCGTAATCGTCACAGGGAGAGAGAAAGAGATAGATCAGCCGACAGGAAATATAAAGAAGAGCGCCGGCGAAAAGAACGGGAAAAAGCGCTCAGCCTAATCAGAGGAGATACAGCTCAAGATATAGATCTGGGTAAGGGCAAGAAGAAAGAGGAGAAATGGGAGAAGAAATACGACGGATTGGCGTGGTATGAAAGTGTCGGTAATGGAAAACCCAAACAGGCGATGGAAGAGGGTGATTCGGTAAGTCAGCTAGAACTCATGTTCTATGGCTGATAATAGCTGAGCTGGTACTTCTCGTAGACACCCTCTGCGAGCTTCTTCCCTGATACAGTAGGAGATAGGGATGCTGTTCGATATGGAAGTACTTCGTCGAATAGTGTACCAAGGTATCATAGAGAAGGGAGTGAGTGGACTTTTCTATCTCAATGCTTGAACGTTGAGCGTTCTAGCCCAGATCATCTTGCCCGTCTTCCTCGCCACATTTTGCACTTGCTCTCGCTCCACTCGTGCCCTAGTTCTCCCCTTCCTCTCCCTCTCAACCATCGCTCTCCTATCTTCGCCTCCCTCATGTATGCACCCTTCTTCGCTCTGCCCCTCTTCGCTCTGCCCCCTCTTCGCTCTGCCCCCGCTTCGCTCTGCCCTCTTTCTCCTTGCCCCCCATGTGCTCTCTTCCTACTTGGCCAAACCGTTTCATCGTCATCTTTCAATCCCTCAGCCTCTTTACCCCCTCTCCGTCTCCATCGATTATAGCTAAGCATCAGACACGGCTCAATAGAGAATCGGATCTTGGGTCTGAATGATGGACTTCGGATCGTCTACTCCCGAGATCGCACGGAAAAGGGCGTGGAAATAGCTCCGCTGGGCAGACCATACGTGAGCTCAGCTTCTCTAGCATTGCAGTCGCGCGTCATCTTCAAACTCACGATGCGATCGTGTGCTCCTAGGTACCGAGGTACAACAGTCGCCAAACACGCGCAGCCGCTTCTCAGCATCTTCGGAGCATCCTCCTTCAGCCATCCGACGAGCAAGGTTCCTTCAACCCTTTCTCCGAGTATATCGATTTCGGCATCAAGCGATCCCAGCACAACGAAAAAGACCTACCTTCGTATCGAGATATCCATCAACCACAGGACGATGACTCGGAGGGATTGGAGTCTATTGAAGCGGCTATCGGTTCTTACTCTACCCTAGAAGCAGAAGTCCGCCAAGAGACGTCTGCGCTTGAGGGCTACCTGAGGGAGAACTCCGGAGATGTCGAAAGATGGATCGACTATTCTCAACTTCACTTGAGGCTCTCACCAGACTTGTCGCACCAAAGCGACAAGGACAGAACAAGTAAGACGAGAGCAGAAGCAGAAGTGGCATTATCAGTCCTTTCCCGAGCTCTGGACGCGTCAACCGATAATTTCAGCTCCACCAGACTTCATCTAGCATACCTCAGAGTAGCGGAAGAATTTTGGCCGACTGAAAAAGTCACAAACCGATGGAAGAATGTGCTACGAGAATTAGGTGAGAGGGGCAATAATGACGTCGAGATGATGGATTTATGGCTTGGATACATTTCCTGGAGGGAAGGACATGGCTTTGCGGGTCAGGGCGGTGGTGTAGATGAGGTCGTAGAGGTGTATGAGGAATGTATAGGTAAACTCAAGGCGAATACTTCAGGTAAGCTCAGCTTGTTGACTGCATTGTTCGTCTCAGTATACAGCTGATGCCAATTTGCAGGTGATGCAGTAGCCAGGGAGGAAAATTTGTTATATCTCTTCTTGAGATCTGCTCTGTTCCTCAGACAAGCGGGTATGTTAGCGCCTTTTTCTGGCACCTCTCAGGCGAAGCTTATCAGATCTGTAGGCTACACTGAAAGAGCAATTGCGGCTTTTCAAGCGCTCATTGAAATGTGAGTCTGATTAATTGATCTACAAATTCTTGCTAATCGAGGCCGATCAGCACATTCTTTAAACCGGATCAATGGCGCTCCTCCAGGACTTCTACATCCTCTCATGACCATTTTGACAAGACCCTTGATGGATTCGAATTGTTCTGGGACTCGGAAGCCCCTCGAGTTGGTGAACCCGGAGCAAGAGGCTGGCGGAATGCTATCTCGACCTCGGAACCGAAACCACCAAAGTCATCGTCACTCAAGCACATCTCGGATGATCCCTTCGAAAGATGGCTAGAAGCTGAACTTCGCGCTGAAAATACGTACGCTATGCCGGGCAGAGCGACGGTTCTGGACAACGAGGTCGAAGATGATCCATATCATACTATTCTGTTCAGCGATATTCGACCATTCGTCTTCGATGTGACTTCCCCGGAAGTTAGGCTGCAGCTCATCTACGCATTCTTATCATTCTTGGGTCTACCATTTACTCCTCCCGACATGCCATCTTCTTCGCCCGCTACCAATGATCCATATCTTCAGTGGACCCTCGCCCAAAATCCCCAAAAGCGAAATGCGTTCTGGCCTCCTCGTCAAAGTCAGAGAAAGCTGCCTTGGCAGACTGTGGGAGGTGAGCCTATGGATCCCGAAAGAAGTAGAGGCCTGGATCACCCATTCGAAAGTCCGGTCAAAAACTGGTTGCAGGATCGAAGCAGCTTACTAGGCAGGAAAGGCAGCTGGTTCACGGATCTGGAAGCGGTAGACATAGTCGGTCTGGATGTTGACTTGATCAGGTGAGTCATCACGATATTGCTTGATGCTCGAAAGTACTGTTGTAACAGCTGAGGTTTCGCATCAGGAACGTTTTTTATCTCTTGCGTCCGCTGGTACCTGATCCAGCATTCACTTTGGCCAACTTCGCTTTTGAATCTGCTGTATCCCCGAAAGGGTGAGCTTCGAACCTTTTCCGACTTGAAGTCATACATACATAAGCTGAAACAAATGCCTGTAGGGCTGTAAAATTTGCGAAATCCATTTTGGCGACTGATCGAGATAACCTGTTGTTGTGGGACGGGTATGCGCGATTGGAAAGGCAAAGAGGCAATTATGGGGTCGCAAGGACTGTTTACATAACGGCTCTACAAGCTGCAATCTCTCACAAGACCCATGAGGTTATGAGCGAGGACGAGCTGGATCTATGGGCCGGGTGGGCTGAAATGGAATCTGAGCTTGGTGAAGAGGACCGGACATTGGAAGTGGTCATATTAGCTTCTGGAACAGGACAGGATCGGCTCTGCAAGTCCGCCCAACTCTCTTCGTCGAGCTGTCACTTTGCGGTGCCACCTTGATTGCAAAAGCTGACCACTGCATAGCCGATCACATGAATACTGGTCGAGTGCCCGCGTCTCCTGCTCCAATGGCGCTGCTGAAGTCGCGTCAGGTGAGGCCTGAATACCCGTTCCCAACTTGTAGGGCTGCTCAGCTGATCAATCGTGGAATTAGCATTATTCCAACATATTATCCCCTTCTCCAAGTCAATTGTTCCTTAAGTCGCTCTTTCTGTACCTCACAGACGGAGTCGAGCCGGCCCAATCTTTCTTACTCAATCACCTCGCCTCTCTTCCTCCCTCGAGCGGAGAAGCTGAACAGACCCTTCAATTACTTACCAAGATCCTTTACCTCCACTCATCGCGCCATTCTACCCCAGCATCTCTAGCGAGAAGTACACTCGAAACTGCTCTGGCGTCGTTTCCCAACAATACAGCTTTCCTTTCCCTCTATCTGTACGGCGAGCTAGGCGGAAGGGTATACGGCAGGGTCCAACGCCTTGTCGCCGATCTCACTTCGAGCGTGCGAAAGGACCAAGATCATTCTGGAGGATTGATGGTTCATCTTTGGGCTATCTGGGCGGAGGGAGTATCGGCTCACAGGACTTTCTGGGATAAGGGCGGGACAGGTGCCGAGAGGGTCAGGTTGGCTTTGGATAAGGGGATCAATTCGCCTTCGTAAGCTGGTTACGTCAACGATCATAGTAGAGCAGCGTCTGACTGCTCTATCAGTGGAAAGCCTTGTGCCGGACTCTGGATGCTTTATATCGAATTCGAAGTTCTTATGGGAAGATATAACAGCGCCAAGCAATTATGCTACAGAGCTGTCGCTTCGCTGGGAGGATGCAAAGGTGAGCTAGCGCTGCATGCTTTGTCGATCTCATGATTACACCTCTCTCAATATCTGGTTTTCAACTGACTGACGAGACACGATGGTCCAGCTCTATACCTACTACCATTCTCTCCTTCTTTACGACCGCATTACACGCCACGAGAACTGCAAGAATGGTCAGAACTCATTTTGGAACGGGGTGTACGGATACGCGTGGCCTTTGAGAGGTATTTCGATACCCCGCCGGACGAAGGAATGTTGGAAGACTTGCCCCAAGACGAGGAGTTGCAGGAGGATGAACTTGGGTTTCTCACCCAGCGAGAAACCGCCAAACCATATTGAGTCCGACTGTTGATCTGGCGGGAAGTTACGGGTAGTCTTTGGTGTCATCTGGCCCGTCAAATCGGTCAACATCAAATGGGTTTAATCGTTATCTCCGTTCGTCGGAGTATTCGACATCGATAATCTCCCGACCCATCGTTAATCTCCCGGGACGGACCGAATACAAGCTTATAAGTGGTTCTGTCACTTGTCCATCTCTATACACATACATACATAGAGACAGACAGATGCATTAGGAATTGGAGTGATTGCAGAACACAGGAATATCATCCATTGTTAACACACGCCCTGCTGATACTGACTTGGAGAAGGCTGCGAATCCGACATCACAACATGGCACCATACACTTTGAGATGGGGTATAATCTCCACCGGATGGATCTGCACGCAGTTCACTCAAGATCTTCTCGTAGATCCAAAGAGCCGGTCCGTATCAGACGTGTCTCATAAAGTCGCAGCGGTCGGCTCGAGATCCGTGGAGTCTGCTCAGATATTCATAAACAAGCTGAAGTCGGCTAAAGACGATGACGGGTGGAGTTGGGGTGTGAATAACGGATTGTTGGACGATACAAAGCCTCTGGGCACGTATGACGAGGTGTATAATGACAGTGTGAGTTGCTCTCCTCTCGTCAGGACCAACTCTGCAATGTATGAGTCTGCGACACATGCTTTCAAATTCTGTTGCTAACGTACGTGTTTTGACATCCCGTACCTTTTTGGTCTTAAGGATGTCGACGCCATATATGTGGGAACACCTAACACGATGCATCATCAATGCGCGAAAGCGGCTCTCCTCGCTGGGAAACACGTGCTTTGCGAAAAGCCCTTCTGTCTGAATTCGGCGGAGCTAGAAGAATTGATATCGATTGCTCGGAGCAAGAATCTCTTCTTAATGGAGTGAGTTCAGTGTGGTGTAATCAAATCATTAACAGCAGTATTCACCGATCATCTCGCCTCGAAGTATGATATATGGCAGGCTTGAAGGTCGTACAGTGTTGACGAGGGATATTTCTGTTGCTTGTTTTTCCGCCCTCGATCAGAGTCGTTTGGGTCCGATTCCATCCTATCGCGTATGCGCTCGAAGAAGTGCTTCGAGCCGGTCAATTAGGTAAACCTCAGAGGTTCTTCGGTGATCTATCATTTGATAACAAGATGGACAGTGCGTGGTTCTTTCTCTCCTTGGTAAACTCCAATCGTAGGACTGTGACTTCGCTGAAGTGAACGGCACGTTTATTGCAGCTCAAGATCCTTCGAGCAGACTACTGAACCCTTCGTTGGGAGGAGGCAGTCTCCTAGATCTGGGTCCGTACCCGGCTTTATGGGCTATGCTCTTGCTCCACCGTCACCCGCTTAACCAGGATAAGAATCCGAAGCTGCTATTTTCGCACCAGACAGTGTACGAGCGCACGGGGGTCGACCTGAATACTCGGTGGTGCCTCGAATGGAAAGGACTGTGTCAAGGTTTACTATCGACTGATCTCGCTTCTTTCGGACTTAAGACGGGCTCGATTGTTCTTCAATGTGAACACGGGGATTTATTGATAGATTGTGCGTCGAATTTGGTCTTCGTCTGTTTACGATCACATCATTCGCTGCGTCCTACTGCATGTTCTGCTCCTCGTGGAATATGGAGATCGGTACAATTTTGTGCACGTGACTGACACACAGCTCATCATAGATCCACCGTATCGCGCCGAATCTTTTGAGATCCATCCAAAGCCCGACTTGGCTTCCGATAAAGAAGGGGTGCAAAAGGCTTCAAGACACCACCATCCGATCGCCCCTGGGAACTACGGCATGTCATACGAGGCGGACGAAGTGGCGCGATGTATTCGGGACGGCAGACAGCAGAGTGATAGGATGCCTTGGGAAGAGAGTCTGTTGGTACAAGGGTGGTTCGACCAGATCATACGGGATGGGAACACGAAGCTCAAGGATCTGAGAGGTACAGAGGGTCAATAGGTCAGGTTCAAGGCTGTACTGAGCAAGTCTATTTTGTGTACAGTAACACTGTATCTCGGTACACACGGCAAATTCAGTCAAGAGGGTTTTGTCGTATCAAATATGTAACCTGTACAGTATCAGATTCTGCGGTAGGCATGCATTGATATATCCTGCCAGATGCAAAAGTAAGCCGAGTACTGCATGTGTTCACATCAACTTGGTGGACATTTGCAACACAATAAAATCCATCCTCGCGAGAAGTCTCGTTTGGCCTGTACAGTATTACAGTCACGGGGTCTCACTCAATCGCCCCTTCATCCACCACGAAAACAGGAGCGCCACTCTCGTCATCCTGCTCGAAATGACCTTTAGATCCATCATCAAGCATCACGCAGATACTCTGAACGTCGCCTGGAGTCGGAGTCATAGACGCCTTCTGGAAAGCTTCTACTTGTCTCTTAAGCACTCTGTTCTCCGTTGAGAGATCGCTAACTGCCAAGTCACTCGCCATGAACGAAGCCGTCGCTCCCAAGAAGAGCGTCCCAAGTCCCAGGATGACTCGTTTTTGCCACGCACCGCGTTTTTCTCTCGCTTGAAGGTTCTCGTGGTCCCTAATAGCCGACGCAAGGACGTCATGCAGGACTCTAGACGCCTCGGCAGAAATTCCAGCGTCATAGGTAGTGCCGTCTGGTCGGGTGAGTGTAATGGAGAATTGATCGCTGCGATATAGTACGCAAGGCGGATGAAGTTGAACAAAGTATCCATCAGTCATCAGCCATCAGCTCGGAAGGGGCAATGGCTAGGGCACTACCAGGGGTCCCACTTCGTGGGACGTAACGGCGAAACTCACTGAGAAGAAGCAGGCGGAGTGAGCATTCTTCTCTCTATAGAGTTACGGAGACCGTATTGCGTCAAGAATGTATCGGTGATATCTCTCTCTTCGACCCCACTGATATCTAGCCAAATCGATTGCTGGGTGTCTTTTCTGGTGATTGCGATCCGAGTAGTTGGGCTGATCCACGTGCATACCGGATCAGAGGATCAGTGTGAATATTACTGTACTGACAAAGATGAATGCAGAGGCAACAGTATTATACTGTACTCTCACCATTCCTTCGGTGACGTGTACCACGCAGAAGGTGCAGGCAGCAGTGAACTCACGGTGCCGTTGTCATCTGCGCGTTACTCTCCCGTCTCTGCCAGTAGGACGCGGGGTCCTCTGTGTCGTCGTTGTCCAGTGCAAAATTCATGGGCATAATGTATCGACGTCGAAGGAGTAACTTACTGTACTGAATCGTAGTGGCGAGAGATCAACGTTTCTTTATCGGTGCACCAGCTGACTGAGGTACATATGAGTACAGTATGTATGATCTCGAGATCTGGCCTCAGCATGAGCCTAAGACTGTTTATATCCATACCTCCGTTGTGTCTGCTTATATGACGCATGCGCATACGCATACGCATACACAAGGGAGATAATTTGGGCTTCGCGTAGAAGTAGAGAAGTAAAGTACAGTACACAGTTCTATTATGACGAAGCGATTGCCCCTTTCACAGTTCGAAGGGCCACTGACAATTGTACTGTACGCTCCAGGCCCCTTTAGTCGATACCACATCCCCATCCCTAAAACCTAAAAGGACAGACACTCTCCATCACCGTGAAAGCCAAGCCTCGATTCGAGCTCGCGACGCCTTGATTCATAGCTCCTTTCTTCGGGGGACTGCTAAGGATGAAGTGTAGCGATGACATGCCCAGACCGCCTGATCGTCATTGTGTCATTGTGTCGAAGCCCAGGTTGACTGCAGGGGTTGGACAGCGTCACGCGATAACTTACTGCATGATGTATAATACAGGGCAAATTTATCTCATGGTCAACTCCGCATGACGCAATTGGGCGTTTTTTAAGTCTCAAGTCAACATCGAAGTCAGAGACCTAGGCAGAATGATGAAATCGTTCCTTCACCAGATAACTTATTGCAAAGGTCAGAATCACCAGAGATGGCGATGGCGATGACCGAGAGTAAACTTTAGGTGGATATAGTAGATGGAAATACAGTAAACTGAAAAAAGCTCATCCCAGATCGACAGATCGGCGATGTCAGACCTGTCTGGAAACTGCCACTGCCCATCCTGAAAGCTGATCGCAAAGTAATTCGTATGCATTTTGAAAAAGAAGGAATAGGATGAAAATGAGATTGGTGTTAAATTCGTAAATTTCGTGTACATAACATTTATTCGTTCACTCTCTTTGCCGTCCCCTTCTTGCTTAATCCAAGCGAGTCGACAGCCGTTCCTATGAACGGACTACCACCTATCTCGTCCTGATTGTTCGATTGGAGAGAATCAAGATCTAAGCATCAAGCTTTACCAAGCCCTGCAAGATTTCTCCTCTTCCGCATCCCCTAATCCACCTACGCAGCTGTCCAATTATTTATCCTTGGCTCCAGGCGCATATTCCTCTTGTCCCTCCGGATGGGGGATATCCAACTTCGTTCGAACATTGTAGAACACTTTGAGGAACTACAGTACGAGAAAATAAATGATCAGCCTTCGCTCGCGCCTTGCACCAGATCGGCAACACGAAAGAGCTGATTAACTCGACTCACCTTGGTCCTCGCTCCCTGAGCCGAGATTCCCTTATCCTGCAAATCCTGATCGTTCATCTGTACCATATCCTTCCATGATACTTTCTCAAAGTTTGGCGTGTATTTCTAGAAGTCACAAATATCAGCACAAGTCCTGCGAATACTCTTCATACACCTCCGTATCGTCCCTCTCCACCAGCTCATACGCCCAATAGATGACCGTACTCACATGCAACCTCAAAACCCTCAGCCATCCAGGCGTATCTTCCAAGATCTTCATCTCTACATCATCTGGACCAGCCACACCTGCGCCTCCTCCCGCTCCTCCTCCTCCACCAGCAGCACCAGGTGCAGGCGATCCTTTGGCCGAGTTGCCTCCACCTAACATAGGTGACTTCCTACCAGGCGGTCCACCCGCATTTCCATTCCTTCCACCTCGATTATTACCGTATTGTGGTCCGCCAAAAGCACCGACGCCCAGGTTGGGTGATCCACCATATCCACCTTGTTGGAACGAAGCGGCCGTCTGAAGTTGTTGCATCGCCATCAACTGAGCCGCTGTAACTCCACCTAATCCACCCAGGTTCGAGAAATTCATGCCTAATCCAGCAAGCGCGTTGGGATCCGCACCAAGACCTAATCCACTGAATTGATCTAGGACAGGAGATCGCACGAATCCAGCTCCACCCATCAATGGTGAAGTCGCGTTGAAGCCAGAAGCCGACCCAGGTTGAGCAGATCTCGGATTGACCATTTCCCCATCATCGTTATACGCGCCACTGACATTTCTCGAAGCGGTTCCACCGGCACCTGGCCTTCTAAACTTCCTCGCATCTTCCAATGGTATTCTATTCGGGTTGGCAAGACCGAGATTGGCCATATTCAACGCCTGGGTGAGATTATCGACTTTGGGATCGATGAATCCAGGTACCATCGGTGTATTGACCATGCTGGCCCAACTTCCGTTATTGAGGAACGGCGAAGTGACCGGCGATTGACCATGAGGTAGTCCTTCGGGTTGACCTATTCCCAAGCCCACACCGCCAGCTGATAGACGAGGTGACCTGTTGAAGTTGTCACCTGATTCTCTTCGTGGTTGATTGGCTTGTCCGGAGAAATCGGTTGACTTAGGTCGAGCACCGGGTACTGGAGACTTGCTTCTACTCGAGCCGCCGTTCGAGTCTAGACCCGGAGATGATCCTCGCTCGATAACTTGATCTAAGCCGCTTTGCCAGCGGTCAAGGGGTTGAAGGGTACCAGGAGCGGATATTCGATTTTGCTTAGCCTTAGCCTTTTGAGCAGCAGCATCGTCCGGAGCAAGGTATTGGTTGGGATTAGGAGAACCGGTAAATCCACTACCTCCTCCTGCAGAGGGCGACTTGAGGTTCATAGCGTTGAGTTTCTGTTCCATCTGAGCTTGAAGACCCGGACCAGAGGGCGCGGGAGAAAGCAAAGCTGTCATCGGATCGGACTGAGCCATATGATGGAGGACAGAGAGGAAGAATCGGATCTGGACAGGGGTAGAGTGTTGTAAAAGGGAATATAGTGCGGCAGTTCGTTCGGCTTCCGACAGGACACGGAACCCTGTTCGCAGCGCAGGGGATCAGCATCAACATTACAACAGACTTATGCCTTTCGACCAACAGTCACCTACATTGCTCGATGGCGCCCAGTTCTTCGGTAAAGTTCTGATCCGTACTAGCAGCAGCCATCTCTTCAAGGGTAGCCTCCCAGCTAGCAAGGTGTTTGAACCATTGGTCGATCTGCTCGGCTGCGATGGACAAGTTTGAAAATGGATCAGTCTGAAATGAAGTATCATACCAGGACAAGCATTTGATATAATTGAAAAAGGTTTTCTGGCTCACCCTCAGGAGTCTTGGAATTCTCTCTGTTGGGTATATACTCGCTACTAGGCCTCTGACCACCCATCATACCCAGCGCAAACCCGGGGCCATGCGAGACCGCTCGGGGATGTTGGAGGGTGGTCCCGCTTCCCAGAGACGGTCTAGGGGAGAGGGAGTTTTCACGCTGGATCCCATTCGATCCGGATCCTCCGCCCATCATAGCTGCCGAAGAGACGTGTCGGGGGTGCGCAGCCCCAGTAGGCGAGGATATACCTAGTCCTGCGAAACCCTTGGCGGAGGCTCCCTGGGTGGTGGATGGTGGACCGAGGGATTGTCGGGTGAGTTTGGCGGGATTTGAAGGGTTGATCGTTGGTGAAGGGACCGGAGAAGGGGACGGGGATCGGTGAGGACGAAGAGTCGATGAAGCCATCTTGGTAGAGAAAGAGCCCTATAAATTAACAAAATGATGTCGACAAGGATGTAGTGACGAGTGATAGTGGTTCAGTGAGGTGTCCAGCCGATATTGAGTGGGGTGAAATTTCGGTCCTGCACCTATTGGCTGTGAGTGTGTGCCAAGATAGAAAGATCAAAGCGGATCAGGTCTTTGATTGGGTGTTGTCAAGGTCAGTCATCGTATACTCGCGCTGGATATGAGAAAGGGGAACTCACTATGTTTTAGAAAGATAGGCAGTGGGTCACAGCGGCGAGACGAGAAGTCCGAGCGGTGTTTCAGAGCGAACAGAGTACGGCGGGACGAGATGGGAGAAGCATGATTGCAATCGAGCAATAACACGTATCAGAGTGAAGGATCATATGAAGGATTCGAAATTCATTTTTATGATCAGCTTATGATACTTCGGATACACATATCGCCTCGACAACGTTTCTTCGCCAAGCCGGTCCATTCACTGATCATCAGATGAACACACGCCACTCACCTTTTGTTTGCCAGTGGGAATAATGAAGTAGTGAGCGTCAAGAGGTCCGTTTGTGAGGATTGCGATGCAAGAGACCTGCTCGATATGATCAAGGGTATCCAAGAGTGCAAGATATGTTTGAGCAAGTGAGTGAGTGAGTGAGTGATTATCGTTGAATTGAACAAAAGAAGGAGAAGCTACAAACAACCAATCTGACGCGTGCACATCCATTCAGTAAATCGACCTAAGCGCGATCTTCACGGAATCAATTTAAGCATCGTGGCAGTGCCTTGTATGATAGTAGTTACTGTAAATGCATGCATGAGATGGAGAAATCAATCATTCTATATATTACTCGGGTTCAGACTCGTAATCACAATCAACCCAAATTTATGTATTGTACTGCACAAACACTCCCAAAATTAACGAGCCTGATGCTGTTACCTATATCGAGCAGCCAGTGTATTCCTACCAGAGATGAGACACATAAAGGAGAAACGAGTGGATGGATCAAATTTCTATGCTGACTGAATCGTAAAAAAAGTGGTATATCGAACCAAGTGGAATAAGCGGAAATAACGCTCTTTCATATCGCATCAGATTGTTTTCTTGTCTTGATTAAGCCAGACTGTCGCTTCTTATTTTGCATTTGAACCGGCAATACTGCTCCTTCTCGTCAGTTGACATGAACTCGCCATTTGACCGAAAGAGAGTTACTCACGCAGCTTTGACGTAGTCCGCGAAACTGACCATACAGATGGTTTGCCAAGCACCTGCGGGTGTGTCCATGTCAGCCACGTACGCCACCGGGAAAGGCCGCTTGGTTGTCTACTCACCTAGACCAATTCGGGGAGCAACACCTCGGTACAAACCCTTGATACCGTTCGTGTTGTAGATGTATGAGAGGGTGTTGAGTACAGTCTTCTTAGCTGGTCGAGTTGGATCTTGCGATTTCAGAGCGGATTGCATCTATCAAGCGGAAGTCGAGTCAGCTCGTTGTCATCAATCGTGCGAAGTCCAGGACAAGGGGATAGGGAGCAGTGATACCGATCGATTCTGATCAGGCCAGTAATGCGTATGAGGACCACGAATGAGATGGGATCCGTCACTCACCTCAACTCGAACAACTTCAATAGGTTGGTTCCAAGTAGCCAAAGCACCTCCAACAGTCGACGCCAAGATCTTATCCAATGCACCTAATTTCTCGCCCTCTTTTATGCCCTTGATATTCCTCAACGAAGCTTCGGCCAATCTGGCAAACCCAAATCTTGATCCCCAGTTAGTAGCTTGACGCAGGGCAACAGCGTTGACTCCCTTGTTGATACCGGCTATACCTTCTCGCTTGTAGATGTCTAGGAACACCTTGAAGGTCGACTCCACGGGTGCACCGGCGGAAGCTTGCTTGTGTCGAGTGATTTCCACTGTCTTCATACATGTGCAGAAACCTGATCGGCGGCGAAGTAAGAAAGATTGGTCAAAAGATTACCGAAATCGTGTGAATCAAGAGATTGAATGAGCCAAGGGCAGGAAATATCGTCAGCGGTCTTCTTCCTGGCAAATTGAAAATCTAGCTCACCCATAGTAGCGTACGCTTGAGCTACACCACCTCCTACACCACCCAACATACCGGCCGCAGCGGGGGACAAGCCGAATGCTTTCGTACTGTATTTCTCGATCTCGGCAGAGGTGAAGATGAGCACACCTCCTTTGGTCGAGGCTTCAATCCAGGCCTATATTGGCAAGGAGAAAGAGACGAGGCGAGACGAGGCGAGGCGAGGCGGGGCGGGGCGGGGCGGGGCAAGCAGCGAAGGGAAGATGTGACGAGGGATAGATGTAGAGGAGTAGGGCGAGACACGAGTGGTTCATAGCGCAATGAAATTCAGGGAGGTAGAAGTTGAGGATGGTATTTGGCGAAGGGAAAAGGGAAATTGACATGAGTCAATTGTCGGAATGGTCGAAGTGAGAGATCAGTTTGTGCGGATGATAAGAACATTTCAGACATCAGTATCAGTATCCACCCCGTCTATTCTCTGGCAATCATGTAGTGCCAGCTCTGACTCACCCAAGGGATCAAACCCTGATAAAACCCTTTGATACCACCTCTCGACCAGACAGTCGAGAACGCCTGTCCCATCGTTTGCGATCGATTGGCCGCCATCTGCGTCTTGAGCACTTCGAGCGGTTGTCCGAGGGTCGTCACTTCGAACATGTTCATGGTTGCTCCTATAACCAGTTAAGCAGTAACCAGTGATATCAGTAAGACTTTGAGCTCGGACTTGGGCTTGGACTGAGCTTGTAGTGTTAAATCTTGTTCGACCAAGCTGGGGAAGGACGACAATCTGATCATTCCCAGCAGCAACAATATTGCTTCTGGATGCCCTCGAGCAGCGGATAAGAGAACACCCAGACTCACCAACAGCGATGTTGGACCACGAGAAACCTTTTTCCATAGGAGCCATTTTGTCTTTTGCGTCTGTGTGTGATGTCAGGGGTTATATAATGTAGGGGTATACGTTGTATGTATATATAAGAGAGTCAAGCGATGGCTGCTTGTAGTGGAAGAGAACAAGACGAATCAATGAGACTGAAGAGATACCGAAAGAATGGGAATGAGCGAGATGAGATGAGGTTGAAGAGGATCAAGAGGATCAATGCATCTATCCAAGATGCCTTTGCTCCCCATTCATCAGGACACGACGCGCTGATAATATGATAATAATAATTCAATGCAATTGGGGAAGATAATAACAACCATTACCCTGAATTACAAACGGGGACCCACCTCCCCAAATAATCTAATCAACAATTTGATCCCGCTAATCTGCTAATCCAATCACACGATTCATTATTCAAGGCGAACTTCGGCACACCCGAGCGAGAGAACCTCTTCGCGGATTTACCGGGTCGAAGTGATTTATGCTCATGAGCATCTATCACTTTCACGGAATAAGCAGTCGTTGATCATTCTTGAGACTTCACTTACTTGGACTCATCACCTCTCTCGCTCGCACGGATTCATGGGCAATTTCAGTAGAGTCCATGGCTCGCCTGCCTATTGTCATACAGCCACTGAAGTCCTCCCACGACCATGCCATCTATCTACTGACCCTCTGACCCACTCTAACTGGTTGCCTGCACAACGCTTGCTCTAAATCAGCACTGTGACATCTCTTGATGCGTTGACGAAAACCAACCCGACATGCATCGAATATCGACCATCCAAAGAATCAAGTGATCGCCACCAACAGAATAAATACCTAAAAAAAGTCTGCATGTTTTTACCAATCAAACGGACACTTTCGATTTGCAGTATAATCTTATAAGGCAATTTGGTCTGTAGCAAAAGGCAGCGTAGCACAATCATTTGGCAACCGTTCGGGCGCCCCGCCGGTCCAGAAAGGAATGGTACGACAGACTGTCCGAGGCGCCGCAAAGTGGCTCGAGCGCGCGATCAATTCCTCTCATGACCTCTTTTTGGGTTATTGCGTCCGCGTATCCCTATCCCTCATCAAGTTTCAGGTTGCAGTCGCAGTATATAAAGGCAATTTACACCTATACCAATGGGGTCGGCCGCGTAGCACAACCGTTCGGGCTCCCCGCCCGCCCACCAACAGTTCCGTCTTATTTGCCCGTGCGCGTCGCAAGACCGCCTGAGGGCGCGCGATCAAACCCTGCTTTTGCACATCTTTTCTGCTTGTGGCGTCAAGCTTTTCATTCGCGCAGAGCGCACAACGGTAATCATAGTTGATGATACTCTCAAGTAGCTAAGTAGTAGTAACATGCACATGTATTGATGGATTGGATATACACTTTGATTACGTCGCCGAATGTTAGCAACTTTTGAAGATGGAGCGCACGCTCGAATTTTCGGTCGACCGCGCACGATAAGATAGTAACTGAGTCAGTAAGTTTAGTCATACGTTGTAAGTCGTTAGTCGGCCTTGACCATAAGATGTTCTCGACAGTCTCACAGGGAAGGCAAGGGGACGAGTGAGAAATCCTTGATTAGATCTCCACGGCGAATGTCACACATCGGACGGAAGCCACCGTATCCACAATCATGGATCAATAGATCGTGAGTAAAGTTAGTCTTCTATTAGACACAGACACAGATGCAGATCCATGAGCGAAAAGTTGCATGGCATGATCATGCGCAAACCAGAAGCAGAACCAGAATCAATAACCCAAATCAAATCAGACCAAATTACCCAGTCCTTGGCCTGACTATCATCCGATCCGATCTGCTCTGATCTACTTTTGCTTTTCAGCGGCCTCCTTCTCTCGGAGTCTCTTTTGTCTAGCACCCTCGTTTCGTTGAGCGGCTCTAGCTTGTCTGAGAGCGACAAAGGCAGTGGCGGATTTCTCCTCGTCGGTGATGGCTCGAGGAGCTTCGGCGGTGTATGAGGCAGGGAGGGGGAGGGCTTCTCGGGTGAGGTGGGCAGTGAGGTCGTCACCCTGAACGAAATGCCATTCGATATCAGCATATGAGTCTCCAGAACCCCAATGGCGGTGATGTGACGTCGCGACACGTTGTATGGATCGGACGACCATGGTCTTCGGGAAATGCAGATCACAATATAGAAGAAAAGAAACACGCAGACCCACTTGAGCATCACCAGCCTTAGGTTTACCTTGCTTTCTAGGGAAGACGACTAATCGGGATTTGTATTCCTTCAATCGGTCGACGTTCAAGGTTTGGCCTTCCTCAGACTTAGATCGTCTTCTGTGGTCAACCGAGATTCCGAGACCCTTGGCCTCCTTCTTTCTGATACCAGCGAGCTTGAGTTCGGAGATAGTGAATCCTCGTCCCTCTGATTAAATGACGACGAAAGTCAGCAGGTATCCCTCTTGGTTCTCTGATAAGGAAGCACGGGATGAACCAACCTCTGATTCGGATGTTGTATCGTTGAGTGGGGCATCGGACAGCAGGTCTGAGTCTTTGAAGAGGGGCAGCACCGGTAGCGAGGGCCTTCTTGGATCGTGCGACTCTTCTAGACTTCTTCTTACCGGATTGGTCGAACTGTAAAAAGACGTAAGTGTTAGCTTATCAGCATGACATTCTCTACTCCGTATTGATCTCCTCATCCACGGGCATTCGCTCTTGCTGACTTCCCGACGATGAGGACTCCACCTCATCCTCCTCATCTTCCTCCTTCCCCTTCAACAACAATGACGCCGAATTGGCTTTGACTCTTCCTCCGTCATCTGCATTCGTCTACCTCTCTTGCTTAATCATTCCCATCGCCCAGACCTATACCCAACAGAGCGAAATAACACTAACCCAGGTCTTGACCCGTCGTTGCCAATCCTTGTGGAAGTGGTTCTTTTGCAGTTGGTTGTTGTGCTTGACCATTTTGAATACTGAAGATTAGATCCAATTACAGCGAGGCAAGAATTGAACCTATGTCAGCGGGATATTCGCTGTTGAGGATGAAGACGAGGAGAACAGTGATAAGGCGAGATGGTACACACCGAGGTCACAGCTGACTTGATGGATGAAGAAGGAGAAGCTGGAAACGACGATTCGACGAATTTGATCAAATTGTGCAAAGCCAAACAGCCAGCCAGTGAGTGAGTGAAGCCAGGGTCACCGTACCATGTACCATGCACCGTACAACCAAAATTTACTATACTCCCGTACGGTGGAGTTAGCCCATCACCATACCGAAAGAATTTCGGCAATTTCGTATTGACCAAACGCCGATAATCCTTTTAATCAGGTGGCGTTTTCCAGTCGACTACAATCATACTCTATTTCAGTTTTCCACTTAAGATCCGCGACCGTTTCAAATTTCGAAGCCGACCTGCTTGCATACGTCCAAAGAAATTTCAAACGGCTCTATCTTCATCTCTCTTCTTCTCAACAAACGCTTAATAAGTGAGTCCACCTATACCATCTCCTATCACACATTCTTCAGCTCTGTCCTATGCAAGAGCTTCCCTCAATGCACAATTCCAAATCAATGATCAAACCTACAACCCGTTCTTGAGCGGAAAACAAAAAACCTTCGCACCATGACGTCGGAAGGAATTCAAGCTGACTGACTGACCCGCTCACTTTTAGAATCTACACAAAAGCACCGTTTTTCCCCCTCGTATTATATCTTACGCGGATCCTCAATCTTCGGAGAGAGTCGTTATCCCGTTATATGATACTCCTTTTCAGTGGAAAATCCGGCCGTCATTTCCGTAGAAGAGACTGAATTTCAAAAATCAAACGCGAATTGGGTGGACCGTCTTTCTGATGTTTAACAAAGTTAGACATTAGTGGAGGAGGGTCCAAATCTTGTTTGACATCTATCTACTGTATCTAATCTTCATTTAGAACACCATATCATCAATATCGTTTCCGAGGTGCGCATATGCATACTTGTTGTCATAAGACTAATTTTCAACTTGAACTTCTCACCTCAAACATCTCTTGCCTCTCGAGATTCACCCGTCATTACACATGACCACACCAAAGCGTGTGACGATATATGAAACGACAGATTATGATGATGGTGACAACACTTACATCACACATCGCCTCGAATGGTAACCTTTGTACAATGATGGTGTTCTGACTGTCGATGAAAGGATATCATTCGGAGAAGCAAGTTGAGGTCACTTTACTGACATTCTGATCATTTGCTATGTAGCTGGAAGCCACATAATCTTTCGTATCGCTGAATGACAAGTGTTGGATACAGGTTCATCACTCCCAGCTTTCTGACCTCTTACAAAGGCCTTGTCATACAAGCTCGAATTGATCACTCCTATACTCTCTACTTATCCCTCTCAATGTCAGCAAGGATTCTTCTCGAACACTTAGGCCGATCAACCGAGTAGGTCATACCCACTGTTCAATGTACTACTGCCTTGCCTTGTCAAAACCTCAAGTTACCGTAAACACCAAGCGACGACTGATGTGTGTTGTTGTGAATCACGATACCGCATATAGCGGTCTTACCTTTCGAATCACCTCTTCGGACGGGCATTCAGAAGACGTGTTCATTGCCAGAGAACATCTACCGCCAAATCTAGATCTGAGCGACTGCACCAAAGACTCTGGGTCAGTCCAGGTTTACCTGACCATCTGGAGAGACCTGGAACAATAACGCTGACTGACTATATTGGATGACTCCTTAACACTCACATATAAACAGACTGGACTTCGCAATCACCAAAACTTCCAGACCCAACCTGCTGTTTGACATCAAGTCTGTTCCTGCCAGGCAAGGGGAGACAATAGTCGATACACAAAACCCTCGAGCGAGGACCAACGCAGAATCCCGCTGGAAACATTACTGGCAAGGATGCGCGGCTGTCTGGGCATCACTCTACTTACTCAGCCTGTCCAGTAGATCCGGTGTCTCCCATCAAGCGAGTGCTCAGCGCGAATGGGCTTCCGAAGTTAGTCATGGGTTGGTACAAGCTGCTGAAGCCGGTCTGCCTAATTGTACGAGGTTCGATGTCCATGCCGATGGCTCAAATCCGTACGTGACCCTGAGATCGATCGAAGGTAAGATTTTTTGTTTCGATCAGGAGACGAAAGCCTGGAAGAATCTGGTGGAAGATGATGGGTTTTTCGCTTTTTCCGACAAGTGAGGCGCGAAGAGCCCGTCTGCCTCCTTCTCAACCATTTCACTCACGCTTTCAGACTCTCAATTTTTGATAGTTGGTCAATAATGTAGATCTCGACTTATATGCCTCACTGGTCATGCGTAGGATAGTGGCGGAGCAGTCGGACGTGCCGTACTCACATGCAGACTCTCATATATCTCTTGTCACATCACGCCTGATATTGCGTGGCGATAAGTTACTGCGAAACATGCCGATTGGCATGCGCAGGTGACCAAGTGGCAAAGGTCGATGCTGATAAAGCCAAGAGCTTCTGCGAAGTCTGCCTCGGCGAGACGTGTCGCACTGCCTCATCATGCGTCAGGGGGCAGATAGAAAGGATGTTTCAGCTCCGCCAAGCCATCTGAAAGCCATCTGAAAGCCATCTGGAATGCATTCGTCTGGTTCGCCGCAGCCCTGACTCTGGCTCTGACTGCATTCACATTCTTTCAGCGACTCTAACAACGATCCTGGACTTGCTATTCTGCCTGCCATCTCATACCGCACTTCCTCATGGCTGCACAAGTCAAATCACTGTTTCCTGGGATGATGACAATGCTCTCCATAGCCACGTCCACCGTCACATCCATCTGCGACCGGTTTCCTGATTACACAGACTATCAACAGTAAGCCATTCAGCCAATCTCACTTGCAATCAAAGCGGCGTGCTGAGCTTTTGTCTGCATACATCCCTGGTCCTTCGATAAACTAGCAGTGCACCAGGCGACAGGCGTGATCGATTCGATTCCTTCTTTCGGACAATCCACCAAGCCGCCACCTTGATTGGAATCAGTGCTTTGGCATTCTCATGCTGTTTACCGGATCTCTCGACCGGACAACAAGGTCTGAAGGTGAACAAATTCCCTTCAGGGGTATCTAGCGCGTCTCTCGATTACAATCGTAATCATCATGACCTTTTCACCCTCACTCGCACTTACGATCCGAGAGATTACGAACTCGGTCAGAGACTCGATTTGTCAGACCTTGAATATCCTCAAACACCTCAGTCAGGTTCGGAAGAGCAGCTTTACAACATGTTTTATCCCGATGATGCATTCCAGCACGAAAATTGCACTATAGATGTGTGCCTTGAAGGAGAGGTGTGAAATGGATGGCCGTTGGGTATAATTTTTCTCCTAAGAATCGAGGAAGCGCCATGTTGACAAGCATATCTATAGAGAAAAGGTAGAGAAAGATGCAAATCGCGACGGAGGTTCAATTCCAACTTCGCATGTACCGCATCGGTCCGAGCTTGTTGCCCTTGGACTATACGCTTCGTGTTACATTGTTGTATGGGCTTCCGTCAGAAGGGCCCAATCCACACATCACAGCAGTATCCCATGAGCTTCCACGTGTAATGACTACATTTACGTCACTGATCCGCACAGCATCGGACTCACAAACATCGTTGCAAAAAACCCACACCCAGACGCCGAGGTCAGCTCTGCATCACCGAGCTCAAGAAGCCATGAATGACATCAGTGGAGGAGCATTGACTGAGCCTTCGGATCATGAAAGGTTTTGAGATGGCTTGTGCTCCACAGATGGCCTCTTAGGTAGGAAGCTTTTACAACAGCCGAACGAACACCACCGGCGTTGCCGACCTGCCATTTTGGCACAGTCTATACGTCTCTACAACCCGAATACCAAATACGTACGTATCTACGTAAGCTGCTAGCAATCACAGTCTGTCACTCTCCTTCTCTATCTCTCATTTTTGAGCCGAGTCGATATTTGAGCTACAGTATCGCAGCAAATCCAGTCAGTTGGAATCTAGCCCTCGACATGTCCGAATTACCCAACTGGGGCCAAAACACCCAAGGCACTCTTGAAGCCCGAGGTGCGGCCGCTTCCCGATCCGGGTCCAGACGATGGACACAGCGCCTCCGCCTGCCTCAGACATCCGACCGGACGAAGCTCGAGGCGGCTGCGGCCGTGACGGGAGCAAGTATAATCATAGGTGTATCAGCTTGGTGCTCCAGCAAGATCAGTGATTATGAGTATCAGGCAATCGCTAATGAAGCCGTAGTCGAAGCAGTGAAAGCCCGTAGCGCCAGCTTGCAGAGTGGATACGACGATCTCTCTTCAGCCTATAAATCCTGGACAGAGATCTGCGAACTAGCTACCGTCACCGTCACCGCCACCGAGACCGACAGCGGTTCAGCGACTGGTACGGCTCCTTCCATGAAGGTCGTGCTTGACGCCGACGGAGCTGCAACTCTAGGCATGCCTTCTCAACAGCACGATATTTTTGTGACTATCAACCCTACCCAAAACGCGTCAGCTTCTTGAATGGATTGATCGTTCGCACATCATGAGGCCACATAGGATAGATCACCATGCTCTACTCAGCTTGCTGAAGCTTCTTTGGCGTCCTTGCCTCAAAGGGTGTGACGCTTTTTGCCTAGTGGCGTATGATGCCTGGGCGACGTTTGCACCGGCTTGCAGTCTGATCCGCACCAATAATTGCGTTTAAGTTACGGCAGAAGCAGCTACGATCCGCCGTCCTCGGGAGATCTCCAATGCGCAATACAGGCCAGGCTGCACTTCTCTCCCCTTTTCCGACAACTACTGTACAAGTGTGGCACGAAGTACGGGCAGATGTCCGAAACACGAGCTCCTTGGCGCCCGGAGTCGACAGCGTGTATATACCATCGGTGACATACAGTAAGCGTACAGTCTCCTTCCTCTTACCCAACTGAGTATCTTTGCAAGCTATGGACCAACTCCGTAGCGCATATGCATCTCGTTGTACCGTCATGCTGCGTGACGTGTCACAGGCTCAAAATGCTCTTTTCATTGGGACAGGCAGAAGAAAGGAGTGTCAGCCTTCAAGGCCGTAATCACACCGTCATCGATCTAATCCATTGAAAGGAGCTCAACTCGTCTGGTGGTCTGGTGTAGAGCTCTCATTCTCGAATAGGATCGATCTTTCGACGATTATACAAGGTGCAGCCAGCTACATACTGTATTGTAAAGCTCAGCTCTTTTTCCGCAACATTTTTTCTGCTTCTCCCATTCACCTTCCCTTTGCCACGCAGAGCTGCATACTTTCCCTAGAATTTCTCCGCCACAATCCGCTTCTCTTCAGCTGAAGCAAGCATACACGATGAGCAACAAAGGCTACGACGCTCACGAACTACCCCGCTACCAGATCCCCACTGGTGGCAATAACACCTTGACCGGAGCCGAGCGATCACGATCTGCGCTTAAAAGCGTACAGAGCGGTCTTTCCTCTTGCGCCAGAAGCTGGAAACAGAAGCTCGGACCTCCGGCCTATGATTCGCGATGCGATATATCCTGTAGATCATGCGCCATAGGGTATGTGGCGATCAGTGTTGCTACTGTTCTCGGCGTGACTGGCGCTCTGGCTTGGTGGCTCGCACAGGGGCGTCATAGGCACGAGGGTTCTCATGAGGGCAACAGCACCGATACAGGCGATGACACGACCAAAGAGCTTATCAATCAGGTAGTTTGGTCGACCATCAACGAGGGCAAATCAATTGCTCCCTGCTGGACGGCGATGAAAAAACAGACATACACTGAGCCAGATAGCTTACCTACGTTGACGGTGACAGAATACGATCCCGCCGAAACCGGATACATGTTTTCCATCACCACCGATTCGCCCGGCGGAGAAGCTACACCTATTTACGTCAAGATCGACCCAGAAGCTGCCTCATTGCCCTCTGTTGAAGGGAATACCAACACCCAACAGGGTTAAGGCTCATGTAATAGGGTATGCGCAGAATCCATCAGCTCGATTAGCATGCATAAGGTATTTGTGGTTTCTGACGGTAGCGTACATGTATGATGGCAACTTTCTCTTCTCAAGGCTCTGCAGTCGTTCATGAACTCTACTGTAAGTAGAGCCACTTGAAAGGTTCTACTGCATCACACCCCCCTGACTCGCAGCAATCAGCTTTTCATTTTCTGATACAGTATGAGTAAGCTTCGGGTGGCAAATGAGGGACATCCTGGTGTATTACTGTAATACGCGCCACTGAGTGAGAGCCGTCGCCGTCGCCGCTTCCCACCAGTCTTCGAGCTCAAAACGTCAAGATCCTCAGAAAAACGTAGATTATACAAAGGATTGAGCTGTAGAGGGACCACGAGCTCATGCGACATGATCTTCGTCTTCGTCATATTCATATTCATATTCATAGGCGTTACCATGGGAGAAAGGAGTATAATATCTCGGAATTCCATCTCATTCTACTGTCACTTAATCGATATCTCTTACACGTATGAGTCCACTGCGTAGAACAATGCGCTGGCTCCGGTGGGACCGAGACAGATCTGACAGATGATCACAATAGGAGCAGTGTGCTCCCCAGACCGGCTAGATCGTTTGTTGCCTGAAGTTGAAATGCATCCATCGTACTCTTCCTTACTGTACACAATACGAATTGGAGATTCCTACTTTCATCCATCCAGCATCATTCAGTGTCGATTCTATTTCCTCCGTTCGATGCAGTGGTGCCAGATAAGCTGAAGATATTGTATAAATAATATATGACGTTTTCCTAAAGAATGCATATGACGTAGACCTGGAAAATGCATATGATGTTCCCCTATATAGCATTTCCCAACACACCCCTTCCAATTTCAATACCCCTCTTCACAATCTGCTTCTCCCTCTCACCTAGAGCATCTACCGCCTCGCCAATCTTCTTTTGACCCCTTTCCAACACGTACAGCCATCCACCAGCTAATTCCGTGTTGGAAAGTGTCTTCTCGAATTTCTCTTGGACCCCTTCTTCGTCGAAATCGTGTTTCGAATTGAACGATTTAGGTAGAGTAAAAATCGGTGATACGGTGTGTATCGCCAGTAAGAAATGAATTAAGAAGGATATCAGGAAAGTCAAGAGTGGTGCGGATAGGGTAGTGAAGTCGATCGCCTAAACAGTGGAGTAACGTCAATTCTGCCTGATAAAGTGACAAGAGCAGAAGGGGGGTGCTCACCTTGAAAATCGTCAAATCCAGTCCACCTCGACCAACGACGTATCCGATAGCCTTAGCTATGTTCCCTGTTCTCGTCCTGAGTTTCTTAGATTTCGAAATGTCCCCAGAACTGTTCTCGAGTTCACGAAGGAAATCCCATAAGGCGTATTGAAGGGTGAAGCGATGATCGTACGAATTCGAGCATAGTTCGTTCAGTATTAGCGTGTAATAAGGGTTATAAGTT
This sequence comes from Kwoniella dejecticola CBS 10117, assembly GCF_000512565.2. NCBI lineage: Eukaryota > Fungi > Basidiomycota > Tremellomycetes > Tremellales > Cryptococcaceae > Kwoniella > Kwoniella dejecticola. Next base: position 3,782,123 of record NC_089301.1, read on the forward strand.
TTCTCCTATTCGCGAAATGTCGTCACAGATCAGTAATGCTCTACTGAGCGTCTCCAAGCCAGGCGTGAGCAAAAGCCAGACACGACTCACAAGACCACAACAATGTAGGGCGACTCGGACAAACTCTCTTTGTTGTACAGCGCTCAACTTGAGGGCGTTGAGCCGATCACAAGCATGGACATAGTCCTAAGAACACAATATCAGCTTGACTCGTCCGTTGTGTGTCAAGATGAGAGATCCCGTGTCGAATGAAGAATGCTCACCTCTGAAGACAGGAGAACGACAAACACCCCTCGCCTGACATCAGTGTTCATACCCTGCTTTCGGGCTAACTCCAACAGAGCCTCTTCATCCGTTACATCCTCTTGATCTTTCTTCGCCAATTCATCGCTTTTGACCGTTAACGTCGTTGACGAGGCTAACTGCTGTTCCCTCTCCACTAAAGGATTTCCAGACCATCCCGCACCGACCAACCACCATTTCCCCTTCTTGTCTGCGGAGAGCAGATCCGAAAGGGATACTCTCAACGGTTCGTAGGCCAGTACTAGTCCACCACACCAAGTTGTATTAGCAGCAGTCCCGCAAGAAATCCCCAAATGAGTAAAGAATAATATGTGACCTACAACGCCTCTTTTTGCCTAGTCCCGACAAAAACTTCTTCATTCGCATTGCAGCTTCGTTCCCTCCTTCGGAATTCTGGTTGGACTTGATCTTTCCGTTCTTGACATTGGTTAGGGTCTCAACCATGAACCTGGCCCTCGCACTGCGGGATGGAGCGGACGATCAGTCATCGAGATCGTTACAAGCATAGAGATCTGACGGACATTGGATACTCACGTCATAGTCTTCTCTTTGCCTTTCGTCTTCTCCTGCACGAGATTTACAATATCTTTCAGAGAAGCAGGATCATCCGTGCGTAGCTGGGTTCCGGAACCTGGATCATACGGATGGTCGATATCATCAATCTCGAACGAAATATGGAAGAGGTAACAGCTTACATCGTAACACCTTGAGCAGTCCCTCGACAGCGCTTTCCCCCATAACTTCCTCATCTACTTTGCCATTCTCCAAGAAACCCTTGATCAGGTCATATATCAATTTTGACCCTATTACTTGGGCATTATACAGCTCCGCTATCAATGTCAAGAGGTTCAAAGCTTCTTTTGAGGCATCGGGGGTTTCATATATGTTCCCTTGAATGGTCGCTTCGTTTGAACGGGGGCCAGAAAGCGCGTTCTGGTATCGCATGATCAGGGTGTGGACGAAGTGTGCGCCTGAATAGGACATCAATTCTTCAGCTATGAAGACATGGAAACAAGATTCATGGAGCAGAACATACCAAACTCCATTCCTATCACCCGATGTAATGCTCCTACCAGCGTAGCATAGAGCACCACAAAAGAGTCTAGCAAGTTGGCTTTGTTGGATATCATCTGTATCACAAGATCGGTCAAAGTGGTAGAAACATCTATGTTGGTAAACCGTATATCAGTGCTTGAAATAACGAGGATCAAACTGTCGATGATGATGACTGACCATTCCTGCTGTGTCCCCTATAAAGACCTTCTATCTCGCCCAGTATACTCTCGAGATTCGCTTCACTCAGCCTGGTCGCCCAATCAGCTTTCCGCCCTGTGTGCATTCTGGCAAGGGATGAAGCTTACTTGTTCAACAATCCTTGGGATTTGCGTTCCAACTTTATCCTCTCTTCAGCTTTCTCTTTGTTTCCTCTGGCGTTCTCCTCCAGCTGTGCCGCTCGAAGATGGGGAGGTACATATTTCGACGGACCAGCCGAATTAGCGGTGTCCGCGGGTGGCGCTGTGGTAGTTTGCGGTGAATCCCTTTGTCCGGATCCACTCGCTTGATCTTCGGATATAGGTTCGTCAAGCTGAGAAAAGTGCGGGTCAGTCACCCTGCACTGTGAGTCGAGCACGCGCCCTTGTCAGTGACTTACGTCTATTTCAGCGCCTGGATGATCGTCCTCTCCTTCAACATCCTCTTCGGCGCTAATGTACTCCCGCTCATCCTGCTCATCCTCTTCGTCCTCCTCGCCCAGATCGCTAAGCTCATCCAAGCCAACAAGATCCATCGCATCATCGTCACCCTCACTATCGCTCTCTTCAAATTCCTCATCTGCGTCTGCGTCATTTTCATCGTCCTCCTCTATGTCATCCTCCTCGTTCAGGCTATCCCGCTTCAGTCCACTTCCGCCAGGTCCAAGAACGTCTGCAAGATCCAGCAGATCTGCATGCCAATTGTAAGGTCAGTGTTTCCATCTGAATGCCAAAACAAGGATCATACATACCGTCTAAGCCATCATCGTCAACTTCCTTGCCTTTACCTTTCTCCTTCTTCAATATATATTCTAGCCATTCTATCTCTTGATCTTCCGCATCGTCGACCATCTCATCGGGCAATCTTAGCTCTGGCAGCTTCTTCTTCTTCTTCTTCGGTGGCTCTTCGTCCAATTTGGCTCCTTTGGTCTTCAGCTTCTTGCTTGGGGGTGGTGCAGGCAACTCATCGGCTTCCTCATCCTCGTCTTCCGAGTCGGTATCAGGAAGTGGGGCGCGCCCTTTGCCTTTACCCTTATTCGGTGCTCCCGCTCGTCCATCTTGTCGACTGGAAGATCGATCATCGTGTTGGTTAAATCCGCCTCGTCCTCTCTTTGCCTCTGCGATGCGCTCCGTTAGTAGTGCCCGAGTGCCTGACCATAATGCGAGACGTACTGTATTTGACATCGAATTGCTCCCTCAACTCGGAGGGTAGCTTCGGTCCACCGTATCCCCCTCTAGATCCGCCACGACCGCCCCGCGAGCCGCCTCTTCCTCTTGATCCATGTCCATTGGCATTTCCTCTCGTTCTGAACGGAGGCATCGTATCTGTCGAATAGTGCTTGACCCAACGTGTCGAAGCTACCCATAAGATAGTCAGATAGTGGGTCCGCTTGTCCGGTTTGTTTTCAACTTTTTTGGGTGGCAACTATCTATAAGGTACGCTGTCGAACACGTGGGTTACTGTTCATCACGTGACGTGTATGTTACGCGTCTGTGTGTACGAGTATGCATAAACTGAATAACAGGCGAAATGAAAGACAAAAGATGTCCATTTATCACAGATATATTCAGTAGGATAATATAGACATTATTCCATTGAACATCATCACTCCACGCATAGGAAAGCATACATGAAGAGAGCTTGAGCTCAGGCGTCGACAGGAGGCTTAATCTTCGCGCGAGAAGCTCGTTGTAACGAGTATGAGCGATCCATCAACGATGGCCGAGACGACCCCTTCAAAAATACCAATAGCCATCAACAAGCGCAATTCAGTATCCTCTTCGACATCACTGCACAAATCTGTATCTAGCAACTCACTTTCGAAGGAGAGCTCATCAAGGAGTCAAAGTCCAGCAAATGGAGTTCCGGCGAAGACGGGCAGGGCGAGTCCAGCGAATCAACAGAGAAGATGGAGTCTCCTGAGCGGTGGGCAGGGGCCTGGAAGTAGGAAGACGAGCTTTGGGGAAGGGATGACCATGACTCTTAGTGGAAGCACCAGCTTTGACTCAAATGACCCAGGTATGTCATGTCTTGTAAATGTAACGCTGCAGACCGTCGAGCTTATACTATATGATCCTCCACCTGGACAGCCCAAATCAAGGCTCAGATAGCTATCCTTCAGACGTCCCTGCAGAATGCCCAACAACGCCTGATCGACGTCCAGAACGGAAACGCATCTTCGCTACCTCTCACTCCGGTTGAAGGATTGCTCAATCTGCCAGAGGTTGCTGTGGATGATCTTCACGATAGGTTGACAGAGGAAGAAGAGGAGGATGGCAGGGATTCTCCCTTGGACCCCGGCCGTGAGCTAGCTTATAATCTCATTTTGGCCCTATTTAACCGAGACTCAGCTGACGAACGAATCTTGCAGCACCACACAGCGCTCACTTTATCAACGGCAAAACACGCTTCAATGGTCTGCCTCATTCCAACCCATCCTTCGATTTGAGAAGCAGCGCCGTAACCCCTGCTAGACCACCTTCAGCAAGATTACCTGATGGCAGGAGTCGTGAGTGAACATTCAATTCATCACTGTGACCGGTGCTTACTCGTCCATGCGACGAATCCAGGTATACCACAAGCAGTAGTAGCTGGTGCCGCCGCGCTCCATCCAACTCCGCCTCCATCCTCGCCCGCTAAATCGCAACATCACGCTTCACCGCCCTCGCCAATTGGTCTGTCGGAACGCGACCGCAATCTCAGATCGCCTTTCTTAGCTCCAGATTCCCCCAGAGCACCTTCACCGCTGGGCATGAGCTCATCAGACGTCAACGGTCGACAATCATTGAGCCCTAGTCCAGCAGGATTCAGGAGAGCGTCGAGTGGTCCAAACGAGAAATCTTCGGCTAGTACTAGAGTGATCGATAGCTTGCAGACTGAGTTGATCAATACAAAGGGACATCTTGAGAGGGTCAAGCAAGAAGTCAGAAGTGCACAGCGAGTGATAGGATCGGTGGGTCGGCTGCAGACTTCTGCACGTCAACAGAAAACGTTAGCTCACACCTGGTGGTTTAGCTTACACGGCAGACTGAAGATCTGAAAGAAACGAGAGAAAGAATGAGAGTGGAGTGCGAGGGGCTCAATAACGTGATAGCAAGGAAAGAAAGGCTTCTACAAGGTAAGCTGACGGATACCTCTATACGGTGACGCGCAGCTGATCGTCATTTTCAACGCTTGCAGAGGTACTGGAACGTGCTCGAACGGCAGAGTCTTCGCTAGCCCAACATCAGTCCACTCGAAAAGCACTGGAACAAAGCACCAAGAAATCGTTATCGCACATGACCACCCAATTGACCGAGGCGCAAGCTGGACAGGCCAAGTCCGAGAGGGAATGCGTAGCTCTTCGAGAAAGCGTGAAGAGTCTGCGCGATGTGTGGGCGAGAGAGGTGAAAAGCGTGAGGGATGAGTGGAAGAAGGGGGAAGAAAAGGGGAAAAAGGAGCGTGAAGAGGCTGTAAGTAGTGTTTCCATTGAAATAAGGCACTGGCAATCAGGCTGAATGACTTATATACGAGCAGAGGCAGAAACATTTGGCATTGGTCAAGTTGGTACAATCTCAATCGTACGTAGTCACCATCCCTCAGCTGTTCTTGCACCTTTTTTACCTGACATCATCACTATCCTTGTTCTTCAGGGCGGATCGAGCTACGATACAATCCCTAGCTGAGACGGCATCCAAGCAATCAGCCTTGGCGACCGAAGCGCTTGAGACGGAGATAGCTGGATTGAGGCTGGATATAGATAAGAGCGCCGAAGAGAGTCGATTGGCTAAACTTCAAGCTGAGTAAGTCGTTCTTTTCCAACTTGTCCAGTTGGCGCTGATTATGTGTAATTCTGTCTGGGTCTGCTTAGGGATCTCGCAATGGAGCTGGTCCGCCTACGACGGCTCATGCGCGAGCCACGACGAGGTAGTCTGGACGAAGCAGCTGTAGTGTCCAGCAGTGACATTGCAGGTTTGGCGCAAACAGGGACTTAACCATGGATCCCTTTTCCCCCCTGAATTGATACCCCGCTCGATAACGATCATCAACTCTATACCTTGCCTTAAAGCGATCCTCTTGGATTGTGCACACATCCTTGCGCATCGCTGACTTTGCCCAATTATACCCTGCGAATCAACATACCCTGTAAAAGTATACCTCAGAGTTTAAACATAACCCTTTTGTATATAAGATAAGACATCATACTTTTGTGCATATATCCGTAATCCTTCTTGTTTCTGTATGATCATCATTAATGCATGTGTAGCATCTCGAAATCTCAGAATGAATCGATGCAATGCTAAGTGTACTTCCTATGTGATGGAATTGACAACTGCTCAAAGGATTCGGTATTTAGCGGATCAGAATATCGACTGTTGTCCTAAGCCAATCATGACGATGTCCGGCTGATCATCCCCGTCGTTCTTGCTTGGCGGCCTTCTTCTGTTTATCAGCCTTGGCTTTCGCTTGGTCGGCCCTAGATATCATCGCATCGCGGAAATCAGCATTACGAAATGATTTGGGTCCATCACATTCCAAGCAAGTGTCGAAGGGGCAGCGAGTCCATTCTTGTCGATGTGTTGATTTTTACTCACCTTTGTTTCTCCAACGCCGCCTTATCTCTATTCTTGACAGCTAATGCCGCGTTCTTCTGAGCTTCTCTCTCCATTTGGGCGCGGTACGCTACTTTATCTCTATTCAGATTCGGCGCCAGCAGATCCACTGAAACATTGCCGGCATAGAAATCAAGAGCAGGAACAAAGTCAGCCAAGTAAGAAGACGGTACTATCCGAGATGGCAGCTCCAATAGACCCATCCGTCGTACTCAAATCCGTGTGGGATTCGCACTGAGATTGAGATTGGGATTGCGATGAAATGCATATGTTGAACCTTTACTCACCTTCCTGCTGTTTCCGATACTTCTTCTTCTTCCCGTCCAGCCTCAGGGCCTCTTCAATCATTTTCTTCCTTTCCTCCGCAGCTTTCTTCTCCTCGCTCTCGCTCGCCTTTCCCGCTCGAGCAGGGGCATTCGGATCCCGGCTATTCGCCGCTATAGCAGCCTGTACTTCATCCGCGGACGCATCGACGTAGGCATATTGACGAAGGAGCGCTGCTTTTTGAGCTTGTTTCAGTTCTTCGGGTGAGAGGGTCGATAGGATATCGGAGGGTTTAGTTGGCGGGGAAGGTGAATCGTCTGCTTCGATAGATAGAAAGACCGAGCCCAAAACACGATATTATGAGCCTTCGACAACCTCACATCCCCCATATAACCATATAGCGATCCATACTGATGCCGCTCTACGCACCTTCTTCTTCCTCCTCCGCCCGTAGCCGCTCTTGCTCTGCTATCCGTAATCTCTCCTGCTCATTTAACACCTTCTCCAACGCCTCGTCGACACCTTCCTCTGGCAAGACCCCCTAGATCCTCGTGCAAGGTCAGGCTCAATTCATGATTTGCGATCGCTCGATATGATGAAGTCACTCACACCTTCCACCACGCCCTCCAACATCCCTTTCACCCCTTCTAGCTTTTCATCCCTTTCCAGCCCCTCTTCCTCCACAAATCGAGCCATCATCTCGACCTAGACACGTGTCCAGCATCAGCCCAACGTTTTTTCATACCTAGCGTCCGGGAAAAGCATCAAGCAGCCGAGCTCAGGCCCCACGTACATCGTCTTGAGGCACAGATATCGATAGACCAGTCAATTGTTCAGCGATATATCGTTCTAATGCCTGAGCTGAAGATTCAGCTTCGTCCGGAGCGGTGGACATTTCTCCCATCGATTTGAGTAAGAGTCTGTGGAATTGGGATGGAGATCGAGTGAGCTAGCATGCCCCTTGTGTTGCAGGTGTCTGAGGAGTGTAACAAGCAGTGCCGAACCACAGTCACAAGCTCTGAAAAGCTCAAGTTCAAGCTCGACTTTGCATTTGTTGTTCCTCCTCGAAGACGCAAGGTGGAGGCATTTTCAGCTTTTTTGTGGCGCAGCAAGAGTTATTGCAGGTGGTGGCATCATACACTCTGTGTATCCCACATTGACCACTTCTAGCTGCTCGGTCTGCCTGAGGGGGAGCAGAAGGAAGGTTATTGATCAACCAGGCAATAATGAGATGGTTAGCAGCTCTTGAGCCGAGACATGGGGTAGGCGACTTTTGACGTGGCGACATTCAACGTCATCTGAACACTCATCCTCCATCGTCCATTCTTCATTCTCCATTCTCCATTCTTCCTTTGATCAGGCCAATCTCGATACATCATCCCTTCCTTTATTCTTGATGCCTGATGCTTACAGCATCACCAGCATGATGCAGGTGATAGGGGGAGCAGACTCGACTGACTGACTAGTCGTCATCATGGAAGATCCTGGACTTCTTTTTAGCTTGATCTCTTTCTTTACGATCAAAAGAAAAGATCTTTCATGAAAGGGTAGCGCGTCCTGCTCAGTGTGTATCGACTCGATCCCACCATCTCGTCCTCCGATTCATATATACCTTGACTGCAGCATCCGACAGCATGTCAAGTGAGATCGACCTCTCACAGGGCAATTATTCTGGCGTTGCAATCAAGCCGAACCTACGTCTTCGATATAGAGTAGAATCCCAAGCATTATTGTGAGTACTCAAAGCTTGCGGCCAGAAGCTGTAGCTGATCGAAGACAATACATCACAGCGACACTTTGCCTAGCATGTCCTTCTTTCCTCCTATCGTCAGTCCCAACGACTCATTCAGCCAACATGCCTCAATCCAGCCCCCGTTACATCCCTGTACGGGAGACCATGCAGCACCTCCTCCTCCCCTTAGTGGACCGACTATGATGCTGCAGGATGAAGGAGACTCGGGAGAGCCCAACCCTTTACCATGTATGCCACCCCCCGGACCTTGTCCTCGGCCTCCTCATCTGGACGATCCGCCGCTCTTACCTCAACAATCGGATTCTCGACCGTGCATTCCGCCTTACAGGCCATGCCCACCTCGAAGACCTTGCGTACCGCCTCATTGCCCTTGTCCCGGCCCCATTCCTCCCTATGACGATCACTATGGAGAGGATGCCAACCCATATATGTCCCATTCAGCTCAACAGGGTCTACCACTTTTATCGTCCTACAACCAGCAAAACAACCAGCCGCCTCCGGGCTACGCCACACCCTCGCCACCATTATACAAGCCTTTACCTTCTCCAAGCGAAGGTACACTGCTCTTAGCGCCTCCGCCAAGTTTCACAGCATCCACTTGTCCATACCTGCAAAGCGCATCAGCCTCGGGGTCGACCGATCTGCCCACTCATACATGCCATCATTGCGGCGCTCACACTCACTCTGATGGCGCCCCGCAGAACGGGATGGACTGGGTGATCGCTTTGCTGATCGTGCTCAACTTCTTCGTCTGGGGAGCAGTAGCTTATGGGTATTGGTGTGAGTTCAGTGGTACTGGCGAGACCGGAGATTGGAGCAAGTGGATCACGGCGTGCGAAGGGGGTCAAGGAGCGTTGGGATGGGGGAGGATTTGTAGTGGAGAGGAATGTCACCGGGCGTTCGTAGATTGCTGATACTGTTACAGTATGACCTATTCCGTTTGCTCGTATGTACTGTACTGTACATTCTGTTGAATCCCATTTTACCATTTGTACTAGAGCATCGATCACGCGGCCTGAAATGCTGTACGTAGTAGAAATATGCTTGAATCTCCCCTTTCTCGAATCGTTGTCTACTTTGTAATAACTCATCTTGTGAACCAAGCAGCCAAACGAGCTCCGTTTCCAAAGCAGCTCTGAAAGCGCTAGCGCATTTCAATCCAGATTCCGCCTGCGACTATACTCTACTTACGCTGTACGGACCAGTGTAGCTGAGGCCACGGGTCTACCGATGCACAATCTTGCTGACCTTTCGGGAGACCCGTTGTGAGGGTCATCTGATTTGCCACTCATCTACAGTACTGTGACAAAGATTCGGCTCTGGCTTTTGCCGCTATACGAATACAGCTATGTCATATGACGCACTGTACGAGGGCAGGCGAGAGCCCCAAAAAACTAAAGATGTGTCAAGTGGTCATCATTAGACCCAAAAGCTCTCTTCTTGAGCTACTAAGGAGAGACTGTCCGGCTCATCCAGTTTCGGTACCTCCATTCATCGCACCCCTACGAAGACAAGCAGTCCAATGACGTTGCCCGGAAACACCGTCATACAAATCACCGGTGAGCTAGATCCAGACACATCTGATAAGTCTCTGTTGATGTCCGCTTGTCTATATTTCCTATTTCATATCTTCCTTTCTGCTCTCATCTCCTCACTAAAGCTATACAGTTTCAACAAACCCAAATACATTTGACCCATACCCCGCCAGCCAGACAAAAAGTCTGAGCTGATAACCTAGAGCTTGATCTGACGCTTCACCAGATTTTGCGAAATCAGAGGAGACTCTCTACCTTGTCCACAACAGCAGATATCTAAGCGATATGACAGATCAGCAACATTGGCCAACCGTCACCAGCAGCGTAGACGATGCGATCGCACAAATGTCTGCAAGCGCTCAAGCCGCTCTTGACATCCGTCAAAGGCTCATCGACGGATCTTACCAATCTTCTTCTCAAGCATCAGAGAATCATTCTTGCTCCTGGGAGCTCGCACTCAAAGCTCGGGATCCGGCAACAGCAGCTACCAAATTGGAACAAGCTGTCTCTCTCAGGACTTATTTCGCGGAAAGCTCGAAAGTAAATTCTTTCGTGCAGAGTAGGGAAAAGCTCCTGCAAAAGGGGTATACCTTCGTAGATACCAAGAGGGATGACGGCGAGACCATTCCCAGACAGACGATAGATGAGTGTTTCGAGTCAGCGGTCACGTCAAATGGTCTGATGGACGACCACGAGAGATATCCTCCCTGTAGTACTGAGCTACAGCAAGCGTTTGACCGACTTGTGGAAGAGACTAAATTCAATGTCCTTGATGCAAAAGCGACCAAATTCAGTATTACGATCCCTTCGTTGGATGGTAATTCCACTAAATCTGTGACGAGGGATTTCTTAGTCCCCCTTGGAGAGCAGTAGCTTAGATGACTGTGACGTTTCTGTCGAAGTCAAAGGAGAGAGAGAGATGAACAGTCTTACCTTCTGAGCGTTGGGTTTGTATACAGCACAATATTTTATGTATTCTCTCACACTTTACTCGTATTCGAGACGCTTTGATTCGCCCCACAGTATTCCATCTGTCAAAGCTCCTTCCGGTGGTAATTCCCTATGTTCAGACAAGACAATGCATTATCGCGTCACTGAAATCTACTTCTCCTCCGTATATCCTCTGGCGACTCCACTCCTGCCCTCTTCTAGTAAGCTCGGCTCGTCCATCCCATATCTCGGCTCGAGACCTTTAAATTCTCTCGAAGCCAGGAAATTGCTTCCGGCAGATTCCAGTCTTGCCAAGTCGAAATTTTGATTCCGCAGAGTCAACGCTTGTATGCCTTCGTTGGGTACTGAGTAAACACACCAATCAGCTCATATCCCCATCTACTTTGACCTTCGAGATACGTTGAGCCGACTCACTTTCGGTTGAGTCAGTCGCACTATGGAACGTCTTCTTACTCCGCATCTTCCCTGTAACCAACGAGAAATGCGGATCTCCATCGCTTTCTTTACCATCGGCGCTCGCGTTCTCGTCATCTCCCATCCCATTGCCATTCGCACCTTTCTCATGTTCATTGCGTTCTTGCGCCTCTGGCAAAGGCGACCAATCAACAAGATCAGCTGAGTCCAGCCTGACTACGAGCAGCAAAATTACATATACAGGCTCAGACTCACCTTCAAGGACTTTACCCAGGTCCAAAGTCCATTTCGCCGGATCCCAAATATGTTTCACCCCCTGTAACGCCAATTCCAATTCCCACGGGGTGATAATGGGCTGTAAGAAATCTTTCGTATTATCCACTAGCCCACCTTCGTTACAGCCGACTAAGACGAAGCATTCTATTTCCGAGAAATTTGCCAATTTCGCAGGGTTCAATCTGCCGACAGAAAGGGTATACGATTTCTTCTTTGCTCGTTTCAGGTCCTCGCGCAGTTGTTTTAGTAGGGGCTGCGATGATCGCAGACCTATGTTGGAGACTATCAGGCCGAAGACGTCGGCGCTCATGGCTTGGTGCAAGGCGAACAAGCGGCGAGAGAGGAGTTTGGATGTTTGGCGATGTAGATTGGTGACGGCGGACGAGGAGGGGGAGTATATGTATAGCTAAGTCAGTGATACACATTGTGTGAGTCCGAAGTCGGTGCAACTGAGGAGATGGCGAGGCAAAGATGATCTTGTAAGAGCGAGGACGATTACTCACGGGATTGTTGGCATGAGTCATCTGTAGGTTGATACTACTTCGACCTTCTTCGCCGATATACCAGAGGACACAGTCGTCCAATCGTAGACCCTCAGGAGGGTCGATGGTCCTCAAAGCAGGCGCTTTCCCTTTGACATCTACGGCTTTGTCAGAGGACGTAGAAGGTTTTTGTATCGTGGCGAAATTGACAGGGCAAGGAAGGCTTTGCGTGAACTTCTCCTTGATTTGGTCTGATCGACGATTATCAAATGGTCAGCATATTCTCGTTGGGTGCAAGAAGACTGAAAAGATCAAGACCTACCCGCTAGCCAATCAAACGCCACATCCCACACCACAATAACGCCCTTCTTGCCCCCTTCTTCGCTTAGATCCTCTCTACTCGCATCGGTAAATTCAGTGATGGCATGGGATATATCGAGCTTGCGTCTAGGAAATACGTAGAATACAGGTAAGGCGTCGGTCCTATATTGATATCAATATCGACAAGATCAGTATCACATTCGATCCATCAGTATAGACAAGATTGTATGCGAACCACTTACGGCGTCAGACAAGCATGTCCGTAGTGTACTAAGAAATCAGCAGGGAGGTGCAAACAGCTCAACACGTCCGGACAACAGCTAAGCGGGTTGGCACAAGTATCAGCCTTCGTCACCGTCCGAACGATCATCAGATCCGACAGCATAAACAGATGACCGTAAATACCAACTTACTTTCCATATGTACTATCCGCCAGGACATACGCCTGTGCCCCCTGATCCCGTATCCGCGTCTGTATAGCCCGATACACAGCTACGGACGACGGAAGAAGTTCGTCCGGAAACTGTAATCCTATAGTCTTATATCCGCCCTCCAAGATCCGTCGGACAGTCTTATCAACTTCGAAAGCTTCTTCAATCGATAATCCCTCGTTTCCATCTCCCATCGAACTAGGTCCAGCTACGGCATTATCAAGGACTTGTTCTAATTCCGGATGAGTCAGAGCGTGTTCGGCAGGTGTCGAAAAGGCGTCTGACATTTTGTTATCGCCCCTCTGAATTCGACTTGGTTTCAGCGCAAGCGTTGATGACTAGATGATTGACCCAAACGCAAATTCTGCTATCTTTCTTTTCTTCAAGGACGTTATGCTTACGCCGGTCACACCAGTTATATATACAGTACTCGTATTCTGTCTAGTACGATCAACATCTCAACATTTCAGTCCATTATTCCGGTCATTGCCGCTCCTCACGTGACTTGAGTCGACAATTTCAGTTATTCAACTATATAACTTCAACAACACCCGCAAATCTTTCATCTACGGCCATAGAATCCAGAAAGCACCGGGTCCCGTCAGCTCCCCGTAGTTAAGTTGGATATCGCTCGGTTAGTACCAAGGTGGGGGACCACTTGGGAATCCCGAGTGCTGTAGTTTTGTTTTTGCTCAGCTTCTTGCCGAAGCAAGCGAGTCGTTACATCTGTGAACATCTTTCTTTGCCTACTTGTCCCACTTGCCTTCCAGACGCCCTTCATCTCCACTCTCCGCCCTGGATTCATCCTCTTTTTCCCACCCTTCATCCTCTTCATCTTTCATCATCGTCAAGCCATTCTCCACTTCCACAAACTCTCCATCTCCCGCACGCTCGTACATCTTCTTCGGCTTCTTCTCTCTCCCTTGCCCCTCCTTGACCGCACTCGTTTTGCGTTTCTTCTCCACTTTCGCAATTTGAGCTGTGGTAGCTATCTTCTCTTTCACTCGACAAACTTCCACCGGAATGCCAGACGAAAGCAAGACGTCTATCCAGACCTTCGATACAATACTGTCAGCGTTTCATTCTATAATCACAATGCATCGAGATGCATATTACCAGCGATCACACGTAGGAAAAGACGAACTCACTTTCTGCGTTTCCGATAGACTATCTCCTGGTCCTTTGACTTCCACAAATCTAGCTTCTTTTCTCTCGTAATTCCATACTCTATTCCCCCTGCGGATCAGCAATTCACACCTCGCACGAGCATACAAGTGTACAAGATGGGAGCCCGCTCACATAAGATCAGGTACACCAGAACACCGATGTCGATATTCCTCCGCTAACATCCTGCAGACCCCACTCATCGCACTTCCTCCTATACATTCCAAAATCTCCTTCAAATCCTCGGAAGAATATTCCCAATTCACACCCACCGCCCAAGTAGCTTTCGGTCTTTCTCTCTCATCTACTTCCGCGAGCATATGCAAAGCTTTTGAAGTTTTGGACATTTCTTCTAATCGCTTTTCGATCGCTTCCGATCTTGACGGTGCGAAGGTATCTTCTCCCAGATCTAGCGGAGCAGTCTGGTACGGAGTCTCGAAGGCTCCGGGTAATGGCAAGAACAGGATCGGCCACATCAGCAGCGTGAAGAGTGTTGTCAGGATTGAAGATTCCGAATGAAATCTGGTTTACATTTCATCGTCAATCATTTTATCACCACTGAATCAGCTTATACCAAAAAAAACCATTCTCGGACTTCAAAAATGGACTCACCCCTTATATCCCTTATCTTCCCACCACTCGAGAACCCACCCTTCTACGGTGACCTCTCCTTCCCTACCTAGCCAAACGGATTTGCCCGTCTGCTGGACGCCCATACCTCCCGCTCGAATCTCTTCATCGCCCATTCCCAGACTCGCCTCTCTATCCAGTCGAAGACTTTCTGACCGAGCGCGGAGTTTAGGCTGCCCCATGTTTTCCACCACTCTAGGTGCTGAAAGTTCGCGAGTCTCGCATTTCGTTAGAGCAGCGTAAGAGATGTGTCGTTCGTCCGAAGGTAGGTTGAGCTTGTTCTCGAGTCGAGTTAGTCGACGAGACAATGCAGGTCGGTAGACTGAAAAATGCCCATGAGCATTCGGCGGATGCTTGATCTACAAGACAAAAGCTCACTCATATGGGTATCCTCGTCAAGTAGAGCATCGATACATGTTTGGGTAGCATCGCGTAATTTCTCCTCTTTCTCTTCCGGGGTAGCGTTATAATGATTCATCAAGACAAGCGCAAGACGGTCGTACCATGCTCTAGTGGGTGTCAGACTTAGTCAGCGCAAATGCATTTTATCGGTGGAATAGACTCAGGTGACTCACCCTCTCTTACTCCTTCTCCACCTTCGTTGCGCCAAAAGAGCTCTGAGAACCATACATTCCGCGTCGTACTCGTGCAGTATCCCCAAAGCAGTAGCACCCTGGAAGGCTGTGTCAGCTATATGGCCAAAGCTAAGCGGGGTGTAGCTTACCTTGTACACGATCCTAGTCAAGACATGACCTATTCATTCATCTGTCATTTTCGTCCTGGCTGTCAGTCACTGTACGCGCGACTCACCTGTTTTGAACCTATCACCGACCAAACCACCTTTCTCCGTCTCATAATCAACCACCTCCCCGCCGTCACCTTCAACAAGCTCTTTCCACACATTCCAAACACCTTCCCAGATATTCTTCACGATCCTCGCACCTTCAATTCTGCTCAGTATGGGTTTCTGGATATTCCCATAGCCCGGTAACGGCGTCTTACGCTGTTCGGCCCAATTCTCTCCTAGGGCATCAGACACCGTAGTCTCCCACCCAACCGCTCTTTCCCAGATCAACAATTCATCTCGGGTTGACCAGATAAGGCTTCGCGTCGGACTACCGTAATTCGGATATCGTCTTTTGTGCGAGGTCACCAGGATCGAAGGTAACATCAAAGACGATCCTCCCGTAGTCACGGGTGGCGTCCTTGAGAAGATCAGATTCACTCGAGCAATCAACGAATGCAGTTCTTCGCTCAATTGTATCGCGGAATGGCCAAGGTACGGGAGAAGTTGATTGATCAACAGGGATTCCGAAGTCACCTTGGAGCTATCGTCATGCGTTGTCGATGTACCTTTTCCGAAGGGCAATTTAGGCTGCAGAGGGGTAGTGGTTTTAATCGTGTCGCGTCGTTGTTTGCCTTTGACAGGCGTGAAGCTCAAGACAGTCTGCTTCTTCGCCATTCCCCTCAAAGCATTTATCGTGGATTCTCGATTCATCAAAGCCGAAGGAGGGATTTTCTTGCCCTTGGCGATCTTCTTCAGATCTTCCGCTGAGATACAAGTCATCATTCCATCTAACGACAAATCTTCCTCTGATCTCGCTAGAACAATGATCGGCGGCGGTGGTTTAGGGTTCAACGAAAATTCCTCCATTACTGGCAACTGAATACCGCTTGGAGAGACGTTGGACGTTGAAGTGGTAGATGATCCATTCGATTGCGATCTACTTCGTGATTCCGGTACCGGTATTTCTGGCGGGGGAGAGGGAATCGCTTTTCCATCATCGTCAATCTCGACTCTTCCAACTTTACTAGCCCACAGACTTTCTTTCAAAGCTTCAGCTAAATCCGGATCCGCTTTTTCTTCTTCGGGAGTTAGGCCTGAAGATAAAGTTGACCACGGCTTCGGCTTTACGCCGACGGGTAGTTTGCCTCGAGCTTTGGAGGAGAGTGGAGAAGGATACGATTTTGTCGGTGCAAGAGGGGTGATTGGTATTCTTGATGGACCTGCACTGGGTATTGACGGTTTCTCAAACATGGGCTCCGAATCGATGATGACTTTAGGAATGGACAAGGGTCGTGACAAGATCTTCATAGCTCTCTTCACCCCTTCTTCGCCCAATTCTGCCGAATACGCATTGACGAGATTCGAATATGGGTGTATTTTGCAAGGCCGTCGTAATAGCAATCGCGTAAGTAGGTAATGCGGTTCATCTGCATACGGCGGGTAAGCTAATCTCTCACGGTTAAGCAGGGCATATCGAATCTTACAAGCTAAGTCCAAGATGTATTTTAGTATCCACAATTCCCTAGGTGTGAAGAGGTACGACTCCGATTGTATGACAGTATTGATCATTTCTAAGTTCGCTTCTACATTAGCTGCGTTCGCATTTCTGACGGATGGAGTCTGATGCAAGTGGACTCACCATCAAAAAGCTTGACATACATTGATATCCTGCCTTCATCTTCGGATACATGAGCCTCCAATTTGCCCTTGCGAGGACTAGGACCGGGGACAGGACCAGGATGGGCCTTAGCCTTGGGCGTGAGATCGTACCCATCATGCTCTGCGTTCGGCGAGGGTGTCGGGCTGGGTGTAAGTGGGAAAGCCCCGGTTGAAGGGAGAGGAGGCAAGGTGAATGAAGGAGGAGGTGGAGAGGAATTCATGGTGAATCACCGGGCAGGGAGCCTCGTCCTACTCGTATGCCTTCCTCCAGCTGGTATTTGTATAGTCTCAATACATCGATCTAGGTGAAAATCATCTCAATGGTCGTTCCGGTGACTTTTGACTTTTGATTGACATCATCCGACCATTCGGCGCGCGCAAAAACAACAGTACGCGAGTGAGCCTGAAAACAACAGTGCGACTGATCACCGGCTGGCTGAGGGAAGTCAGGCTCACTCATGCACAATCACAATCCTCCAATCCGGATGAATCGAATACAACGTTGAGAGACCATCTTGACATTTGGACAGTTTGAACGATAACGAAAGCTCAACTACAGACCAACTACTTCGGCATAACAATACTCCCAATCTCTCAGCCTCCCTATCTCTCGCTTGCCAACCCGCCTACGAGAAAAGCACAAAATGCTTCGAGCTTCCCGAGTCCTTCTTTCCGCTTTACGGTGAGTCCCATCTTTCTGCAGTTTCAATCCTCTCATCATCCGTCAATTCAGTCGATTCAGCTACTCTCTGATATCTGGCGTCTGCTGACCAATGCTCTCTCATATCCTATTAGCCCCATCAAAGCCACAACAGGTATAACAGGTCTCGAAGTCCACCCAGACCCTTTACCAGCCCTAAAATCCATCTACTCTTCCACATTGACCACCTTGAACTCTTTACCGCCTACATCAGTGTACAGACAAGCGACAGAGGCATTGACGAAACACCGATTGAGCGTGGTAGAGCAAGCCAGTCAGGATGTCACCAAAGTAGAGACTGAGCTGGGTAAGATCATTGAAGAGACTTTGGAGGAGGCTAAGACGGAGCAAGGGTTAGCTGCTAAGATGATTGAGTGGAAATCGTAAGCCGATCTCAAACCCAAACCCCTTTCCCATCCACCACAAGCAAGCCGATATCGCCATTTTTTCCGATCATTCGTATGTCATCATTAACAGTATGGTGCCGGTGCTGATTCTTGGCTCTGGGCGATGATAGCTGGGAGAACCTCGAACAAGAACCTCATCCGGATCAATGGCGATACTTCGAGCCAGCTAGCGATGTGTAGATTCCTCCTGCGCTCTTGAGATGCATACACTGGACACAGGAACGATTCGCGAACCCCTTCTACTGACTTGTAGCATCATATTCATCAAGCCTAATCAAGCAATATAGTTCACAATTCAACGCTCTCATGCCACCAAAATTTGTCAATCCGCCAAGTCATCTGCAACTCTAACAAATCTTACGCTAATATCTCGAAGGTCATCACCATGACGCGCAAACGGAAAACAACTCAGAGATCGCAGCGTAGTTCAAAGCGAATCGCAATTTTGGCGTCTCCGTCTACAAGGCCTTCCATTTCGGCTGATTGAAGGTTCGCAGCCCTTCAGGTCCGAATAGTACCGTCTTTCCTTCTGGCCCATCATCGTCAAAAACCATCGTCGCGCTTCCATCATCCCTGAGAACCAGCGTACTCTCATTCACATTCTTCGTATGATCTTCACAATCGTACGAAGTCAATTTTAACTGGATATGGTGTTGACCACAAGTCACGCTGACAGTACCACTGATCAAGCTTCTGTCCAATTCTGTTCTGTACTTTCCCCGGGCGAACGCTTTGCCTAACTTCGAATAACCAGTCTCTCTTACCATCTTATGAACGCTTTTCAGGACGTGCATCTGCTGTAAGCCTTCGATGGACCTCATCCACGTCACAGATGGCACATCCATTGATTGGCCGAACACTTCTTTCTGTGTCTGGTATACAGGGACTCTTCGTGAGTCCAATGCTTTGTGAGCCAGCGATCCAGAACCGCAAATATCGTAAAGGTTGACGAAGGGCATGTAAAAGTCACCGAGTGAATAGCCTGTGCTTCCCGTCTGGATCGCTAAAATTATGGGTGGGAAGCTCAGCATCGGCCAATCACCTTCAACGGACTTTGTGCGAGAGGAAGATGAGGCAATTACTGTACGTACCATTTGTGAAATGCCCGATGGATTTCGAAAGACACTCGTCCCTCGATTTATACGCATTGGGAGTGTAAAGCCCCAAGGTCTTCGGATCATATTTGTTGGAATCAGGCAATCTAGGATGACGCCACTCAACGGGGTCCTGGTGGGACCAATGATGATCAATCTCAGTCATCAATCATCAAACACCCCGAATAGAAGCCGCCAATCAATGGGAACACACTAGACTGTAGACGGCGTCCTCGTCGGGTCTGGCAGTCACAGCGCTTGAGGCTTCGGATGGCAAGATGTCGGCCAGCCGGTTCACGCGCGCTGCGCCCGACATTACTACAGTGAAGGACCCTGCGGGAACAGATCCTGCTGTGGCATCGACTTCGCCTTGATAGGACATCGTGGATTCAGATTCAGGTTCAGGCAGGTGAGGTGGTGCTCAGACTATTCTACCTCGATTGGCGTAAGCAGGGCTAGAAGGGTATGCGAGGTAAAATCGGGATTGGGGTCGGACTCAGGGACAGAACTTGCTTGTAACAGGCAGGGGTGGGGGGAAGGTGATACAAATTGATTGGGGAGAGGAGTGAGGAGTGAGTGGCGAGGGCTAGACTAGACTAGACGACTCGCGATTCTTCGATGGCTTTATACTCGTACAGTACTGCATCTCCGAGTCCCTGAATGGCATTCAACAAAGAAAGACACAGAGCAGTCGAAGCACGAAGCACGATGCACTGCTGAAAGGACAAGTCCGTTGACGTCAGGCGTTGGCGCTCCTTGCTCAAAGGATGTCAACATAACACTGTTTGGCGTCACCTATGACGACGGACCAAGGTGATGCTCAGCTCAGCTCAGCTCAAGCAAGTTCCGCCCGCAACTGCTTGAAAGGTGCAATGCAGGACAGAACAGTACAGTACAGTGACGTCAGGACTTCGCGTTGAATAGACAAAAGATCCGAACTGATTTCTACGAGTACAGTAATCGGACGGAACCGTCACCGTCACGAACCGTCATTTCGAGACCGTGAGGGCAGTTAT
The DNA here is from genome assembly GCF_000512565.2 of Kwoniella dejecticola CBS 10117. Lineage (NCBI taxonomy): Eukaryota > Fungi > Basidiomycota > Tremellomycetes > Tremellales > Cryptococcaceae > Kwoniella > Kwoniella dejecticola. The sequence continues at coordinate 3,802,153 of NC_089301.1, forward strand.
ACAGTATGACGCGGAGGTCTTCTTGAAATTCTTGTTGGTCCTTTCACACTTCAGCCGAGTCGAAGAGAAGCGTGAGGACACACTGGATCAATTGCTGAGAAGAGACAGATAAACTTCTAACACGACCGGCAGAGCTCAAATGGCCAGGCCGAAGACATACTGCCTTGGAATTCTCATTCGAATAAATAATAGAAGAAAGGATTTTTCTCATGTCACAGCAAGTTATGCTACAGGACGATGTAAATCCTTACCACAACAGGTGCTGCACAGCCCCAGCCCATATGCATACAAAGTTAAGAACAGGCCTGTGACACACCTCGGTTGAGCATGAGTTACGTTACTTTGTATCCAGTCCAGCCGCTGTTCCCGTTCAAGTTCAATCTCATCTGGTCTGTCCAAGGCTATCCATCCAGCAACCTGTACCTGTTGACTTGATGTCTCTTTCACCTTGTACAATACAGTACAGTACAGTACAATACATTTCATCTGATCTGCACCTATTGTATAGTAATGTATCGTCTCGCACAGTACTTTATATTGTTTGCCGTGGTATCTTGAGAGGGCGTAAGTAGCTTGGCTGAGTCATATATACAATACAATATAGAACTCCGTCCACTGACGATCGAGCCAGATAAGCTAACCGTCTAATCGTGATACCTGACTTTATAAGCCCCCTCCGCATTCTTGATGCCCAACCTGAAATCATCCGATAACTGGGCTGACCAATTGAGACTATCCGGGATCGTACTGGCTGAACTTGGGATAGTGGGGATCTCATCATCCGAGAACGGATCAATATCAGTCGTCGTTGCTGGGGTGGGTGTAGGAGGTTCAGGTTCGGATGTTGGGGGTTCATTACTATCGGATTCTTCGATCGGTGTAGGTTTTTCAGATTTCTTCTTATCCTTATCCTCATTGTTGTCTTTCGTGCCCTTCGAGTCATCTTGCTCGTTACCCTTTCCGTCTCCATCCTTCTCTCTGTCACTACGAGGTCTATGCTTATTGTCTCCAGCCCTTTTGCTCTTCTCAGCGTCAGAAGGATCAGATGAAGAGCAAGACAGAAACAAGAAGATGAGGACTAGGATGACGATGATTATTGCTTCCACAAGGGCTTTTTCGAGGTATATCGTCATTCTCCGTGGAGGTAACAGATGGTGTATCCCGAATCACTGGATCTCTGGGTTCCGGATTCTGGATTGATGACTCGAGCTAGTCGAGGTTGGGCTGTTGAGCAGTATGGTCGGATCAGGTAGATTGATTGCGCTCTCCAAGAGTACCTAAGATCAGCCAGGATGGTGTTAAAGCAGCTACCAGTTCAATGGCTTGTACTTGACGGGCACAAAGGACCATCTTTGTTCTCCTTAAATGGGCCAGCATGAATGGATTCATCGTAATTCAAGTCTGAAAGGTGCGTCAGAATCGCAAAATTGCAGAGTCGCAGAGTCAATGGAGAAATCAGTATAAGGGACATGTATTCGTACTTGAGTGCTGGGTGCGAGTATATGCATACATGGAGAATGAGCGTTGAGCCTTGAATCAAGCGGAATGCGTACGCAGCTGACATTTATCTTAATTTATCTTGGCCTATATCCGCAATGTCAGCATGAATCGTCACCTTTCACCAGGAGCATAGCAGAGCATGGCAGGGTGTGTTTGATACTGACATTACTAAAATCCATCTCCGGATGAGCCTTTTTGAATTTCTCCAACATCTCCATCTTCTTCAATTCGTCCGAGGTGGGCTTACCCATCGCTTTTTGTCTATTATCAAACATCATCTTCTCGACCATACCCCTGGTCTCTCCGTCCAGATCTTCGAGCTTGGAGTTCTCAGGTACGATCTTGGTAGTGTCTATCTTTGGGTGGTGCGTGAGGACGTGCGGCCACCATTGATGGGACGCTATGTGTGCTCTGTTGACGAATCGTACAAAGATTTAATGAAGATCCAGCATTAGCTTTGCAATCCAGCAATCCAAGCTCTACTAGCCTTTGAACTGAGTTCACTTACGAGAGCTTTTCCAGCTCGATGTTCAATGTACTATCATCTATCAGCCACACGGCCTTAGCATCTCCATAACTTTGTCCTGAACTGCGCTACTAGATGGACCTACCGATCGTCCACGACGATTCGTCCGAGATTATATCGTTGAACAGCTCGCCCTCCAATATCGGCTCACTGGCCGACTTGAGCTGTACCTGTATCGTAAAGAGCATAATCAAACATCAGCTCTTGACCCCCCTCATATGCTCCATACCAAGAAGTACTCAACCCACCTTCAACTTCTTCTTGCCCATCACCACATTCAGATCTTTGCCCTTTGTACCCTTCGGCAGAGGCAGAGTGACAGTCACAGTTGACAGATCTTGAGTCCATTGGTATGGCAGAGCTGATCGGAAACCCTACGATAGTCAGACCACCACACTTCTGCTAATAGCTCAGCTAAGCAACCGGGCAAGCTCACCTGCTTGCTCCGCTCTCTCCCTCTCTCGTTCCTTTGCATCGTGAGCAGCTTGTTCCTCTTTCGACATTTCGTCTTGAGGCTTTGTCGGCGTCGATTCGGACATGTTACGAGCGGCCTCGGGCAGGGTACGTCTTGATCAAGGTCAGAAGGGTATGCTTGCTTCTCCAATATATTCTCCAGCTGGCTCGAGTCTGGCGATGTCTCATACAGCATGCATATCTTGACATACATTGTCTAGGAGATCAGAGCGTGGTCTTCCCCCACTGATCTGATAACGGGATCAAATTGTATTCGAGGGGGGGAAGGAGGATGTTTTCGATTGGGATATAACATAACCTCTCGATCAAAATCATTGAAGATTACCAAGACCATCTCATTCATCAGGAGACCATCGTCACAACAGCATATCCTGTACATATCAACCCAACTGCTCCGTTCTCATTAGTGTTGGACCACAATCTGACGCCCACCCGATTACCCGCTCGCCGCAACAAAGCAGGTCAACCCCTCATGAAAAGTCGCCGCTATGACTAGCCAGGTGGTCTTGCAGACCAATTGGAATGATTACAATGTGGGTCGTACCCGTTCGATGCGTCCTATATCATCAATTCCTGCCTACGCTGTCCATCAGACGTGTCCGCCGGGGGAGTGACGATCCTCTTCGCTGAAGGCTCACAAACACCATGCGACCCTCGAGGCTAATGTTGAATGACAATTAGTGGTGGATAAACGACTATATACCGAAACAGACTGTACCGACCTTACGTTTATTCGCAACTATCATAGAATCCCAAACGACTGCTTTTTGCAATCTGAGAAGCTCAGACAGGAAAGCAGAGACTGTTTCGAGGTATGGTCAATTGAAACGAGAGAGATCGTCACGCAGCTGACGAGAAAGTCATGTAGGATACAAGACGTCTTTGCACATATGAAGGCTAGCAACAAGATCCAAGAGTATGGAAAGGTCAGGCTAGCGTGCGAGCAGAGAGGAAATCCGGTGTACAAGTCGTATAATAACCCGGCACCGACATTTGGTGGTGTACCTGCTCCATCGCATACGAATCCAAGCAGTGAGTCCGGATCTATCCCTCTAACCGGACCGCTGTGCTGATGTGACACTGTCCTCCTCAGATTCGTATCGGCCTGCTGCTCCTGCGAATGGCTATGGAGGATATAATAATGCTGGACCGAGCAGAGCAGGTGGAACAAATTGGCAGACAAGCTACAACCGTATGTCTACCTTTTATGTTATGTCCTGTCATATCAAGCTTATGGATCTGGAAAATAGGCCCTCCGCCCACGCTTCAGGAATGGAAGCCGAACCCCATGTGGAAGCCGGTCAGAGCCCTGACAAGTATGGAGATGCTGCCGGATATATCGCATAATGAGAATTCGCATGTCAGGAGGGAGAGGAAAACGAATTTCACAATACCAAGCGATATAATGGACAAGCTGAATTATTCGAGGTAAGTCCAAGGTATCCTTCTTTTCTTATCGATGGACTCGTCAGGCCTAATTGTTATTTTAGAGATCATCCAAATTCACATCCTCGCCATGCTATACGCCTATTCTGCACGTCCTCGGACTACTACAAACCCCCCGGTATGCCTCTTATCGCCGGTCAGCCTATACCGACAAATCGCTCGATACCCATAGAATTTCCCTCTAATCCCGATATCATGGTGGACAGCTATCCGCTACCGTTCAAGGAGAAGGGATTGAGAGGTAAAGCGGGAAGCGCGCCGCCGTTCGATCTAGAAAAGGGCCAACATGGGCTTTCAAGGGTACCAGGGAGGATGATAACGATCACCATGGGTCATACGGGACCAACAGTAGGGAAGAAGAAGGATGTCGCAAAAGTATGTCACGTTCTTTGTGATCAAGAAGTCTGCAAATGACTGATGAAGCGAATCCTCAGCGATTCTTCTACCAGATCGTATATGCAGAGATGACGACGAAGGGGGAGCTGCTTAGCCGGCTGAAGGGTTTAGTGCCGACTAGCGTGGAGTCATCGTTGGCGGAGTGTGAGTGATAGTTAGCTTTCGAGGCTGCGGACTGTTCTGACTACCGAGACACAGTCAAGAAGCGCCAGGAGGAAGACGACGATATAGTTGTAGGAACATCGGTGATGTCGCTGAAGGACCCGGTGAGCCCACTCCATCAGAACATGTATTTCCGTGCGCTGACCTGGCTTTCATGACTTCAGCTGGCATATATGCGAATGACGCGTCCGGTCCGATCGTCACGCTGTACACATATACAGTGTTTCGACGCGCAGTGGTGGATCGAGAGCAACGCGCTACATCCTCAATGGCATTGTCCGCATTGCGGGAAAGAACTGCAGTTCCCAGAATTGATTGTCGACGGGTGAGTGCTCAAGGATCCGCTTGGAGTGGTCAACGCTCATACGGATGTACAGATATGTAATGTCCATTCTCGACGCCTGTCCCGACTCGGTTGACGATGTCGTGTTGGAACCAAGCGGTGACTGGCATACGGAAGACAACAAATATGGCTCGGCGGATTGGTTAAAGTCGCATGGGGTCGCCGCGCCGCCGCCGGTCGACACCAAGCCTGATATCGCAACACCGCCCATTTCAAACGGTACAGGAGGAGACAATGCAGGACCGAAAAGGAAAATAGTGGAATTGCTCTCCGACAGCGAAGATGAAGGTGAACAGCCGCTATCAAAGACTACTAACGGCGTCTCTCGTCCGCCTGTCCTCGCCATATCATCTCGTCCCACTCCAGCCGCCACTCCTGTCACCGCCGGTCCTTCTTCCGGCCGCTCATCGATTCAATCTGCGAACGAGATTATCGACCTCACCTTGTCTGATTCCGATGAAGACGATAACGACGACGATGAGACCGAGCCGCCTTCTGCTTCGCAGCAGTATTTTCGCGAACCGGGCGCCAGCTACACGAATCGAAACGCCGCCGATTCGTTTATTCCCCAACACCTTCAGAATAGGGAAATGGCAGCTCGGCCGACGCAAGGCGACTGGGGTAAACAACCACAAACCTTTCCTGAGCCCGCTCCGCCCTCCGCTCCTATCTCTTCGGACAGGTTGCTCTCTCCTTCGGTGAATGGACAAGGTAGTGCAGCTAGAGGCGGTGGGACCTGGATCAACCCGCTGGAGTCCGAGTGGGCCTCAAGGTATGGACCACGCCCACCGACAGCACCTAGATCTACGTTAGGAGGGAGTTTTGGGGGTGCTGGTGGCGGCACCGACAGCTCTGGATCATTGTCCAAACGGCCTAGGATGGATTGGCTTGAAGATAATCGTGCGTCGTACAACTTTTAGCACAGAAATAATTGGAGACAAGTACCCTAATTTCTGGTGTTGCAGGAGCTCCGCCAGTCGATCCGCCTCGGGCTCTCCACCATGCCCAACAGAGCCCGAATCCCTCTTCAATTAAAAGAGTTTTCGCAGCATATGCAGGGACTTCAGCATCGGGACTGCAAGGTCCCGCAGAACGACTGAACAATCCGAATACACACCGATACCTCGCTCCTCGTCCGACTTCATCACAAGCGTACTCCTCTCCGATCCCTTCGCCTACTTTGAGTGTAAATCAGGGCCAACAAGCATCTTCAGCCTCGTCTCCAGTCATACCTACTGCACTGAAATTCACCCACCCGCCCCCTCTTCGGATCCCAAACCAGAGGGATCGACCTGGACTCGAATCTGGCCCATCAACGGCAGCAATGAAATCGCCCAGTCTGAAAGTCACTATACCCAATCCGAATTTTCGCGGGGAACGATCTCGACCAAGCACGCCCCTCAATCCAGCTCGAGCGCAGAACAGGATCGACATTGGCCCAAGTTCAACAACACAAGGCCCAAGGCAGGATGGAGGGGATACAGACGAAGCGTCTCTGGAGTTGAATATAGCCGACCGCTCATCCGCATCACCTGCAATCCCAGTAAACCTGCCCATTCACGCTAAATTCACCGCACAAAATCGTACTCCAAATACCAATACCAATACTGGGACATCGGCACCAAGGGTGAATAATAGGCAGAACCATGACGAAGATGCAGGAGATCGAGCTGAACGGTCCTCCGATCTAGGACTGGGTATGGATACGCTCGAAGAGAATTTCTGGGAGGGTGTGTTGAATGGTGATATAGATATATAATGATGCGTCTTAATAACGATCATGGGAAATCTTGTTGTACGAGTTTGTTCTCCTTTCCTTAGTGATCACTACGCTACCGTATAAGTTGTTCTCAACATAGCATACCGATAATTGCAACTTTTCCGATGGTCGCAAATACTGCGTAATGTGCTTCTGCAACTCAGATTCAGTGCAACTCGCATGACTAACAAATAAAACTCCCATATTCACACGGCCCTCCCCTTCTTATCAATGCGTATGACAGGTACGATGTCACATCTTCTTCTCTTCCATGCCATCAGGCGGTCTTACAGGGGTACGTTCTAGGTGACAGTTTAGAACATCAAATCAGCTCAGCTCAGCTCAGCTCAGCTCACAATGAAATGACTTCTCCTTGAACCTCTCTCTCTTAGTTGTGTGACGTATACTCACCTTTGCCTATATTACTCCAGTCCGTCGAGAGGGTCGTCCCCCCACTCTCGGTGAATGACTTGATCATCGCCCGCTTGGTATCATCATCTGCATTTCCGTAGATCTTCGAGAAGAATTTCTGCAATGCTGCATCACCTCCTGCGTTCTGCCATTACCATTGGACACACTGTCAGCTTGTCGTCCTTTATTATTCCCACCTCAGCTTGATGCATTTAATGATCGAACGATCATCGGCATCGTTTGGAAATTGAAGAGCGATATCTCAACGCGAGGGGACAAACAAAGTACAACTCTAAGCCTCAGACTCACTGGATCTTTGGAATCTTCATTATCGTCCAACTCATCTTCCAGAAGTTTATCCCAATTCTTCCTCTGCGTCTGCGGCTTCGTTTGCTTCCTGTTATCAGGCGCGGCCGGCTCAGCTTTAGGTAGTCCAGTAAGGGTCGAAGTAGATGTAGATGTAGCAGGGCCAGCTGGCGCTGAAGCAGGGCTGAGTACTTGTGCGGATTGAGCACTTGTGGAGGAAGAGGCGTTTGGTATAGCTGTCGTATGGGGCGAGGTGGAAAGTATACTTGGCCAATTGGCGGGATTCGACTTCATCACTTTGATCTCGATCTACAGGATCTCCAATTTCAGCCATCATAACAGCTCGACCCGATATGACGTTCATACGATCAAGATGAGACAGGACATGCGAGAAGATGCTACTACTCACCTTGGTACTAAGTACTCTGCTCGTACTTTGCTTCGGCACGATCCCATCGAAGAGCGGCTCGAAGGCGATCACTCGAGCTTCCGCTGAGGCCGAGGTCGAGGACGAGGATGACGGGAGCTGGGGTAATTTGACGATGATCTACAGGAAATCAGAAAGATTCGTTCAGCCCTCATCAGATCAATTGCAGTCCATCCAATCGGATCCGGACATGACTTCCACTTCAATAGTCAGGATCAGAACTCACTTTACGAGTATCAGACTCCACTTGAACGTTCTCCTTCACACCTTCTGAAGCATATCCTTTGAGGTATACGCTCAGTGTGAGATACGTCGCATCTTGATAGAAATCATGTCTTGGCCTGCGCAGACAGAAATTTGTGCCGTTTTCGCATACGTGATCAGCATAGTACAGCGTTTCATCAACATCTTTTGTCCAGACGCTGGATTGTATAGATGTATAGATAATACACAAGGGTTTTCGTTGATTGTCGACCGTCGGAAGTGAGAAGCAGCAAAGGAGGGAAGGCTGGCTGACTGATTGAATGACTCACGTAGGTAAAGCAGAATCAGACGTGACAGTGTTGAGTGACATCCTGCACCGGGCCACTTTGTCGAACCAAGATCAAATCCCCGCCCAAAGAACACAGATCCGCTGATTCTGTGCTATATCCTGTGCTTGTCTGTGTGTGTGTGTGATGATCAACGGTCAGGTCTGCCAACCAAGGTCCAAGGTGAAAGTTCAAATCACACAGCAGGAGAGAGATCAGAAGAAAGAGGGTGTTACTAGCTTTGAACTCGTTCGTTTGTTGCGAGTGGACTCGAATGTGGAGGTCCGTTCGTTCGTTCATTGACTTCCCGACTCAGTACAAGCGAGACAAAGACACATCTGTCTTCCTCGTTCTCTTGACTTGACTGGACCTGACGCATCGAACCATCATGTGATGGATGCTTCGTGGGATGTTGCTATAAGGATCGCATTATGCTTATGATCATGTATAAAGCAAGAAACTATCGTTATCGTTACAAACAAAGAAATATCCATATAGACAATGTCCCAAACGAAGTAGGCTGGGCTTTGGCATTGGTCCTCCTCCCAGAGCAGAAAAGCAAGAAAGCAAGAAAACAAAGAAGTATGCAATGACATTAATCAATACGTGTATCGCAAAGAGTAACGAAGGCAAGGGTAGAATAAGCAAATGGTTAAAATGCGGATTGCGATGAATTTATATTTTATGCTGAACAACGAACAACCAAAAAGACCAGATTTGCCTCGGTCTAGTCATTTCCACCCAAACCTAGTGAAGGTAAAATGCAAAATGTCCTATCCTGCTATTTCCTAATTTTACAACAATGTGCTCATCAATGCTCCAAGTATCACCGCCAATAAGCTTATGCCTATCGGTTGTACATTCCAAACGGGGTTGGCTGAAGACGCAGTATTTCCCTTTGAAGTTCCGCCTCCCGTTTTATTCGAACTTTGCCCATTGGAAGTCTCCAGTGCCTGTTTATCGACCGTCGCACTTCCCGTTCCAATCACCGAGGTCTCGTACGCCGTCTTACTTTCTTCAGAGGGGGACGAGTTCGTCAACGCATCCGAAGTGAGGAAGACCAACGCTATCGAGGGTGCCGGGACGGGGATAACGCAGTTGCCATTCTCGCAGGTGATAGTGACCGTCTCTTGGCTACCGTATAATCGTCCGTCAGACGCAAATGATGTACCTAGAGTCTGGTTGGCCCAAGTTATCGCGTATTGCTCCGATACGGAGCTCGCTCGTAGGTAACGGACGGAGACGGAGGTGACGTCCGAGCCGACGGTAATGGTGGTTTGCAGATCATTGGCACCTGTGTTGTCGTCGATATAGTTGAACAAGACCACTCGTGTGGGTGCATCGTTCTCGTATACGGCGTAAATAGGGTGGTAGATGTTGTTGGCATCTTGGTCGGTCGTAGGTGAGATGTCGACGACTTTGGATTGGTTGGATTTGCCGAATGCTTCGGCGATGACTAAGGTTGAGTAGTAGATGGAACCGGTCGTCCATTGTTTCGTGGATGCTTCGGTTGAGGGGGGTGGTGTGAATGGCTGAACATGATTCTTCGTCAGTCTCGTCATGTCACTTGTCAAATTGCGAATTGACCCACGTTGTAGTATACGTTTTGCCCACCGACATGCATCAAGGCGGTAGAGAAGTTACCCCAGGCCATTTGAAGAGCATAATCCGTCATCCTACACCGCACCCGTCAAGTCAGCGATGTCCACTGTGAGGTCTGAATGAAGGTTGACGTACCAAAGAGCAACACCGAAACTATCACTGAGACCAGCAAAACCACCACATGACGCGGTGTTAGTTTCAAGCATGACAAACTCCCGTTGAACACCTTGAACAGTAGCAGCATTTCCGAGATACGGGGAAACTTGAGCTTGCGCAGAAGTGTGATTTAGGAAATCTGCAAAGATGTCTTGTGGGTTGATGACGTTGCCATTGATCTTACAATTGTTCGTGGGGTAATGCTGGACCGAGACCGCTGCCAAATTATTGACGTTGTCCGTCAACCATCCTGCATTGAGGACATCATCCAGCTCGAAACCGACAACTTGACAACATGTCGAGGGGCCGATAAAAGCGGTCGTATCGATGAGGTTGTTGTCGGCAAGAATGGATTGTGTCATCGAGTCGAATTCAGATACGTAGTTGGACACTCCCCATCCTGATTCTCGTTTACTGTGATCGACATACCTAATCAAACATATACAAAGTATCTCAGTAATCACCCCGACGCCAAAGACCCAGACTTGCGCGACTCACAGATCAGGCTCATTACCCACACTCAAGGCTAACAAGCTATCACCAAGGATATCTTGTGCCCATTTAGCGGCGATCGGGACGTTTCCTGTTGGGCTGTCTACCGCCGACTCGTTGAACGATAGTCCGAAATACCAGTCCGCGCCAACCAGCGATGTGACGTTCGCCATCAGGTAAAACAATTCAAGGGAGTAGTTGATCAGCGGCGTGTCAGTCTGCGATGTATGACAAACGGCAGATCAGCTCAGTCAGTCTTCCATTTGTATTTCTATTGAGAAGCAAGAAGTCTCGGACTCACCACACCCTCTGAAACCTTTATCTTATCCAGAACAGCACCATCTTGCAGCCCATCAACAAAGAGCGAACTCCCCTCTTGCGAATTTCCACCCACTCTAATTATAGGTCCTACTCCCGCTCGGTTCTGTATGTTCGCCATGTAATTTAGGAAAGGGACTTTCATATTCGTCGAACTTGAGCCCATCAAACTATTCGCAATCGACAACTCCACTGAGAACCCCAGGAAATTGCCCTTTTGCGGTATCGAAAGTGCCATTCCGGCATCGAGGACTGCTTGGCCATTTGCAGGTAGATTCAGAGTATACGATGTGACGGGGGTTGCTGGTGCCGGAGGGGGAGTAAGGACTGTTGGATCGTAAGCTGCAAGACCGGTATATGTCCCGGATGCTGCAGAGGCAGTATCGGTCGTGGTGGTGGCTGCTGTCCCACCGGTGTATACCGTGAGTGATTGTGCGGAAGTGAGGGTGAGACTGACGAGGGATAAGGTGGTGAAGAGGGATGACATCGTTTTCCGTATCATTTTGACGTGATGCTGCTGAAGATGGCGATGAGATCAGGGAACAGAGGAGTTCTAGGCGGACAAGCAGGTGATTCGCCGCCTTATCGATGGCGAGAGATGGGGTGGAATGAGGGGTATCGAGTGTCAAGGCGTGGTGGCGAAGGACGTTTCTTCAACTCGCTATACACACATACAGGATAGGTCACAATACAATACAATACGGTGTGGTTGGGTACAATAAATCGACCAGTTGAGAGAGCGGCAAATATCGAAACAATCCTTATTTTCGATTGCTCTGTTTCGATGTCGATGTCGATGTCAATTGTGATATTGACTGTCCTGAACCAGCTGAGCTGAGCTGAGCTGAATCCTCCGTTCTATCTAGGTCACAATTACCGTGATGATGCTAAGTTTAGACTTTGCTTGAATGATGTTTGACGGGTTGAGTCGTTATATGTGTCCCTCTAAGGTTGATGTTAATTTGATTTTGACTGCGGTAATGGCAGGAGTATGTATGTGTGTGATGATAGTAATTTACTGGGTATTCTTGGCTTTTGGCTTTTGGCTTATGACGCAAATGAGTGTGGTGTGTGTGGTGTCTGATCAGTTGTCGGGGGGCCTCAGTCTACTTTGACGGGACAGAGTGTGATTATATTGTTATGCGAACAAAGGCGATGTATGATATGATATGATATCAGATGATCTTATGAATAAAGGAATGAGTGTTGATATGTCAATGCGAAGAGTCAAGTCGGGTGTCGTAGACAACAATGGAATAATCACTATATCGACGATGGATTGAGCCAAGAAAACTCTTTCTCGCTTGGACCATTCGAATTCGAAGCTTTGTTCTCCTTTCCTCCTCCTTGTTCTTGCCTCTCTTTCTTCGATTATTCCTTTCACCCGATATCTCTCCTTGCAATTCCAGAAAAACCAAACAAGACATGTCATTATTGCATTTCTCTCGTTATTATGACATCCTCCCTCTTTCTTTCTCGCAGCTTGCCGAACGCGCACATGAGCAGAACAATTGACGTTGTTCTTGGCCGATTCAAATACTCAAACTCTTTCATCCTGTTTATCTCCTTCCTTTACGCGATAACTCAAAAGTGCAAGAGGTCTCGTGAGTAGGTGCCGTGATCTACAGGAAAACATAAACGCATAAACAACAGTTCACCCTTTTCGTCCTACCCTGATCCTTCAAGGGGTGTCCTGGCTTGCTTGTTACATCTGACGTCTGTCTCTTCTAGGTTTATGCTTTTTGAGCTAAGGGTAAAACCAGTCTCACCTCCAGGAAACAAAACAAAAATACAGTCAGGATAGATGGATACGATGCCGATTCCCGATTCATTGGGTGGTTGACCTATCTGCGGTGGCGCCCTTGAACCACTGAATTGCTGTGACCGCGGTCTAGAAAAAGGGTACGATGATGGTGTTGGAACCCCCAGCTCAGCAATCAGGAACAAGCCAACCAAATTATCAATGCATATGATGAAACCGCAGTAACCAGGGCAGGGCAGAGCAAGTCCGTTCCGTTCATGTGCATATTTCCGAGGATTCAAGACGCGTTGTTTAGGTGGGTATAAGGGGCTCTTTCTACTCTACAGCTCGAAAGTTCACGGACAGGCTTGGCGCAAGAATACCAGTCTCTCCTGTATCTATACGACCAAAGTCAACAACGAAGCGAGACTACTCCTACATGAAGGTCGAATTTCTTGCTTCACTTCAATTGATTACTGTTTGACGCGCGACACGCAACCTCGCACTCGCGCTCGGAGCTGTTATCCTGTATCCTGATACGCCCAGTGTGACCGCTTTATCTAACAACGCAAACGCGTCTTTCTTTCCCTTCATATTCGTTCCTTTCGATCCCTCGGTCCATCGGTTGGGCACCTGTTCTGTTTACTAGTCTAACCCTGGATTTTGACCAAAATGTAAGTAGACCTGGACTATTCATATACCTGAGAGGTTATTCACGATCAAAAACAAACCGCAACATAGAACATGCACGATGCGCAGGAACGATCGATCAGGTGTACTCGTACGGGGCATACATATCTCCAGATGAGAGGTTGTGATGCCCCAATGACAGGTGATCGTCAGAAGTATGAGATGGAGGTGGCGGTGCAGTCGACTCTCATTCTGGTTCGCAGCCATGTATACACTCGGGATTCATGTTCAAGATATGCATACACCCAGAGATGATGCATGAGATCCAGAAACCCTATGTCTAGGGTTCTCTCGAGACGAGCGACAGTATGCGGCATTTCTCCTTCCTCGTATAGTCAAGTGGAGTCGAGTGGAGCTTTGACTTATATGGTATAGTGGCCCCAAATAGTAGGAGACTTGGGGCTTGAAGTTGATCACCGAACAATCGCTGAGGGCCGATTGTGACATGCTTATTGTGATCGTCTCCGTCAACGAGACGAGTAGAAGAAGCTGCATTAAAGCCGCATACTTACACCGGGCATTTTTCAAGTAAGTCTTTGTCCTGTCTGAGATCATTGAAGTCTCGCTACTGGATTCGCTACATCTCGGAAGTATGACGTTGACAGTGATGTTCGAGTCAGAGGAGAATCTCAGTTGGACGGTTGTGTACAAACAACTCTGACAAGCGTCCGAAACCATATATCCAACGCACCTCGAGTAGAAGCATGAGAAGCAGATATTCGAGAATGAGTGTCCTCGAGACAGAGATGAGAGCTTGTTAAGAAGGCTATCAAACATCATTGAGCGATTTATGCTTCCTCTTAGTCAAGAATGCCGGTCAAATACAGCTTCGTCTGGACGTTGTCCGTCACACGATTCGCCAAGCACGATCCAGCGCTCAGTGAATACCGTCCAAGCAAGTAGGAATACATTACATACATGCGAACAGGCGGTCGACCGAAGTTTTGTGCATGACGAACAACGATGTGTTCGTTGCGTTTCTGACCGGGCGTTGAAGCAGTCAGTACCTTGACACATCGCGATGTCGATTCGAGTGCAATTGTCAGTGATCGCACCTTGTTAGTAATTCCTGTTAAGTGATGAGTGAAGTCTCATACTGCTTGAGTCGTATGAATGTATCAATCAGGTCGAGCATATATGGACTGCCAGTAGTTGTTCTTGAGATTGAGCATTTTCTTCCGCGTCAATCTACCACACGAGGCATCCTTTGGGTCACAACTCAGCTTTACAGCGACGTTCCATGATGGTAAAGAAGCTTTCACGACCCAAATGCAATCCATTCAGCATGCTCACATCGCCACACGATCCACTGATCCATTTCAGCTGCATACCAGTCTGAATGGGAGATCCACGCATTTTAAAGCCGACTTTTCGGTAAAACCGGAGCAATGAATTGTGGATACCTTTTTTAAACCCATCGAATGCCACATTTCAAATTCCGAGTTGTTCCGATATTGCCTCCGTCTCGGCATTACGGGTCGTCCTTTTTCTTTTTTTTTCTCGTGTGGTGAAGATAGCGTGATTTGTATGGGCGAATGGGCGAATCAGCTTCCATTCAGCCATTCAGCCCTTACTCTCTCCACGGTGACACCGTGTAACCTTTTCAACTTGAACTTCTCTCTTTCTTATCTCCTTTTGACCTTTTATTTCATACCACTCACCTCTCCTCTTTCTCGAAAAACTCTTTCTGTAGACGAAAGTAGTGTGGGTATCATCTCTATTCTCCTCCTCTCATTCACCCTTACATCACGGGCGATAGCAATGACTTGGTCATGTGGACCAACTTCTATATAACAGGAGTCGTGGGAGGTCGAATCGCATTGAAGAGAGAAACTTTTTCTTTTTGCATTCGTACTTCTACGCGTGAATCTGCCTTCTGGAGGTGTTCAGTACTTCGTACCTCCCTCCACGTCCTGTGCTAGCACAGATCCTCCTTCTCCCCATTCCCACCTCGGTTGTCACAGAGTTGTCGATCAGTATCTTCCACTCATCGCACTTTGGTGAAACTTTTTTTGATCTACCTCTATCTTCCGAATCTACATCTACGACCTTCTCGCGCAATGTCACCCCCAAATACAGCCACTGACTCTCCTGTTGAATATAGCAAAATGGCCGACGCAGTTAGAAAACCCAAGGATGCCAAAGCTTTCTTAACCGATTTCTTGATGGGTGGTGTTTCCGCCGCTGTCTCCAAGACCGCTGCCGCCCCCATTGAGCGAATCAAGCTTTTGGTTCAAAACCAAGATGAGATGTGAGTTGACTCCTGACATACACTGCAAATCGGTAAAGCTGATTCAGTACCCCTTCAGGATCAAGCAAGGTCGTCTCGCTACCCCTTACAAGGGTATCGGTGACTGTTTCTCCCGAACCTACAAGGAGGAAGGTCTCGCTTCCCTCTGGAGAGGTAACACCGCCAACGTTATCCGATACTTCCCTACCCAAGCCTTGAACTTTGCCTTCAAGGACTACTTCAAGTCCTTGTTCGGTTTCAAGAAGTCCGAGGGTTACTGGAAGTGGTTCGCCGGTAACATCGCTTCCGGTGGTGCTGCTGGTGCCTCTTCTTTGCTCTTCGTCTACTCTCTTGATTACGCCCGAACTCGATTGGCCAACGACAACAAGTCCGCCAAGAAGGGTGGTTCTAGACAATTCAACGGTTTGGTCGATGTTTACAGAAAGACCCTCGCTTCCGATGGTATCGCCGGTCTTTACAGAGGTTTCGTTCCTTCCGTCGTCGGTATCATTGTCTACAGAGGTCTCTACTTCGGTCTTTACGATTCTATCAAGCCTGTCATCCTTGTTGGTCCTCTTGAAGGTAACTTCTTGGCCTCTTTCGCCCTTGGTTGGACCGTCACCACCTCCGCCGGTCTCGCTTCTTACCCCCTTGATACCATCAGACGAAGAATGATGATGACCTCCGGTGGAACCGTCCACTACAAGTCCATGTTCGACGCCGCCTCTCAAATCGTCGCCAAGGAGGGTATCAGATCTCTCTTCAAGGGTGCCGGTGCTAACATCCTCCGTGGTGTTGCTGGTGCTGGTGTCTTGTCTCTTTACGACAAGATGCAAGAATTGATGTTCGGTAAAGTCTACTCTGTGAGTTGAGGTCTTCCGCATCCTACCATATGATCACCAGTGATATTTTGCTGACTTTCTCGATTTTGTAGGGTGGTTCCGGATAAACGAATCGAATGATTTATCCAACTTGAATCGTTCTTATCCACCATCATCATCAACATCAACCTTTACCCCTTCCACCAAGCGAAATTGACTGCTCGGTCCTTTTCATCCCTTGACTACCTCGCATACAGATATAAAACATAAAATCCCTTTCTTTACCATTATCTGACTCATTTCTTGCTTATATCCATATGAGACTCTTTTCTGTGTCATGTCCTCGATATCCTACTTCTTATTTTCTCCCTTTGCTCCCAAGTTCAAGTTTGATTATGGGCTGTGGTTTATCTGGATCATCATACGATAGGGTCAGTATATATAACGAGATGCAGCAGGATGGCGTTACGCATATCAGTCATGTTGCATTGTCTGCATTGGCGCAAGATGAGGATGCTTTTGACTAGACATTACTTGGTGCATTCAATTACATGTGATAGCTATACATGAAGAAGACTCGGACCCAATGAGAGCGAGCGACTCTATGACAACTCAGCGGTGCGAAGTGATCGGCTAAGCGCGTCATCGTCATAAGAAGCAAAAGTCGAATCAACCGCGACTAACCTGTTTATTACGCTTCAATTTGATCTCGGTTCATCTTTCTTGTATCATCTTCCACCTCGCTGCCTTATCTACGCTGCCTTGCCTTGTGTATACCTGCTTCACAATCCATCATCGTCATGCTGATGCTGAAGATATAGCGCAATGCTGATGCTTGCAAGATGTCAGACGCAGACAAGCTGGAGTCTAAACAAGATCAAGGTGGAGGTAGTCCTATGATGGTAGATTCGAACGAGGACGAAGAGCAATCCGACTTTGACTCCGACTTTGGGTTCGAATTAGATATCCCTTATGATGAAGAGGTTGAACGGGCTATACGAGCTGCCGAGTCTCAGTCTCAGCTGCAGTCTCAACCAGTAGTCAATGAAACCGACCAACAGCTCATTCAGACGATTGGCTCGAGCGAGAACGCAGTGAATGGCGATAAGGATGATCAACTTCACTCGAACGATGTCAGTGTCAATGGCAAGGTCAACGTTGACATGGGAGGGGACATGCACATGGACGTCGACTTGAAAACCGACATTGAGGACCTACCCCTTGAGTTAGCCATGGACAGGCTCAGCCCATTCGCGCAGTTTAGGAGGAAGGGGTATTTGAGTGTATCTGATCTTGTTGGGCCGGTATGGTGTGAAACGCAGGTAAGTCGGCCTGTGGTTCTCATACATATGCCATGAGGATAAATTGGTGACTCACAAGCTGCTTGCATTGCGACTTGCAGTACGATTAGTCAGTTATTATTACTCGAGACCATTGTTCTCAGACCCAAACCAGCGTTTTTCGTTTTCAATCGGCGACTAGAGGGGCGTAGCATAGGCTAAATCATGAAAGTCCCACATAGTCGGCTCAGGACATTGCCCTATCTGCCTCCGTCCCAGCGACCGGATATTATCAAGTCGAAAGAAGGGAATGAGATCGTAGTTGATAAAGTGAAAGTGGAGGATAAAGAGAGGATACTCAGACGAGGGGAGGTGAGTTCGAGTTCGAGTCCACAACGAACAGGGACATATCCCTTCTAGGCATTCTGCAGGTGGATCCAGTCGGCTGAATCGGGGACCGGGGGTGCTGCAGGTGATACACAAGCGGTTGGAGAGAGAGCTTCATCCGGAGGAAATCACTGTGCACGTTTCGACACCAGAAGAGAACTGGGGACTGAGGTGAGTGTACCTTCACCCCCTCAACACTCAATAACAAAGTGTCCTCCTTTGATCAGATGTTGATGGCCCCGACTGACCTTTTACAGATTCTTGAACATGCTTGCTGCGATAAAATCATTGCTTGACCAAGGGAAATGTCGGGAATTACCCGTTGCAGGATTCGTAAAAGGTGTTTTGGTATATGGCATTATTGTGAGTTGCCATCTTCCCCTGCTTCTGCTCGACTCAAAGGAGAAGCCTTCTAATCGCGAACCATTCGAGCTCAGGACGAGGTAGTGCGCGAAGCTATCCCGGCCGACCCCAAGACAGATATACCCGCCAAAGACAAATCTCAAACTTCTCTCATGTCATACGCGTTCTCCAGCTCGCGGACCACTTCAGCCGCATCAGCATCTGCAGCGATCAGCAAGCCACGAACGCATCGTCTCCGAATTTCCGACTCAAAGACTAGGACGTCCGACGCCTTGCCCAAAGAAGAAGATACCTTAGCTGGTAGATTACAGGTCATGCTGTACAAAGAACTCTTAGACGCCATCTTACTTTCAGCTACATCACCTTCGACTACGACTTTGGCATCTCGCTCCAACGCTGAGGACCCTCGGTCCTCCAGCGGGAGTACATCGATTCTGCCTAGTCGGAATACCTTTTCGTGGGACTTCATATTCGCTCATCTAGGTCTCGATCCAAATGCGGAGTTTTCTGAAGTGTTCTTGGCACAAAGTCAATTGGTGGTTTTGGGCAACAACATAGGATTTAATGCAGACCAAGCTAAGACGTTGGACGATCTCAGAATCGTTTTCGAGAAGTATATTTCACTGTTAGGATTGGGTGAGCCGGTTCTGCAGTCGAGGGTCAATTCTCGGAATGGGCAGTATAAGGGGAAGGGGAAAGCCAAGGATAAGGACGAGGACAAGAATCTTGGAAAGACGGAAGATTTGTTGAAATTAGTCTACAGGCGAGCATCGGGAAAGAAGAAGACGAAGAAGAATAAGCAGAAAAAGCACAAGGAATTGAGGAGAAGTAAGAGACTCAAAGGGGGAGCCGAGCATGCTGAAAAGGTGGAAATTGAAGAACAAGGTGAACCACCGCCGTCTACTCGGTCCCACACGTCTCAGCAGGACCTTAGCGAGGAGGATGCCAAGGAAGCTCGGTTGATCGAGTTAGCCATCCAGGAATCTCTGAAATCGACAAATGTGCCTGATATACAGTATCCCGACACCTCTTCGAAAGGGAATCCCGATCCGATCATTGAATCTGCAGGTACCGTACCACTCAGACCACCGACAGGATCTAGCGAACAGAAGTATTGGGGCTCGGAGGATGACGAGGACAACGAGAACGACGAGGAGGACGTGGATTTAGCATTGGCGGTAGAGATGAGCTTGAATCCCGATTTGAAAGTCCGAGAAGATCTAGAATTAGAGCACGATGCTCTTGAGAATGGACACGGTATTGTGCATGTCAACGTACAGCATATACCAGATAATCCGGGC
This sequence comes from Kwoniella dejecticola CBS 10117, assembly GCF_000512565.2. Lineage (NCBI taxonomy): Eukaryota > Fungi > Basidiomycota > Tremellomycetes > Tremellales > Cryptococcaceae > Kwoniella > Kwoniella dejecticola. The sequence goes on from NC_089301.1 coordinate 3,821,814, forward strand.
AACACTCAATCTACCACTGGCAGTAGTCAGAACTCGGCTATATCGACAAATCCTGCAGAAGCTTTATCGCACAAGCACGTTGAGGCAGAAGACGATGATGGGAAATCAGGATCAGGCAAAGTCATTGGCGTTCATCGATTCAGTCATTCACCTTTATTACTGGCCCGACACCTGGAGAACGTTTTGCAATTTTGGATGGGCGAGCGGGAACCTTCCGGAGTAAGTTTGGAGGAGACGCGACGATGTGGATGGTGCGAGTTTGAGGAAAGCTGCGAGTGGAGGTGAGTGTCTTCTTGTCTGTACCTCAATCCCATGATATGACGCACATCTACAATTGCTTGATAAATGAACTGGTTGGTGGGCTGACTTACCGGTATTCTTTCATGCTGCAGACGCAAAAAGGCGGAAGAAATTTGGAAATCGCGTAAAACATCTTAATGAAGAACCTTGTTGTATCGTTATCGAAGCTATTATTACCATAAGCATATCATCTCAATACTTGTAAGATATGGGCAGAGCGAGCTGAACAATGTGCTTGTATGCATCGAAGCGCTGCAGCATTGGTCGAATTCGAACAATCGTCAGGATCTCTGATTAAGGAGGTGGTGTCATTCATGACCATCCAATCCACAGTATACGATTCGGTGGTTCACCTCAATACTAAAGAAGACAGTGTACATATTATCCTATATCAAGCTACCCCACTAGCTATGGCGATAGCTTCTTGGACAATACCATCTTGGAGGAATCGAATGTCTGCGACGTGAATAGGAGTCTTCATGTTCCCATTCGCCGAGTTAAAAGGGCCAAAGCTTATCTGGAAATCATCCCCGTGTTCATCTGCAGCCCCAATTTCACATTTAACACTACTTGAGCCGGTCGATTGCACAGCTATACAGCTATTCCCCAGTTCCTCCCACAGAGACTCGTTCGTCCATCCCCTTGCTTCTTCGTACCCCGCTTGAGCCACATAATACTCCCTCAGATCATCCTCATTCAGCCCTTCGATACTTTCGGCAATCGCACTTGACACCTTGCTCTTAACTAGAGGGTTCTGTAAGATATCATCCTGAGCAAGTTTGTGGAAGAGCCCATCGTTCTTCAGAGCATCATACTTCGAAGCGACCAGCTCGGCTTTTTTGATCGCGATCTGCTTGAGCGCTTCTTCGCTCAGCTCGATGATGCAGTTTCTCTTGTATTGCCGCAGCTTTTCCGAGCGACCGTCAAGGCTGTTATCGCTTGGCACATCACGGAGGTGTGACATGACAGCGTCGCTAGTCTGAGTAGTAGATCTTGGCTGTTCATCCATTGAATTGTTGATTAACAAGTCAAGAGAGGATGCGGACGAGGTCGATGTTTTGTCTGGGCAAGAAGGATCAGTCGACATGGTGCTAACAGCTGTAGCTTGAGGTAGGGACAAGCGCAGAGAAAAATAATCTGCACAGGACTGTGATAGATCTCAAGTTTGAGCCAAAGAAGGGAACCGACTCTTCAGAATACAAAGAAACGACTCATACCCGAGCAGCCACCGAATCCTTGGAAGCTGATCACTTGGACCTATAGTAGCTTCACTTCTGTCAGATACTGAACATCCATGACGTATAATAGTGTGTCAAATGCAAGTGCATCCTTTAAGACCGTCATGATCCAGAGCCTCCTTTCTCCGTGATCACACGCCTTGAGGCTGTGTCAGAATGCGCTCTCAGCCGCCAGACGCCGTGTCGAACAGAATTGACATGTGCCTGCCGAACGGGACAACTTGCCACCGCAAAGTAATGTCTATATACATGTATATTCACTGCTCATCTGATATGTACAGCAGACCAACGGGCTCTCTCTTTGACATCCAATTATATCTCAGTCAACGTCATGCGTACGGGTCGTGATGGCCGACCGAGCTAGCAGTAAAAGCCTGAAGAGAATAGATCATAGTAGGCTGAATGTGTCGAATTGCTCTTTCGCTGCTGTAACGTGCTCAGCTGTTACTGCAATATGCAGAGCGTCACCAACCAGTGGCCGAGCCAGAAGAGGGAGATCAATGATGCACTGTGCGTTCACTGCATGCCCGAATTGAAAGTTTAATATCAAGGAAAGATATCAGGTTTGGCCTTGTTCGCTCCCGATATATTCCAGCATCGAAGAAGGCCAGTCAGCCCGTAGGAAGGTCCGGTCCCTATCTTTTCGACGGGATGCAACACCATTCTCACTGTGCAGGTAAATATTGATTGACGTCTACAATCTCATGGATCAGGCAGATCGTCTTGTCCTCCTCGTCCCCAAGCACCCTATATCTATCCCAAAGACTGGCTTTCGCCCATTTAGAGCTCAATGCTTCATGTGGACCATTTGAGGTGACCGCCCATGGGTCGAGTTCGACCTGCGCAAAGATCTGATCGATCGACTTGAATCCGCTTTTGCCCGTGTTTCTCCGTTGTCCTATAGCATTCGACAAAACAGAGCCGACCTTGCTGGCGAGCTCAGCTTGTAGATCTATATCCTCCTTGAGAAGATCCCAATCTATGCCTCGGTAGATCCTTTGGAATTCTTGCCGATCAGCCTCACATCTCGAGGCCCACTGAGTGTCCGACATATCCTTAGGCCTCGCCGATGGCCGACGTACCCAGCGGCAATCATGGCCTGATATAACCTTAGTCGCCAATGTTTCGCCCAGTTCCTTAGCCAGGCGTGGAATCTCTGCACGTTCGACCTCGTATAGAAATGATAAAATTGGACCTTCCGGGAAGCGTGGCGTTGAAGTCATCGCTGTCCGGTGTCTCTTCTGGCTGGAACGTTCGTCGACAGCGGAGCCGGCCTCCTGACTGTTCACGTACTGACATTCGGCGGGTCTTGGGATATAAGCGTTCATGACAAGTTGACCATACACGTGGAATATGGCCGTCGTCTCCAAGCCTCTCATATCTTCCAAGTGATGCTGAGTGAGATGCTGATTGCCTTCGGACTTATTTTCATTACCATGGGTCCGGATGTCAGAAGCAATAGTGTCCATGAATGGTCTCGCTATTTCGGATGCAGATTCCTTGAGGCATTCTGTGATTTGATGAATGTCGAAGCGCTTGTCAGGCGATCTGTTTAGGACACTGATAGAATTGCGGTGCCAATCTTTCTCGTTAGTACCCAGACAGGTCTCAGCGATCTGTTGGCAGAGCGTTTCAGTATGTCTGGCTACCGCCGCACCGAATTCAGATTCAATGTCATGACCGCCGACACCGAGAGCTGAAGATTGAGTGGCGAATTCGCTTTCGTTAGCTGAACCGCTCATGTTCGGTGAGTACTAGGGAATCAATGTGGATACCCGCGGGATGTGTATACGAGCCCAGTATGGCTTGCAAAAATTGATGCCAGCGTTACGCTGGAGACACAAAAAAGTGTGATGACTAGGTCAGATGGGTGTCCGCTCTCCTCCGCACTATTTGTAGATGATTCACGATATTCCACGATACCCCCAATATTCGACAATCAGCCCTCTCGTTCATATTGGTGAAAGGAGGAGGCTCAGGATGAGGAGACGAACAATGATGTCAATAAGGTTCTTCTATATGTTCCGGCCGGTGGCAGAAGCAGCACAGTATTCGTCAGGAGAGGCAGGTCTAGTATATATATGACGTACGAGTGAACGAAAAGAAGCAGGAGCCTAGATGCGGGCGTTCCGCTAGCTTCAACCCTTTGTCAATCAGCTCAGTCTCCCAGCATCCTTTCATCATCCCATGACACACTTGCCTCCGATCTCAGAGGAGGTATAGTGCTGTGGTGAGATGACCGCCAGTCGAGTCTTGGCATCATTACAGAGCGTATTCGTAAACTGAGATACTGTGTGTCCTTTCATCGTCAGCTCTCTGGGGTCTGAAAAATGGCATGTAGCGACTGCGCTCGCAATGTAGCGAAGCCGCCGTACCTCATCGTACCTACAGTGACTGATGTAGGTCACTAGCAATTCATAAAGCATGATTAAAAACAGACGCAGACATCTGCTACAGGACCACCGAAGTGCTGAGAGAGTGAGCGCGGCTTCGCAAGGCTCAGGACCGGACTGGACTTCACTTCATCACGTATCAAAGTATGGTTCTGACAATTAAAGCGGTACCCTCCTACCGTCGTGTTGGTCTATATACCTGATCTTGTCCTCAGTCATTTGATGGATTCTATGCCTGAATGCATCCAATTGGAAGACTGATGATTAGTAGACAGTATGTGTGCGGAATTCTGTCTTCTCTTGATCAATGTCAACCAAGAGTAGGCGTGGTAGTGACGGTGATAGTATCTGTGTTTGCCGGGGAAGCACTACTCATCGTATCACTGGTCATAGCCGTAGCAGACATGGTAGTGGAGATCTGAGTGGCGCAGGAGGATCCATTATCACCGTTGATTGTGTCATTGAGATCGGAGATGACTCCCTGGGCCTCCATAAGGTTTTCCGCCAATTCTTGAGCCTTTTCAGCAAATGTCTGATTATCTGCTTTGCAGTCCTCGAGGTCTGTCGATAACGCAGCAGAACTAGACGACTGACTGGTGGCTTGATAACCGATCACGGCAGAAGAAGCGACTAAGGCTCCTGCCAGAAGGCCGTGGGTAGCCCAGTGACCCTTGTTGCGTTGAATGTCCCTATTGACTCTAATCCCGATCGAGTCCCCACCACGGGAATCGGAAAGTTGTACCCCATCCCAACCATTATGGGCTGGACGTTCAGCGAAAGCGGTTCCAGCTTGAGACGAGGTCGTCTGTCCGGCTTCTAGCTGTCTTTCGGCCTTGTGCTTCATGATGGAGATCTGAGGCTCAAATCTCATAAATACAGTATACTTAATACGAGCGAGAGAAAGGGTCGACCTACAGTTTTGCCCGGTACTGTAGCGAGATGAGATCTGTGTTGAGATTGCAGTCGTACAAGCAAGACGGACTTTTGCAGATTGTGGTGTAGCTCACGAAAATATATAGGCTCATTAGACGGGACAGGGACTCGCTAGCCTTCGCAAGCGCAATGGAAGCACGCTCACATCGAAGAGAAAGGATTGGATCGCTTCCCGTCTACAATGACGACTACTCGTCGCAAACACTGTCGGGGTACAAATCTATGTCGAAGGCAAAATTGAAAGGCATGAGTCCACTTAGTGGCGTATCAGGCCACGGCTTGTGAGACTCCCTCCACACTGAGCAGATGATCATCTATGTATGACACGCACTGATTCTCCAGAAAGCTCGCCTAGTACAAGCAGCGCATCTTGCAGCCTGTCGGGTTGACGATGGCGGCGTTCTGATCAACTCACCCAGGCCTGTTGATGCAAGTGGGGTAGAAGCTAGAGGTAGGTGCTGAATTTCAGAGCCTGCCTTCACAGTACATGATGCCGATGCACATCGACATAGATGATTATATTTAAATGACAGAACTTTGCATGGCATCTCCGCTTGACTTGGCTGATTCTACCAATAGCAACGAGAGATACTGACGCAGCAGAAACATCGAGCGCCTCGAGCTCCCACACTGCGTCCGATACTACTCATCTCTTTCCTCGGCTCAGAAATCGGATGGCCAGTCCTCATCGTCAATGACCTGTACCGTAACAGGTTCGTTCACATCGAGGATATCGCCCACCTTACACACTTCAAGGTCGTCTCCAATGCCAGTCTCGAGCACGCCGTATCTGCCCGACAAATATAACGTAGCCCAATGATCCTCTAACTTGCCCTCCTGAGTTACTGCCTGCGGGTCCATAAGGACTCTGGTTCCTATCTGATCGAGCGAAATGAATCCGTTTCTTCCGTTTTCTTTCCGTCTTTCAATAACTTGTGGCAACGTTGTGCCGATTCTATCCTTGAGAGCTGCGACAAAAGTCCCTTCTCGCTCTTCGTCATCCTCATCGTCTTCGTCGTAAATACCTGCCCAATCAATTTTGCTAAGAGTGCTCTTGAACTTCTGACAGTCCGCCTGATAACCTTGAAGCCAGGTCATGTCGTCCATGTCTGCCGGCTTGTCCTCGTATCTGGTCTTGAGTGTACAGTCTCCAGTCATGAGACTCTGAATCATCGATTCACACAGGCGTTTTGCTTGCCTAGAGATCTCTCCCATCTCGATGTTGTTCAATTTCGACTTTATACCTGGGTCATGGAAGGACGGTGCATTGGTGCATCGCTCCCAAGCATCATCTTGTCCCAGGTATTCGGGGCTATACTTCAATTTTTCGTACTGAACTTCTTGCATGACGGGATTGTCGGGATAAGAAGCGGTGGCCTGAGCTCGTCGCCACTGATTCTTGCTTTCATATACCTCGTCAGAATTGGCTAATAATCGCAATCTGCCCTCGTCTCCTAAGTACGCTGAACTGTCTAAGCTCTGCATAGCGTCCACGTGGTGCTGAGTAAGTTGTCGAGAACCTTCGGTGTGATCGAAGTTATGAGCTCGAATGGATTTGGCTACAGTGTTCAAAAAGGATCTGACCTGATCTTGGACAGGCCCGGCGTTGGATAGACAATGCTTGATCTCATTGATACTTGGCAAGTCCGAAAGCTTGGATCTGCCAAGTACAGTGGCAAATGAGCTGGCGTATTGCTTTCTGTGGTTCAGTTCCAACTTGTCTAGTCCCAGACAGGTGGTTGCAGTCTGATGGCAGAGCTGACGATTTTTGGCCGTCAAAGCTGTGGCGAAAGCAGTCTCGAGAGCATTCGCGCCGGAGCTCGGGTCTGAGTTAGAAGTTTGGCTGGTGGTTCGCGTAGACAAACTTGAAAGGGGATTAGAGGATTAGAGGTCATATTGGGTTATGGTAAGCTCAGTAAGGCCATGAGTGATTGAGAGGACTCTATGTGGCGGTTCAGCGGGTTGTGAGTGGGCAATAGATGAAACAGGAATACAGTACCGCAAGCAGTCTGTCGCTCCTCTTAAATACTACGAGGCAGCCATTTATCGTGTAGCGGTGATACAATAAGCCTTCAACCCTCTTTTCAGACCATTTGGGTGAAAGGACGATCAGCTCGTTAGTATCTGTCGTACGTCAAAGGTGATCCATGACGCGAGCGACGGCTGAGGCATCAGGCGAATCACCTTATGCTCGAAGATCCGAGATCAAAAAATGCTGGCGGCCACAACGGTCCGCTTGAGGAAGTGACGATGTTCATAGCTCGTTCGCCACTAACATCCTACATCCTAGCCGAACTGATACCTAAGCCCACCTTTTCTTTCTTCACAAAAGGCGGTCTACCTCTCCTCAGCCATTTCTCGCCACCCTCTACCAATCCTTCAGGCTTCAGATCTTCTTCAGTATAACTCCCTCCATCACCTTTATCACTAATCACCTCTCCATCGTCCTTGATCACAGCATCCGCAAAGCTCCAATTACGTTCCAACCCATTGGGGAGATAATCCGCTTTACCATTCCACACGATATCCCATTCCCCCACTCCACAGGGGGGCAACCTTTCTTCTTCTGTTAGAGCTGCTGATGGAGGCGGAGGTGACGGTTCTCTCGATATGGCTCCGAAGGCTGGTGGAGTTTCTGTGCCGGCCAAACTCCCAAAAGCTGGCGAAGGTGGTGCCAGGCCGCCAAACCCGGTGAAGGATGCGTATCCTAGGGAGGAAGGTGGGCGGGAATCGAAAGCTTGTCGGTGAGGCTGGAGGGTTGCTTCGAACGATTCGGTTGGTCTAGGGTAGGCTAAAGAGGAAGAAGATGAGGGGACCTTTCGTTTGTAGAGTGATGTCGATGCACAACCTGCTACGACGTCGAGATCTCTATCACCGGTGAGCTGAGATTGATCAACGTGTCTGTCAGCTCAAGTACAATCCAAGTCGAAAGCGAGCTGCCCGTGCATGAATTAAAGAGTACACCGAGTGTCGCAACAAGGCGCAAATTGAGCACTCACAGCTCGGCCAAGCACAATGATACTGGCCGCATGAGCAAAGATGACTACGCTCTTCACTTCCGGATGAATATCTTCAATCTTGCTGATCCAAGCTTCGACGAATAATTCTGCTCTTTCATGTAATGCTTTGAACGATTCTCCCTTCCGCGAAGGGAAGACCGTAGACGCGTAATCTGTATTTATCGACCCGGATGGAAAATGCTTCGAGAGGGTACTTGGGGATGAAGGACGAGGATGAAGTCCTGTATCGGGAACAACGGGTGAGTACCTGATTTAATTTACTGGGCTTCAGCTCCTGCTCCATATACTGGGGTGGGGTAAAAGACTATACAGTGTATAAGGAGGAAACACAACGTACCATTCTTGAACACCATGTTCCAAGCGTACTCCGCTTGACGTCCCACTCCCACCCTGGAGATCCTTTGCCTCCCTTACAAGGCCCAACTTCTTAGCTGTCGGTAAAGATGTTTCTATACATCTGTAGAACGGGCTGGAAAAGACAAGCTCCGGTGTGGGGTAGGGCGCTGTCTGATTGGGATCAGATAGGAAGGTTGAAAGATGTTCGGATTGCTCGTGGCCGTATACCGCCAGCTATGTAGTATTGGGATGTCAGCTTATTTCAGCTTCAAGAAGATCTTCAGAAGCCGGGGATCATATCCCAACACGACGGATCGTTCGAAGTGCAGGTAATCAAGGTCGAATACATTTCAATCAGCTTACCGGGGGATCCCTATTCATACCGGTCGGCGAAGTGCGGATACTTGGGTCTATCCAATTGGCCCTGCAAGTAGTAGCGAATGATATCAGCCTAGGTCATCCTTATGGCCATCAAATTGCCGGTTCGAGCCCACCTGAAGCCATGTCGGCAGATGTAGATGTATTCCAACATCGTCTTCGTTCGGATTCCAGCTGACTATCGCCTGAAAGAAAGAAGAAAGACGCCTCGTTGTCAGGAACTTGATGAGAGGTAGTGCAGCTTCGTGTCTTGGCGATCAGCTTGTCGGGTCCTGTACTCTCGGTTCTCGAACGCGCGTCTGAAGTGATCTTGTAATAATAGAAAGAGGAGCAGGAGGGGGCAAACGAGGTTTTGTGAATCTGGACATGACTAGGCAACCAATCTCAAATCCCTCAAGCGTGAATCATATCGTCATTTCCGTGCGGTTCTCCGCATCCGCCAAATCTCTACTTCAGGGTAGATTTCTGGGCAATTCCGAGGACGGATCCGATACCAGAGACACCATTGTACACCTTGGTAGCCATGTATCCCTCAATGATGTACGAGTCGCATATCGTCAAGCTCAGCCGGTAATAATTGTCATTCATTGGAAAGTGCATGTCTTTCATGACTATGCGCGAGAGGTCTTTGCTCGCCGTGTTGGAGTGACAAGTGAGCTCTACGATGGCTATAACATCATGACACCTATGTATGGTGTATGAAGTCAAACATCATTGCTTGTCCCGTTCAGCATCAGGCTTACACATCAGCTAGTTCCAGCACAGGTTCACCTTGCGAGTCTAGGAATGCTATACCCCATTCATCGCGTCTAACAATATGCCCAATCAGACCACTTTCGAACTTGCTCATCTCATCTGTACGCTCCGAACTCTGGCCTTCGTCGACGGTCTTTCCGTCGAAAGCATCGCCATCTACTGATCTTGGCCCTTGTCTTGGAGTGAGCATTTCGAGATTCTTGCGCATGGAGTAAATATCGAAGGGAAGACTTTCGCCAGTTCCAGGTGAAACTGCATCGTTATCGATTACAGGTCCATTATCGGATCTGAAACGGAGGGCAGTCGGACTCTCCTCACTGTGCTTAGACTCGCCTTCGCTTCCAATCGAGGAGGCGGAACCGGAATTGGCTTTCAAAGTAACTGATCTTGATTTATCGTATTTGCCCAGCCATTCTCCTAGATCTACCAAGAGTCGAGCTACGCTCCTAGCGACGTATGAAGAGGTTTTATCCAAAGTGGATAATTCGTTAATTGGTTCACCCGGTGATGCTAAGGTGGGCTTCGAATGGTTCCAGTTGGACATCATGCTTTCTTCGAACTTCGAACTTCGGACTTCGGCGAGTTGAGGGTACGGGGCGTGCAAATCGCGATGTAACACAAGTCGAGATTGTCGATTAGTATTTAGTCACTGGATTAACTCGGGCCACTATTATCGATTGGACTCAATCAATCGATTGACAGATTGCGAGATCTGAGAGACTATCAAGTTATTTAGGATCAGCAGGAAGAGAAGCTAGACGAAATCTTAGCAAGAAAATCAGAGAACATCAATGTGAAGCTCAGAATTATTGTCATTTGATGGATTAAAGGATTTCATATTTGGCCTTCCTGAGATGTCTCATAGACGCCTTCGGATTCCGGACTCTGCCATCAGGAAGTTATTGGAGAACTTCGTGTTAGTAGATCATATCGCGCGCCCAACACAGGACCAGCCGAAGCCAACGTAAGAGTGTGTTGTAGTCATGCGTGCATAAAGACACCCCAGAGATCCATCCAATTCACCAAGCTGTCTACCTATATATACAGTACACCGCTTAGTAGCCGAATTGAGTGAGGGTTTCGTTCTTGGCGACGGAGGCGTCGGCCTTGGCTCTGAGCTTGAGGGCGGCTTGCTGCGAGGGAGAATCAATCGTTAGCATAATGCTCGATAGCCATACATAACAGGTTTCGATTTCAGAGTCCAGATTGACGCGATGTGATGTGATGTGCAACAGATAGGGGATCGAGTGTGCCCAAGACCCCTTAGACAGAAGGGAGGGAAGGGAGAGAGCAGACGATGGATTTAATATGGCAAAGCGGGAACTCACCTTTCTCTCGAAGTACGCTTGTCCCTTGACCTTTCGCTTCTCCTCAAGTCTGTCGACGACGTCCTTGTAGTTCCATCCGACTTCAGCTGAGATTCTCTTGAGGGTGCAGAACTTTCGTCCGGGCTTGAGTCTCAAGACTCGGAGAGCGGCAGGGACAACCATCTTCTTGACTTTATCTTGGGCGGGGGGAACACCTTCGAACAGTTCTAATCGCTTCAAGGCGGCAGCTCCTCGAGAGGTCTTGTGGGGGACCATACCTCGGATAGCTTTGAACAGGATTCGAGAAGGTGCTCGGAAGTGGAAAGGACCCGACTTTTTGGGGTTGACGATGTGTCTCTCTATTCAACGGATAGCCCAATGATCAGTATTGCTTTAAGATCAGATTCGACAACTCGTCCCTCTGTATCCCTGTAAATTTCCCTGGCCCGGAACCTCTTCACGTTCACTTCTGACTGCTCCGCATCCACATCCGCCCTCCATCCGAGATCCGCAATGAATCACAGATCTACCCCTCATCATATGGATGAACCCGACTCACTGTGCAAGTAGTTGTGGTACTTCAACTTGTTTCTGAAGAATGAACCAGACACGTTGATCTCTTCACATCGAACAACAGTGACCTTTTGGCCGGTGAGGATCTATGTGGAGTTTGAATGACATGTCAGCTTGTATTCCGGATTCCTCTATCATCCCAAAACACAGCATCCCCGTCTGCCTATATCCCTGCGTTCTCATTTTGGACCTTCCCTACCGGACCGATCCCACCTTCGACATGCGACCCTCATCTCATGACTCCACTCCATTCTACTATCCAGCCATCTCTAGTCTCCCGTCCGTGCAGCACATCTTTCGACTGTAACTGTCCTTCCAATTTATGATCCTTCCAGTCCGAATAATACTCCTCTGCACCACATCACAGAAACAACGACCCAACCAACTAACCTGCTTGGAGATGATCGAAGCGAGACGACCCAAAAGGTGGCCCTTTCCGTCAATGACGATAGGTTGAGCGGAGAAGTTGGACATCTGGGGTGTGGGTGGATGTATTGTTGGTTGTTGTCGATATTATTGTTGAGATTGGATTAATGAAAATCGTTATCGAGATAGCCAATGGGTGAAAATGCAGAGTGAAAATTGATAATTGACCAATAATCAGTATCTCTCCTCTGTCTGACCGTCCCGCTGTGCTTTATGACTTTATGGCTCACCTTGATATACGCCCTTTTGAATGCTTGAGGTCTAAAGAAGAAGGTCTTCCCAAGTCGGATGACTTGTGCTGATTTAGTGAAAAACCTCGAATCCAACGACGCACCGCAGAGTGAGCAGTGAGTGAGCAGGGCAGGGAAGCAGCATACAATCAGACACCGTACAACCTGTCCCATGCAAATGTATGGCGGAGGGTTCCACTTTACATTCTACTTCGTATTAACAGACGCGGTGAAATATCACTGATGCTGACTGTGGCAGCCGTACGGTCAGACCGCAATCGGCGTTAAAAGCTAAAGATAATCGCCGACGTCAGCGGACCCGGGCAATCTCGCGCTTTGCATGCAGTACGAGTAAGCCTGAAATATCGTTCAATCTTCAGTCAAGTCACCTGGTCCCATTCCAGTCGATACACGACATGCATCTCTGCTACATCGTCTTGACAAGTCTGGATAACTTCACGGTGTCACACTGCATGCATGGTATCGATATCGATATCGAAGGTACTGAGCTGAAGTGAACATCATCGCGCTTGTCGTTGCCATACATTACGCACGCTGCGTCATAAGCGTTCTTTCTATACGATCGAACACACTGCACAGTCACAGGTCTCCATCGTCCTACTGTTTGAGGCTGAGACAATCGGGAGAGAGTACAGGTCTAGCCCTCAATGTCGGATCGGCCTGTCCGGTCTGTTGGGCAAGATCGGACCTCTGCATGGAATAGGCTTGGGCGAAGGGTCTTTCTCTATAGTCGTCGATCCTTTAGACGGGTCAGTTTTGGTGGTGTTAGTTTCAGTTCTCTTTTCTGCAATGTCAAGACCATCGTCATTGTCATCATCAGAGGTGATATGAGTGTGAGTAGGAATGTTGGTATAAGTGGTAAAGCTAGTCGTGATGTGGAGGGGGTTTTTAGCTGCGATGTAAGTCAGAGGAGACATGATCAAGCTCGGTCAATGGTTCACGTGTCGGATTTGCGATGTTGTTGCCGTTGTTGTGGTGGTCAGTATTTGTTGAGCTGAGCTGAGCTGAGCTGAGAAAAGATAGATTGTATAGAAAGATGCAAACTACGACAAATCTTCAATAGCAGCTCATATATATTTCTTATGCATGAGCTGCTCGTAGCTCGACTCGAGTAGCTGAATATCCTCCATACATATCGGAGAACCTTTGTTGAATGAACACCACAAAGGACGGCAAGAAGGCTGAACTTCATACGCGTCTGAAATGGTGTCTTTCGTCAAATCGTCATTTTCATTGACGAGTCATCAGCCTCAGAATCAGCAACATCGCGCAGAATGGTGTTGCTGGTCCGCTATCTGCACTTGTCGTCTCCATAAGCATCTCTTGTGTCTCCCAAGTCGATATATCGGCAAGCGCAGCAAAATTAACATCTGCGCGCTCAGGCAGAAGCAAGCCCGATAATCGGCTCGGAACATTTCAACGGTAAAACATCCGGTATTGCGTAAATGCGTAAATACCTTAATACGACTACACGGATCGTGAGGAATTCGACCTTCTGCACTACTCGCCATTATCGCGATCGCCTTCAGCTTTTTGTTGCTGTCGAGCGCGAAATGTAGAAAAGCTACAGTACAAATAGATACTCAGTCGACGAGGATCGAGATGCATGAAGATGGTTCAATCATCCACAGATCTGCAGTTGAGTCGAATGGGGATTAAGCTTTTCGTTCCCTGCAAAGCCAGCCGTTCCTCGACGCCGACGCCGACTACCGGGAGAGGTAAAGACGCGTAGTCTCGCTTGAAAACACGTGGTTGGTGTCCCTTATCTGTGTGTACTCTATCTTGGCACGAAGGTCTTCAGCAGTTGATGGTTCACCACCTGCATGCTGGATGCATGCATACATGAAGTACAAGTCCCATCGTAGCATGCACGACTACGTAGTAACAGGCGTACAGTGTACTTCCGGACTTCTATGGATGTATGTGCAGGCCATGACGGACAAGAAAGCAGAGGATTGATCTAAACTGTTACTGACAAGCATCCTATTTAAAGTTAGACTTACCCTAATCCGTCGCGACTGAACAAAATAATTACAACGAGTACTCGCAGTCCACCGTACAACCGTACAACCGTGTTTCACTTTACATAACATCCTTCCAACGCTATCACCATTCTCACGCATAACATTCATATACCTTTGCATTCTCATACAGACCCATCCGAACAGCATCACTGATACACATACAAGTGGAAGTGACGAGACGAGTACACAGCTAGAAGCACAGTCATATGACACGGACATCAAATCAGACCACATCACCGGGATAGTCGACGTCACACACATCAAAACAAGCCCAGCCTCCATCTCGATCACGCTTCCGACACACAGCACTAGCAAACCACTTTCATCATCTCTGATCTTTCGATAGGCTATTGTCGATTAGCTGGTATAGTCGAATCATCTCTTGCTCCACGAATGCAAGGTAACCTCCGCACACGCACTTAGACCTCAGAAGACTGAATTTTCTGCCAAACTTCACGCGAAACATACCGAATCAATCTACATCAACGCATCCTCAAACACACTCATGTCCCATCAACCGACATATCTAGCTCCCACAGCTCAACAACCGCTCAACAAGTATATCCCTCAATCACCTCAGCCCGACTCGCCCCCTCAGACGCCTTCTCCAATCTCACCAGGCAAGTCCACCTTGGCGCTGTCCGAACAAGCGATGGTCGAGCTGGATACCCAACAGCGTCAGAGTATAGATAATAGGCCCATAGGTACACCCGAAGGATACTCATACAACAGCGGAAACACGAGTGGTATCGCTCTTGTGAGGTCGGATTCTCATACTTCCTCTACATCGATAGGAATCGGTATAAACTTTCCAGCCAATTCGAATCCCCTTCCTAGAGAATTACATTCACCCAGTTTGACCGCAAACGGAAACGGCAATATTGCATTACCTCCAGTCCCCGTACAAATGCAACGAAGGAAATCAAGTGACGGTTCAATCGCAATTCCTTTCCCCACTACCGACTCATCCTCCGCTTCGGCCGGGATGTCCCATTCTTTGTCGGCTGGATCAACTTCTTCCCCTCAACCGCAACAGCAAAACCTGTCTCCCTTCCCCCCAACTACTTCAGCTCAATTCGGCAATACTCCACCTAGACCGCGCACCGTATCTCCTCGACACAACACGAACACTTCTGGTACTTTCGCCTCTAGCTCGGCCCTGGGGAAATCCAGTCTGGGTTACGAACCTCGAGAGAGGGTGTTATCGCCTCATAAATCAGATGGAAGCGCGAACAACGGAGTCTTCCATTCTAGTGGGAGTAACGAAGATCTGACTCACCACAATCACAATCATAATCATAATCACAATTCAATAGATCCAAATAACCCATATGATTCTCACGGGCACGGACACGCCCACGCGAACGGAGGAAAAGAGAAACAGAATTGGCAAAATGCAAACACCTCTTTCGCGACTTTCGGAGGAGTAGGAAGTCAGCCTTATTTCCCTTTGACGGGGAAAGAGAACTTATTGGGGAATTCACCAACGGTCCATCCGAAGAAAGTACCATTCACAGACTCGGTCGCGTTTTGGTTAGGATTGTATTTCTGCTTCAATCTGGGGTTGACTTTGTTTAACAAGTTTGTGCTGGTCAGCTTCCCCTTCCCTTACGTGAGTCTTCCCCTTCATCCTGTCCCAGACATCAATCTGAATGATCATAATATGGATTGATTTATGGCTGATACCACGCGAACGGCTTGATAGACTTTGACGGGTCTGCATGCTTTATCCGGTTGTGCGGGTACGTATATAGCATTAGAACAAGGTGCTTTCGTGAGTGGATCATACACTGTTCCTCCCTACTCCCCTTTGTCACCCGAGAGGAAGCTGATGCGCAATGTTGCTATGTGCAGACCCCCGCCCGTCTGACCCAGAAAGAAAATGTCATTCTCGCTGCTTTCTCGGTACTCTACACGATCAACATCGCAGTCAGTAATATCAGTTTACAACTGGTTTCTATTCCCGTGAGTATCAAAACACCTTGTTTCTGTTTCGGGCTACCTGATGCTGAATCTTGTCTACCTGTTCTTGCAGTTCCACCAAGTGGTTAGAGCTTCGACGCCATTATTCACCATCTTCATCGCCGCTATATTCCTTCGTGCCAGGTTCAGTATGTTGAAGTTGGTCTCGCTGCTGCCCGTCGTAGCTGGAGTAGGATTTGCGTGAGTACCTGAACTCCTCTCCTGCATTTTCGATCTTTTCGCTGAACATCGCTATAGCACATACGGCGATTACGATTTCACTGCTCTCGGTCTGATCTTGACCTTGCTCGGAACGTTCCTTGCTGCACTCAAGACGGTAGTTACCAATTTGATTCAGACTGGTGGAGGCGGTCGATTGAAGCTTGTGAGTGCACCATAGATCCTGCCTAGACACCTTCGACAGGCTAGTAGGCTGCGACAGCTTATCCTCATTGACCGATCGCAGCACCCTCTTGATCTACTTATGCGAATGTCTCCGCTCGCTTTCATACAATGTGTGATCTACGGCTGGTACACTGGCGAACTGGAACGAGTCCGACGATACGGTGCTACCCAAATGACGAGATCCAAAGCTATTGCTTTGCTCTGTAATGGTGTCTTCGCATTTGGCTTGAACATCGTTTCATTCACTGCGAACAAGAAAGCTGGAGCTTTGACGATGACAGTCTCTGCCAAGTGAGTATCTGATTCCCCTTCATACGTCTGAGAACATCAGATCAACTAGGTGATCAGGCTGACTAACCTGATCCTGCGTGCATAGCTGTAAACAAGTCTTGACTATCGTTTTGGCAGTCATGCTTTTCAACCTCCATATCTCACCTACGAACGGTGTCGGTATATTGCTCACGCTCGTTGGTGGTGTAAGTGGTGTCCTCTTTTACTGCTTATTCATGTAACGCTTTGCATGTTGCTGACCTGCATATCTGCTTGGGTCGTACAGGGATGGTATGGATACGTTGAATATATAGAGAAAAAGAAGAAGACCAAGGTTTTGGAAAGAGCGTAAAGCACGAAATCTTGAGCCGTTGGACATACACACCGTTACCGTTACCGCTACGAAAGCGAAGCGAAGTATCAAATAAAGAAGAAAATAACATTTTGGCCATCTCAATGTTCAGTTATGGTCGTTCTCAAATCACACACTCACACACTATCGCATCTAACGGTCTGCCTCGATGGCGGACCACCCTGGGCTGCTTCAACCTGCTTATACGTATAGATTTGCATTATGCTTTCCGGTTATCGTCCGTGCATAGAACGGACGGAGAGTGAGAAGCGAAGCGAAGAGCAGAAAAGAAGAATAGATTTGAAATATCTTGATAGACAGATCTGTGTATGCATTATGGATAACATACGATACTGACGAACACAGTTATGTTCAGTGAACTTCAGAGGCGAGACCTAAGTCGTCATTGGGCTTCTCCGCTGGGCGCCAAGTATCAATGGAGGCTCTGACTGGATCGTACGTCGCATCTCTCACCGTTATCATTTCTCATCTCACCTTTCTCCCTTGACCTTCTTGAGAAGCCCTTGTTCTTGCAAGCTAGCATGACTCGACTCAGTGGATCTCAGATCAGAGCTGTGACTGCGATTCTGTATATAGCTGCGTTGCCTCTTCGCCTTTCCTCTCTATCACCTATCACAGCGTACTGCTGCCCAGATTTACAAGTATTCATTCGAGTGGATTTAATTCTCCCCATAAAGCAAAGCAAAGCAGATCGGTGATCAATCAGGTCTGCACATCCTTCGCCATTCGTAGATCAGACTTTTGTTCGCTTTCGAGCAGCACCCAATTTACGATGGCCCCAGGAGATACCTCCCACGCAGGGGAAACCTCGATCCCAGTGTCAGTGCACGATATCGACGGAACCGACATTCCTTCTTATGCGTGGGAAGGAGAAGTGAGAAGCATGGTCGAATCGAGGCTGGGCGACAAACACAAATCATGCTGGCGTCACCCTCATTCGACAGTTGACGAAAATGTCGATGGCGTATAGAGCCACGCTCAATCGACACGGGAAAGATCAACTTCCTGTTCAATTCCTGGAGTAACAAGCGCGATCAGATCGACCTCGCCGGGTTATACGATCGATTGAGCGGATGCGAAAAATCGTTAGGAACTGGTACGCCGATTTCGGAAGGCTCTTCCTCCGATAAACAAGTCAAATAGGATCATCACGATTTTGGAAGTCGCATGGTCGGCAGATTGTCGCGTTTCACAAGGATGTAGCTGACACTTAGTGAGATGACGAGAGACTGACTCTTTACATTCGAGCTTATTTCCACTGCTGTTTTTCCATCATGATCATGATCATCAATGTATTAGTCAGCGAGTCTGACACTCTGCCTATCAATGTTCATGCATGTATCCTGAATAGTACGGGGTCATATCTGAGTCGACATACGTTGCAGACACTTGGATCTCAAAGCTTGCCTCTCTTCGCCCAACGTCGCATACTGCTCCGGATGACTTCTGACATCTAGCCAAGCCGTACTCCAGAATCTCCACCATCGCGCATTGGGGTCTTTTTGCCTCCACGGATCGAGTGACATATCCCTCAGTAGTACTCTCGAGTACGAGTGATCGTTGAAGCCTGAGAAGTATGTGCCGGAAGGTATCGTCTCCTGATCCCACAGTCAGACCTGACAAATACTGCAAGACTGCTAACAGGACAGGCTTCAACTTACGTAGGGATCTATTCCCGGATATCGAGCTCTAGTAAAGTTATTATCCGCTTGTATCTCCTTCAAGCATTCATCGTCGTTTGCGGGTAATTTCAGGAAAGGATCGTCCTTGAACAGCGATGAAATCCACTGGAGGACATGTGGCTCAGCATGATAACTGTCGACTGGGCGAACTGTATTACTCACGTGAGATTCGACCTCATATGTAATAGCAGGAATTGAAAAAGCTGTAAGACAACAGTATCTTAGCAAATCATCCTGCCAGTGTTAGAACCTGGACCTTTGATACAATACACTTACGCCTGGTGGCACCAGTTATAGCGAGATCCTTCTGCGCAAATCTCCCAAATGGCAAGATACCTCTGTACACCAGTGGTAACGGTATATCGCCCACTTCATCACTATCGATAGTCTTCCACTTCTTTCGCATTTGCAGAACTGCCTCTTTGAATCCAAACTCGGGTGGGACACGCTCCAAGCCTAATGATCGTCTCAATTTAGTTTCGATGAACTCGTATGTACCTCCTCGATACCCGGTAGCTGCAACAATCGCACCGCAATTCACTTTCTTATCCTCGCCGATAGTCTGGAAAGTGACTCCATCCTCGTCGATGCCTATTGGTGTCGCGTTTTGTAGGGAAGCAATTTTGCCCGCCTTTAGGAGGGATAGAAAGTCGGTTGAAGAGCCAGGTAAACCACCGGCGAAGAGAGCCAGAGCAAGAAAGGAATCCGTCTGTGGAGGTGGAAGACTGTTGTTTGTATATATACCGGTCTGTTACATGTTTTAATTCAGCCTTTTTGCGTGTTTATTGGCAGTAGGGTCATTTCACGCACCCAAATAGAACGCATCATGCCCCAAAATCCCTTGACCCATCCGGCTCCTACAGCAGTACAGTGGTAGAACCACATCGTCCAGCTGTCAATGGTTCTGCTGGGTCCAAAAAGGATGTCCAGGCGGCTTGAACCAACTTCGGTCAGCCGGACAAGTAGGTAAAACACAGGTATGATAGACTCACTTGATGCCCATCATTCCAGGTGGTGTAGAAGGCGAATACCACTTCAACGGCCCTTTGAATGTCCAAACAACCTTCTTGCCTCGATTGGTCAGCAAAGCAGCGGTGTCCATCGCGCTCTTGCCTCCGCCAACAACTAATATCGTATCCTTGTCTCCTGCTGAGTCTGGGGCTTCAGCAGTCGCTTCAACGCTTTCTAGTAATTTGTCAATTTGCGGTTGATACGACAAAGCAAAGGTATGGAACGTCGCAATTGGGGTATTGTGGAATAGTTCCGGCAAGTAGGGGTAACCGAGATACTGTACTCCCTACATCAGCGAGACTGGGACATCATTCTTAGATCCGTGCTCACGCCTGTCGCCAGCACAACCCTATCGAAGTATCGCTCCTTCTCCCCCTTGTCCTCCTTGAGTCGGACAGCCCATCCTCTTGTACCTCCACTCTTTGGACTCAAGGATGTGACATCAGTCGCAAGCCTAGACAAATCGCTGAATCAGTATCTGTTTCCCATTGCATGATGCTCGAAATGAGCCGAATGCTTACAAGACTTCCGCCTTGTCCTTCACAAAGTAATGATAAAAGTCTTCTAGATATCGTCTATAAGTTCTAGCAGGAACTACGTCACCCAGTAAGCTCGAAGGCTTGGGCATATCGAGGCCGCTATATACTCTGTCAGCTTCCGGATTCTTCAGCATCGAACTGCAGAACTAACGAGAAAGTGAATGCTCCCCAAGGTGAGTTGGTCGTCAGGTCGGGATACGTATGACTCCAGCATCCACCTACACTATCCTCCTTCCCTGTTGGTGAGCATATTACTAGCACCTCAGAATGACCAGGACTTACTTTGGCTACTATCGTTACGTCGAAGCCATCCTGGATGAGGGTACGAGCATTGACGAGTCCAGCTGGTCCAGCACCGACCACTAGAACGGATATCCGAGCAGTCGCTTCATCTTTCGTCTTTTCGTCGATTGCTGCACTCTGCATCGTGAACGCTGACTGTGCTGTTGCGTGAGACCATCATCGATGTAGATGCGGTTGAAGATGGTATATATGTAGAGTGTAAGCATGGATCAATCGAGTGGTTGATGACGCTGCACTTCGGAGGTTCGGCGACGGATGAGTGGTGTGCCTGACCGTATGGTGAGTCACCTCACCACGCGAATCGCAAAAAAGCATCCGACACCAAAATGGGACGGTTATACTGCAAGATCATTATAACATGCATACAGGAAACCTAGAAGACCTAGATGATCCACTATTGATACAACAAAAGCTCACTGTCCCAAACGTATATTCGTCTCCTCAAGCGATCCGATCTATTTATTCTCCTTCATCTCTATATCTTCGTCTATTCGTTCTGTAGATCCGAAACCAAATTGAGAAAATCTTCGAGGTGAATAAGCAGGGAAATATGCCAACTCCTCCAGTGGAGTGATGGGTGATGAATGATCCAATCCTGACGACCCAGATGCAGAGCCTGATATTCCCGAGCCAGAACCCGATTTCGTACTACTACTGCCAGTTCCTGAAGCAGTACCATGCGTCGAGCTTATCTGGTTCTTCTCCGGCATGGCGACGGCCCTCACTCCGAAGGGTGTAGATCCTTGATAGCCTTCCACATGATAATCGAGTATAGTCTGTCCCAGATTCGGCGGCAAATTTTCTCTATCATCTTTAGGTGCTGATCCGCTATCCATGGAGTCTGGCGTCCGTGGTGCATTAGGTGTTCTTGAGTTTATGGTGAACACAACCGATAACGCGTATAATTCCGTCACACTCTCCAAGAGCACCCAGAAAAAGTCATTCTTCGTTCTATGAGCTGCTGGAGACGCCAAGAAAATTATGCACATGACTCCTCCGACAATGTGTGTAAGCAAGACAGTCTCCAGGGTGAGAGCTACCATTCGTTTGACAAGGGACCTGGTTGAATAGAAAACTGAGTTTCTAGCTTGACGGAACCGCCAGACGAGGAGTAGCGTTATCGAGCCATCTGTGAACGCTGATAAACCCATCCAAGTGATAGCTACCGCTTGAGATGGTACACCGATTGCTCGGTGTCCGAAGGATTCTTTGGAAACGAAAGGATGATCTGACCAGATATGCGCTGTGACTGCGAGGCTGTGCATAGTTACTATGATCAGCCTGAAAGTCTGAGCTCCACAGAGGCGATGAACGGCGTAACTCACCCTATACCAGCGAGAAGTGTGATGGAGGCCAGACCTGAGACAAGCCATAGCATCCAAGGTCTCCTCCCCGTGAGCATCCACGCTCGTCTACCAAAGTACAGCTGAGCCGTAAACGCCATCAAGGGGATCTGCGAGATCATGTCGAGCATCAGCAAGCAATACCTCAGGGGAAGCGAAAACGGCTCAGTGGCTTCACTAGACCATCCTGGAAACTTAGAGGCCACCAGAATGTACCCCATATCGAAGGATCCTCTATTCCATTCACGTAGTACTGATGACTCGACAACAATATAATGAGGATTTGCAGCGTGCTGAGTGTGAAGATCCAGACTACCAGTAATCTGATTTCCCAAGAATCGCGATGATGCGAGAAGTATCGCACGACTTGGGAGAAGTGAACGCCATATAGTGCAAGCTATGACATACGACGTCAGCAGCGGCTCGTGTACAAGGGCAGACATCGGAAAGTAAAGAGAGGGCACGGCTCACTGCCAGATAAGATCCTAGAAGGTATCCTGTCGGCATCACAGGATACGGATTATTGCTCTTAGCTATCTCCTCCATGTCGGCCCTCGCATGACCGATGCGTTGCTGGAACCGACCCAATGATGCAGCGGGCTAGGGAGAACGTGTCGGCACGAAGGTGAGACCCCAATGTAAATGTTGCAGTGATGAAACAATACCTGAAGATCTAACTCAGTACTCGAAGATCGTCTCTGGCGGTCTGAAGATGTTTCATCGGACAGACAATAGCGTGATAGAAAGGTTTGATGATAATGATGATGTTTGAACTGAGCGACAAAATTTGCGAATCACAAGGTGAACGACGATCCGTTGTTGATGAGCAAGAGGCGTTCATAGTGAAGAGCGGAACAACGCCATCAATAGCCAATGCCAGCATCTAACACCGCTGTCTCTCGGAGCAAGTGAAAACCCACGTAAAAAGCGATCGAACCTTTTCATTCCGGCTACAACGCGAGCGATCTGGAATTGCAAGATACCTGCCGCAAAGAGTAAAATAGCTTGAAAGTGATCTTCCGGGGATCCGAGTGCCTGGCGTCTTCCAGGAAAAGAAGGAATCCTGACTGTTCTTCTCCCTCGTCACGTTTTCTACGCGTCTCTCCAACTCGAACGCCTTTTCAGGTACATCCTGAACGGGATCTACGCAAACTCAACGTTGATCCCTCAAGTCAGGAAAAGCGAGCACCATGTGGGCAGTGCTCGACTTCATGCTCAATAGGGGTCAAGCCAAAAAGATAAGAATCACTCTCAGGTGCTATTCTGGGCTCAAGGGTTTCATCACTCGTGACTCACGGCGACAATAGCTTGCACGCCGGAATCACTATAAACGGTGAGCCAAACGAGTACGACGTCAATCTGCCATTGTTTGTCACAGCCGGATTCTCAAAGAGAGTGTGTGGACTCGGCAAGGCTGTGTTCCCGCTCACGCCTACCCAAGCCATGGTGAAAAGGCTTGATCGTGTACGACGTGTTGTGGTGAGGCGACTGACATACGATGACATCACTCGGCCGATTGCGATTGATGCTTTGTAGCGCAGAAAGGATCGTCTCGCCAAAGTATACGAGAGGGTGTCCCATGCTAGAGCTTCTCGCGGTCTAGAACAGCACATAGGAGAGCGTCTCTTTGTATCATATAAAGTCTAGAAGCGGATCAGACTTGCACCTGTGTAATGTCGGGGCTCGAGGATCAACAAGTTCGAAGGAGAGAGGAAGGCACAATAATATGCAAGTCAGAATTGCTTGGCGAGTCCTTAAAAAGCGAGTACGATAATCCTCTCATGACTGGTCCATGGTATACGTTTAGTGTAGTAGGGCTTCCATTTCGTGATTGTCCCTCTTGACCAATCGACTGCCTTGCTCGTCTTGCAGAGATACAACTAGTCGTAGTGGGATATGCCGAGATCATCGTCAGACCGAGATCGTCTTTCTAGCGATTCTCGCTTCGAAAACCCATACTCAGGTCACCACTCCTCTACCGGTGACACAAGACACTCAGTATATGATACCGCTACGCCAGTCCTTCCGTCTATTCATGACATATTGAGTGGCAAAAGAGATGTTGAAGGCAATGTCATCCCGTCTCGCTACGCGGAAAGCTCCCTGGAATATGTCATTCCTCCAACAACCATGATGAACGCTCATTCACCTCAGATACTTCAAATTACTCAGCAGGTACACTCACTGGGTACACCGCAGCCTCACAGGGGTTCTGATAGCAGTACTCATCAACTATGTCCTCATTCCTATAGTGCTTCCGATGGGTCTGAGTATCAGCAGAACCCCGAACAATCGACGGGGAATAGTGAGGGAAGGTATTCAGCGTTGGACTACCTCGTAGTAGGCTTACTCACTAGAGGAGGCATGCACAATCCACCTCATCCACATAACTTGTCTCCTAAGATGCAACTAGCTTGGCAACACCTCCGAATCGGTCTCGACACTCTTCGTCAACCCGATCAATGGATCCAGGGCCAAACTATCAGTGATTGTAAGTGTCCCAAAATCTCTCCATTCATTTGGAGAAGCTGAGAGCGTCTCTGGTGATCAGGTCCACACTGGTCGACTGCTCACAAACATTGCTACCTCGATGCTCTGAATGATGCGAGATTGGAATTCAGTTTCTGGCAGAGCCGACATGCTTGGGAGGGTCATCCTTGTCCTATGGACCTGACGGACGCCGAATCACCAGAGGTTTCCGCACAATGTGCAAGCGCTAGCGATATACTTGTGAACAGATTGATGGACAGAATGCTGTGGGATGACGCTCTCAGAGAGATGTGGAAGGATGATACGCAGAGAGTGATTAGCGCGTTGTCAGTATCGACGACCAAGATCGTGGAAATTGCCAAGCAGAACAGAAATTGGTGACCTGCTAGTTCAAGTCACGATGTCTTGCTCATCATCTACACCTTGAAACAACATCACACACCGGTAGCGCAGCGAAAAGATGAAATGCATTATAACTTCGCTGTTGTTCCCCAATCTATTATACTATGAGTCTTTATAAGTGACCTTCTACCTGTATTTTGTCGTTGACCTTCCGTTCGCAAGGAATTCTGACCTGCTTTGGCTTCGCCTATGAGAAGTAGTACTGGGTAGAGTCGTTGTAGATGACCTCCCTCATGTCCTTCTCGAAGACATCTCGACAACCCTCCCAGCCCATGCCCGTAGCGAGACAAAGTTGCAGCTGGATTCTGGCTTTACCAGCTTGCATGTAGCCCGAGGAGATGCTATTAAGAGGGCACACTAGTCAGTTCCGCTCGTAAGCAGGAAAACATTGCGGCAACTCACTAGTTTTGCTCGTATGGCTTGGGAGGAGAAGCACCGGTCACCGGTCTCAAAGAGGCAACGACTGGCACACCTTGTTCTTTCAGCTTGCCAGCTACTTCAACGGCTGCGGTGGAAAGCTGTCCTGCTCCAGCACCCATGATAACGATTCCCCTGTCAACCACATATTTGGATTAGCTATCCGTTGTTTGTTCTCGTGATGATTTCATGTGCACTCACTTGGCACCGTTGGCTACGGCAGCAAACATGAGAGAGGTATCGAAACCCTCTGCAGAATAATCGTACATCGTCAGTTGGACGTGCTAACGGTGATACTTCTCATCCTCACACCAATCTTTTAAGACTCACGAGATCCGAAGAGAACGACAACACTAGGGAGATCTTGACCACTGGCCACGGAAGAAAGGTCGAAATGGTATCTAGCCACTGGGTAAGACGGCTCGAAGTACCAGTATGGCTGTCCACCTAGGCAAGCTCCTAAATTGCCTTGTTCTAAAGCCTTGAAAGTGTCGGGGGTGTTACCGTTGGTCTTGATTGTGTAGAAAGCTGAGGAGATTCGATCGTTGAAGACGACCAATGCACCTCTGTCTCTTGCTTTCGGGTCAGATGCCACGGCCACCGCTTGGTAGAAATTGGATGGACCATCATTCGAGATGTATGATTCAGGTCTCATAGCTCCGGTGGCGACAAAGGGTTTCGAGCAATTCAAAGTGAGGTCTACCCCAAAGAACTATGTCTAAGGTATCAGCTTCGAGGCTCGCAGAGGCACACAACATGTTTGACTACTTACGGTATCCTCCTCAGTGTTGGTACCATGAAACATGACAGCACCGGCGATGTCGCTTCCCTCGGAACACAAGTGCTCGTTCGCAGCCTTACTAACGTTGTAGTATAGAGTGGAATTCAAATTTGAGGATCCTCCAGCGTTTGACATGTCGACTATAGCGATTTGTGCCCTGTCAAGGATAACACTGTAGTTACCGATGAGGTATTCTGGGTAAACCCTTGGACCAGATCCGTAGTTCACATTGTCAATGGTCGAATAATTAGAGGTAGATACGATTGTTCCACCGGTGTTGTATAAGCTAGAGCCCAGATTATTAGCTTACCTGTATAATCGTGTCCGAGGAAGAGTTAACTTACACAACCTTTGGTAACGACGAATCCTTGGACACCCATTCCAAGCCGAAGTTATCCCTCTTCACAGTGACTGGTGTTGCCAGAGCGGCTGTAGCGCAAAGTGCGACAGAGAGAATCTTTCCCAACATGATTCGACCAAGGTGATATCTCGAGACTTCTGGCATCAGGTATAGTAGGTTGTCAATGATGGGAAGATCATCCGACTGAAGACATCTAAGCGGCATATATATATATATATATATATATATATATATATATGATTTCCTTATCTTTCGGTCAAATTCTGAATACCGGCTTGACGGACTACCGATAGACTATCCTGAAGCCCAAAGTCAGTCTAAAGTACGCCCGAATACCCTTTTGGTGGGTTAACGGAAAAAGTCCGCTATCATAGTCGATGCCATAGCTCTTCAGCGGCCGCTTAAGAGAAGCCTTAGCCAATGAAAGGATGTTTTCTAGTCATGATGATGGCGACTTCGACGAGAAAGGCAAGTCATATCGATTTGGGTGACAGTGTTATATTCCCTGAAAATCTAATATATATGGGAAGAGGGTTCCGCCTTTTGGAGAAGTAGCAGATGTCATGACCGGTGACAGGGAACAGCGGGATGGTCTAGCAAAAGCAGAAAGTTCGGGAGGGGAATTTGATCGGAGCAGTCATTGATGACCTCTTTTTATGAGCAGCACGCATCAAATTCTCTCCTAGCCAACCAGCTAGTAATCAGAGACGTTCAGATCCGTATGCTTGAATGTCTTGGCATTAGTCAACTCTCGCATCGGTTTCTTCTGGTTGGACCAAGAGGTGTAGAAATAGACAGATGAAGATAAGAAAGATAAGGATTCTCGAGAAATCGGATTTGACCGTTAGAAGTCAGAAACTGATCCCGAGAAAAATGGTGGGATTCGCGTGGTCTTCATCGAACGATGACCTGGTTGCAATCGAATACCGACAGACTCAACTGCTTCTGCGGATATGATGATTCAACGCCTTCGCGTACCTTCAATAGGCTTGTGGGCTATTGGTCTGCGTGAGATCAGTAAGGTGACATTGGGAGGCCTGGCTGACGTCGCAGAGTTCGGTGAGAAGGATGGATGACGAAGACCCGCATGTTTAACGCATCTTCCGCCTGTACAGGTCTTTCCTTCACTGGCGATGGTCGATACACGACCATCAGAGTCACGACATGCGCTGTCTCCGCCGATGTTGCAAGACGTCCCCGCATACAAGTTGCGCGACGATGGCAAACCAACCGAAAAGAGGGATAGTGCTGGGCGCAGTTCGTCATTGTGCACAACGACAACGACTCATTAGCGGGTCGTACAACTGAGGTATGCAGTGAGCAGTGGACCTTCCAAAGCAATCAGAAAGACATCTCGGCTTGATTCGCAAATTATAGGAATCATACACACCACTGACAGTAAGAAGTAGCGTTCGGACGTCGGAATTTGGTGCCTCGGCCGATCCCTCTCGCAACGCCAAGCCTGGTCCCTGAACGCTCATGGCATACTTTATTCAGCGCCTGTTCCAGCTCGAATCTGCTTCGACGACGCACTGCGGCCGAAAGCATCTCAGAGCAATCTGCAGGACAGAGAGAGCATGCCAAAACCAAGCCTACAGTGCCTGGCTTCCTGGCTTCCTTAAAATCTACGTGACCCGCGCTGCCTAAGCTTATCAGATAAAGGCAATATCTCGAAGACCATTCATCCTACCATACCGGCCGAAGAGAGTCAAAAAGTTCACATGACACTGGGAGCATAGAATGTCATTTCTGGCCTGATTCACACGGTATATAGTGAATTCCGTGGTCGCAGATTCTTTCCGTTTCCTCAAACGATCCGGATATCACTCATCATGTTGGTACGATCAATCATCGTGTCCGCAGCCGCTGCGTCACTGGTATCTGCTATTAGCATTGAGCGTCGAGAAGCTATCACCGTAAGCTGATCACGGTGCTGATTTTCCTCGAATACTGTTTAACACTCTTCTGCGCAGGACTTCAACGGAACTAGTCCAATTGGTTTCGCTTGGCCACCCGGTCGAGACTTCAACGTCAGTTCAGCCACGAAAGCGCCTTGCGGAGGATCGCCTGCAGGAAGCAGAACATCTTACCCTCTCACTGGCGGTGACATCTCACTCACTTCCAAAACCCTTCTTGACAATCTCAACGTCCTTTGGACCAACGAGACTGACCCCACCAGATTTCATGCTTTCTCTACCTATACCAACTCGCTCACCGAGCTCGGTGCTGGACACTATTGTCAACCTGGTCCTGACTTCGCGTCTTTCGGACTCAAAGCCGGAGATGATGTGACCCTGATGTTGATGTACAACGTGAGTGATCCTTCATGGTCTGTTTATCCCTGCTGACCTCTGGGTGCCCTCAGCTCGAAGACAACGCAGACAACTACTACTATTGTGCCGACATCACACTCACATCCGCTCAAGGATTCACCCCGTCCGAGAACTACATGTGTAGCAACTTGACCTCTTCCATTCAAGAAGCAAGTAGTCAGGATTCGATGAAGGTTGGCCAGACATCTTCATCATCAGAATCGACCAGCTCGGAGATTCCTCAAGCCACTTCGGCTGACTCTAGCCAGACTGCCGGATCATCGAGCAATGGCCTTTCCGCGGCTGCTGGAGGAGGTATCGGGGCTTCTGTCAGTATCGTCGTTGTCGCTCTTCTCGTCGCCGCTGCATACGTCATGGGCTACATTAGATTCGGAAAGAAGAAGCAGGTCATACTTGGGGATCATGCTTCTGACTCCACCGGCATCCCTGTCAAGGCTGCCAAATTCTAGGGGCTAGAAGTATCTGTTAAGGTCAAGATCTAGCGGGAAAAGATGTAAGAGTTCTACGTAAGCTTAGCGACTATTGGTATTGGTGACTCGAATCCAGGATGCATTATCTTTTATATCATTGTACATAGTTGTTCTCAGCTTCTAAAGCTTAAACACAACTCCGCTCCGTACCCTCAGCTCTGTCCACCTCAGTGCTCAAAGCAATTGCCCCGCCAACGCCTAGACGAAATCTTCCTATCACCACCCTCAAATATGTTCGTGGTGGTTGTAATCGCCTTGCAATCCTTTCTCAGCATCCGAGCCAGGAAGTCCGCGCTCTTGTGCCAAACCATCTGCATTGATCGTCAGCTTTTTCATCAGATAGGGAGAGAACGGAACTGACCTTGAGCCAATTGCTCTTCACGTTCTTTGGCGGAGACCGCAGGGGTCTTAGCACCGGGCACGAACCAGTGAGTCTCTCGGAAGTACAAATCCATCTCTTCTAATGTTCGACCCTTGGTTTCAGGGAACAAGATGTAGAAGGTCAGAGCATTCGTGAATCCACAAACGGTGAATACAAGGTAGTATTTCCATCCTGTTCAGCCTCGAGTTAGCTGATGTTCGAAAATTTTCAGGGGCAAGGGTCGAATGCGACTGCTTACCGATGTTGGTCCAAGCTTTTGGCGATACCTGCCCGATCATGAAATTACTGATCCATGCAGCCATACATGTGAGCGCGGTGGCTTTGGCTCTGACAGCAGTGTTGAAGATCTCGACAGGGCTATAGTAGAACTTTGAGTCAGCGATAAGTTTACGTTGTACTTGTGAAAATGCTGAAGACACTCACTATACCCATGAGAGAGGACCGATACACGCAGAGAAAGCGAAGTTGTAGATGAATAGCACAGCGACAAAGCCGATTCCTTGTCCTCGACTTCCGCCACCGGTGGCAAATTGTTTAGCCAAGGCTCTGAGACAACGAATCAGCTACTGCCTGATTAGGTCACATGCATATGGGTGACTCACGTTGCCACTGCGAAACAAGTTCCAGCTAGCATATTTCCAGCGATCAAAGGGAATCTTCGGCCGACTCGGTCGACGAGCAAGATACAGGCTAGCTCTCCGAACAGTGCGTTGATGTTGTTGAGCGAGTTGATCAAGAGAGCGGTGTTCTGAGAGAAACCGACAGACTTGTAGACAGTACTGTATGTACGAGGAAGTCAGCCATGTATTGATATCTGGATAATTTCGGTGACTACTTACGCAGCGTAATACTGGATGGCGGAAACACCGGTCATTTGGACGGAGAATTGAAGTATGATACCGTACAACACCTTGCGCATATTGGTTCGATCGGTGAAGATCTGGGTCAAATGGTCAACACATGTACAATGAAATCGGGTTTTATCATGCTTACCAAAGACCAAGATTGATCGATCGCAGCTTCTTGTCCAAGCTTTTCTTTCATTGCTAGCCATTCTCCTCGGACGAACGGGTCGTTCGTGTTTCCGCGAGCATGCAATCTGGCGAGCGTGCGCAAAGCATCCTCGTCTCGACCCTTGATCATAAGCCATCTACGCAGAAGTTACTGTCAGCCACGCCTACAAGTGACACGGTATACAATAAGACATACCGTGGGGACTCTGGGAGCAAGAACGAAAGAAGCAATAATGGTACAGCAGGAGCCATTTGGAAACCGAGCTACATGATGATCAGCCACCCGATTCTGAACGAATGGATAGACAACTTACGGGCAATCTCCAAGCAATGGGGTCATTAGGGTGTGTTTGTTGCACACCATAAGCGATCCAACCTGCTACTATAGCACCGATACCCAGGAAGAATTGGAAGGTGGCGGTAAGCATTCCCCGTTTCGAAGGGTGAGCGATTTCAGATTGGTACACTGTTCGCCAGGGAGGGCATCATCAGTCCACAACGTTCCAGATTAAATGCTATACCTGACGGCTTACATGGCGCAAGAACACCCTGCGATATCCGTCAGCACTGACTGACAACCATTACAATACACCGAACTTACCAGCATTCCGATACCAAATCCGGCAAAGAATCGACCCGCAAACATCGTTTCCTTGTTCTGACATGCAGTTTGTAGTATACCACCGACGATAAAAACACCTCCCGCGACCGTGACTGTGGCCCTTTGTCAGCACGATGATCGCGCGGAGTTAGTCATGGATATACTCACTGGCCATACGTCGACTGAACCAGTCCGCAATGAGACAAGCCGGGATACTACCGAAGAACGCACTACAGGGGATTTGTCAGAACCGTCGGTGGATCTCACGCTCCAACGAGAACACTTACCCAAGCAACATCGAACTGACGATGAAACCCATGTAGTTATCGTTCGGGTTGTCCGTCACTCGCAGGAAATCGGGAGCGACGATCACATAGGAGATCACACCCAAGTCGTATCCGTAGAGGGTTGCCCCCATACTGTGTTTGCAAGTCAGTATGCGTTACCTCGACCGCGGCAATGATCCTGCTCACGCTGCGAAACACGCGCATAGGAACGTGTAGACCTTCGGAGGTAGCATGATTGTCGATCGAGCTCAATAGAGGCTGTTGTTTGAGATTCAAAAGATTGAGGAGATGGAGAAAATGGGACTCCGAAGAGGGGACCCTTGGCGTCTTTATATGATGTTGGGTTCCTTCGTCAATCAACGAAGACCATCGAGAATTCAAGCGGTGCCTTAGCTGCTTGCCATAGTGTTTTGCTCGTCAGGTGCGGTGCGTGCAGCATTTTCCGATTTTCCCGCTGCGTCCACCATGGGATTCCGGTAAATCATCATGTGATCAGTCATGACGGTATAACTTTCTTCTGCAAGCTTTTCAACCGTTCCATGCGGTCGACGTGCAAAATAATCGAAACCAGCGTCATAAAAGTAGGCCCGATTATGTTCAGTTGCCGTTCCGGACCGTTGCCGTACCTGGAAATATACCATGCTTTGTTGATCCGCGACGACCACGAATCGCGCTGAGATCGGGAAATCAGCCATGCCTATCTGCGTGCTGACCGTTCGAACATGCTTGCTTGGCGATTTATGGACTAGGGCCGTCTTCGCATCCGTCAGGACTACGCCACTGGAAAGTTATGCCGGAGAACCGGTCAGCGGTACTTTGCAAATAACCGAGGGGATCCCAAGTCTTGTAAATATCGACAACGGATGATGGACAAACGAAGTCAACTTCATCCAGACTTGTCACAGATCACCCAGAGCATTCATAGATCAGTGTAGCAGAATGGCGGCCTATAGTCAACATACCACTGTATTGCAAGCTCTACACCAACAGCAGAGTGTAGTGACCTTTCGAGCAACGCCTGACCACCCTGCTGAGCTGCGTTCGACCCCTCTGAACCTAGATGTCGACAGACTGGTCCACCCTGCTGAACCACCTATAACGGACAAACTATACTCTGGCTTTCTGGAACACCTGGGGAGATGCATATACGGAGGGATAGTCGACAGCCCAAAAACACCAAGTCCCTCGAAGTTACTAGTCAAGCAGGACAAGAGTGGTCCGCTATACAAGGGTAGATTAGGATGGAGGAAAGATGTCATGTCGTGTTTAGCTAAAGATGGGGAATTGGAGGTACCGATGATGCGATGGCCTGGGGGTGAGTCAGACCTGTCAAGCTTTTTGATGTAGCCTGGCTGACGAGACTTCACAGGTAATTTCGTGTCAAATTATCATTGGCAAGATGGTATCGGTCCGATCAGTCAACGTCCGAAGAGAATAGAGCTGGCATGGTTGAGCGACGAGTCCAACATGTGAGTTGACCGTCTAGTGGGTGACAGAGGAGACTTGAACGATATAGCTGATGCATATCGTCAGTTTCGGTACAGACGAGTTCATCGACTACTGTCGAGCGCTTGGTAGCGAACCGTATATCTGCCTGAACAGTGAGTATACCAATCATATGCCCAATCCGGCTTTGAGCTGACGGTGGAACAGTGGGAACGGGTACTCTGGAAGAAGCACTATCGTGGTTGGAGTATTGCAATGGAACGGGAGATACACAGTGAGCTGGCTCGGGAATTGGTCGATATTGAGCAATCAATCTGAAGGTTGTCTCATAGCTGGGCAGAGTTACGTCGTAAGCATACGGGGAGAAAGGAACCTCACAATGTGAAGTACTGGGGTCTAGGGAATGAAAGTGAGTGGGTTTACTCGCATAATACGCCTCGGTATTGACCTGGAAATAGTGTGGGGTCCTTGGCAGGTAGGAAACATGCTGCCCTCGGAGTACGCCCGGAAAGCTCGCCAATGGGCACATGCATTGAAGCTCGTTGATCCGACTATTTGTCTAATCTCATGCGGTGAGACTGTGAGTGTGACCGATGATGATTTAATTGGGTCTCCGCTCACGTATCGACAACAGGGAGCGTCCGAGTGGGACAGAGAAGTGATCGGAGCTTTACTCCCATGGGCAGATATGCATTCAATCCATTTCTAGTGAGTTCTGGGAAGGGATGATGGAAGCTGATACGAGCAGTACCATGTTGGGACACGATAAGATGTCGAGTGTGCCGGGGCTGGACTATGAGAAGAATGTGTTTGGTCCGGTTGTGAGTTGTCCCATGATATATAGCAGGATACGTTCAGCTGAATCATATCTTCTACTAGGCGGCCGAGAAGCATCTCGAGATATGTAAATCTTTGATCGATATGGCGAATATAGGCAGGACGCTAGAACGAATGCCGGCGAGGGATATGAAGATATGCTTTGACGAGGTGAGTTATCGTCGTATAAGAGGGAGAGGTGATGGTCGGGCTGACCAATCTCAGTGGAATGTTTGGGATGATGTGAAAGCTGCAGGATCGAACGGTCTTGAACAGGTCTACGACTACACGGATATGTTAGGATTCTGCGCTTGGTTGAATGTCTTGGTCAGGAAACATAAGGATATAGGTATAGCGTGTCTAGCTCAGTCCGTCAATGTTGTGAGTCAGCGTGTCGGTGGAGGAGCGGAGTGTCACAAAACAAGGTCGACTGATGTATGCGACCGCAGATCTCCCCTCTTATGACCCGACCCGATGGAATCCTGCGTCAGACACTCTACTACCCGCTTGAGCTTTTCAGCAAGTACATGAAACACGGCCATCTACTTCAATTACCTTCGTTCCCTGATGTCTAGTGAGTTTTGGCATTCCATTGATAATTTGAATGAAAGGTCATAGCTCATACAGTATGTCTGGGGCTTCGATACAGCACCGGACCAACCTATCCGGTGTACATCCAACAAGCAGGATACAACCCCTCGTACATAGATAGCGTCGCCGTATTGGTCAAGACTCCGGAAGGACTGAGTATACGAGTTAGCGTGCTGAATCGGCACCCTACAGCAGATTGGGTGACCAACATTGGCTTCTCTGGGTTCGGTGAGCACTCACACCTGGCAATGATACCATAACGGCATCGACTAACTTCTGCACGTCCAGAGCTGAGAAACGTGAAGATACACGAGATTTACCATGATGATCTCGTAGCCACGGTAAGTATTCTGCATGGTCCTTCGTCGGTCGATCGGCATGCTGATCTTTTGTGTAGAACACCTTCGAGAACCCGAACAACGTCAAGCCGGTGGCAACCAGTCTGAGCAAAGAAGGGTGGACGACCGAGTACGCCAATGGGTTCACAGTGAAGAAGCATTCCTGGGTTTTCCTCATTTTCGACGGTATCAAAGTGTAGATTTTAGACCGATTCGAGAGATCAATATCATGCATTATATACATGGAAGGTGTACGCAGGATTTTCGAGCCGATTCCGCCGCTGATCCTTGTCATGCTAGTACTCTCCTATGCCTTCTGATGCGTGTGACTACAATATCATCCTACTGATTGGTTTCGCTTGTTCAACATCCACACGATCAAGCTCAGCGCTCCGCCAGCGAGCATAGTCACGCCCGAGAAGACCGCAGCAAGCCGGAATCCAGTCAAACCATCATGGCCATTGACGATAG
Organism: Kwoniella dejecticola CBS 10117; assembly: GCF_000512565.2. Classification (NCBI taxonomy): domain Eukaryota; kingdom Fungi; phylum Basidiomycota; class Tremellomycetes; order Tremellales; family Cryptococcaceae; genus Kwoniella; species Kwoniella dejecticola. Next base: position 3,856,836 of record NC_089301.1, read on the forward strand.
CACCTGCGATAGGAGGCCCAACCAGAGCGAAGATAGAGCACAGTCCCCAAAGTAAGCCGATGCGAGTACCGATCTCAGGTATCTTCGAGATCGAGGCGATACTGGGCGGAATGGCGGATATCCAGATCCCGGAGAAGAATCCGTAGATGATGCCAAAAGCGATAAGAGCTGCCGTCGTTTTGAGCGATACCCACATTGCGAGGATGAAAATTCCGCACATCATCGAAGAGAGCGCGATCAACATGAATCTAAAGGATGACAGGTTCAGCGCATGAGAGTGTGTGATGCCTTTCAAGTGAGACACTACGTACGGACTGATAAAGGTGATGAAACCTGCTAAGAGTCGACCGACGGAAGATCCGGCATTGACGAAAGCGATACAGTAGAACGCGAGTGAAGGGGAAGCTCCGGATTCGATGGCGTTGGTGGAGATATAGTAGAATGGAACAAAGAATCTGAACAAGCGTCATTAGCCATCAGTTTGGTAAAGAGCTGGGTCCTCACCCTAAAATCGACAGGGCAACCGATGATACCGTCAATGCAAAGCGCAAATCCATACCCAGCCTCGCGACCTGGGTCCAAGGCAGAGGACTCCTCTTCGGGGCTCGTTTTTTGATCAACGCATTGGACAGAGCTAGGAGACCGAGTGAGATGAATCCCACTGCTCGCGTGCCCCAGGGGAACCCTGTCAAGTGATTGAGGCATCAGCCGAACTACGATAGATAATGACAACGAGGAGACTTACCGACTCGGTCGAATAATACCCGTATGACAATTGGCCAAACCACACCTCCGATACCTGAGCCGGCAATGGCTATTGATGTAGCCAATGCTCTCTTGGTAGAGAACCACTGGGAAGGTAATGCCACGCAAGGATGGAAGGTCAAGCTACATCCGATGCCGAAAAGAACCCCTTGAGCGAGGATCAATTGCCAGTACTCCTTGCAGACTGCGACCACTATCAGTGTTCCATCTCTCTGTGAGAGGTAGCATTGACTCACGGGACGTGAACATAAGACCAAGCACTAAGAGGATACTGCCAGGCACGGTCAAGACGTGAGCACCATGGGAATCTAGAAATCGCCCGACGAACAAGCCCTGTCGTGTGGAAGTGAGTAAGCATATGCGATTTTGGTATGCAATCTGAGGGGCTCACTCCAAAGAAGAGGATGAATACCTGGATGGTACCGATCCAAGCGATGTCGGAAGGGGTCTTATCTTGAATGAGATGTGTTTCATAGTATGCTTGGAAGACCCCGAAGCTGTTACCTGCAAGGTGACCCATCAAGCATCAGACATATGATGTGGTACGCTGATCAGTACTCACATAGACCAAACTGGACGAACAAGGCAACCCAGCATCCTGCCACGGTAGACCAGGCTGCAAATCCTCCATTCGGAGGCGGAGTCATAGCGGGTTGCGCTTGGGTAGCAGGGGGTTTATCGGTCGCAGATTGGGACATTTTGCTAGAAGTTTGGGACTGATCGATTCCAAAGGGAGTATGTCGAGGACAAGAAGGAGACTGAGAAGGGAATGTAGAGCTTATACCGGCACAACGCTTCCTTATATACCATCAACTGCAAAGTATTTTATCTGATTAGCAATCGGGTGCCACTTAGATCCAGCCCACAAATGACACGCCGCCGGTTAACTCCGCCTATGACTGATGTCAGCAAAACAAGCTCGGACCCAGAGCCGAGTACATCGCCGAGGAATATTTCCATAACAATCAAGCATCTCGAATGAATAAGCACTAAAAGATGATGAATGAAGGACGTCCACAATATGATCAGGAACCGACCGCCTAGTCCAGCGTCCTCTTCGGATCACCCGGAAGGTGGTCGGACAAGGATCAAGCGTTCTCGAGCTGTTTTAGTTTGCAGTCGGTGTAAATCCCTCAAGACCCGCTGTGATCTAGGTAGACCGTGCTCAGCATGCGTCAAAGCGAAAGTAGAGGATAAGTGTGTATATGATCACTGGAGAGGGCAGGCATCAAATGGGTGAGTGCCGTGTTGCTGTCTCCGCGGCTCCTCTGCTAGATCGGGTCTTCCCTAACTGTCCAGTCCAGCCATGATAGTTCAGATCCGACTCCCGTCAATCAATCAACAAATGCGGGTCCAGGTCCAGCAACCATTGAAAGCCGTATGGCTCGTATAGAACAGTCTCTGTCGAGGATAGACTCCATTTTCACCCAGAATCACCCATCCCCGGGCCAGCTTCAGATCAGTACGGAGAGAAATGCGAGGAACAGTCAAGAACAGGGTGATTGGCCGTATCTACTTTCACAGCTTCCCCCGCGACCGATGCTCGAACGCCTCATACAGCAATACTTCATTCTCGACACTCTCACACGTTATACTCATGCACCATCATTCCTACGGCGAATCTCATCACTATATTCCGGACAATCCAATCAGATACATCCTGACCTGCCGAAGGAGGAAGCGCCTTTCCTCGCCTCGCTATGTTTAGCAATGGTCATAGGCAGTAATATCAGTGAAGACCAAGACGAATCTCAGGATCTGCACGAAGACCCGCTATCTATCGCTCGACTTATCCGTCTTCACCAACACTTCTCTACAATCTCGACCCAGATCGTGATTAATCATCTGCCGTCGAATGACCCCGCAATTGCGTATTATCACCTCCATTCACTGATGCTCCGGGTACAGAAATCACTGCTTGACAGCGGCTCTTCGTTGCCGGAGACATGGTTCAAAATGGGAGAAGTCTTCGCTGTGGCCCTCTATCTTAGGTTCCATCAAGATCCGGATGAGCTGCCGTTGGAATTGACGCCATTCTGGAGGGAGATGCGGAGGAGGCTATGGTATATACTGTACGCTGGAGAAAAGTGAGTTTATATAGCTACCGGGCTTGCAATATACCTAAACAGATTCCTCTCCTGGTTGTTCTTACCACACGCACGATTGCATTTCTAACGTGTCACCTGAAATAGAATTGCTACTTCAAAGCTTAGACTACCGCCCATACTCCCGTTGTCCAACGTGCGCCGTCCGGCACTTATACCCGATGATGACTTGCGAGAGGACATAACAAAAGCCCAAGTTGATGATCGCATATTCGTCAGCGAGTTCATTCAATACAGCGGTACGACTATTGCAGATTTGACTCCGCCCGGCATAACATCGATGATTTCGGGTGAGAAAGCAGCTTTCGTAGAATGGACTTTTGTCGATACAAAAATCGGCACTACTCAATTATTATCTGAGCTGTCCAATCTACTCTCATCCTCGGGTCCTGGTCCCGGTCCCGGTTCCGCTATCAATGTCCGACCGGTTGACATTTCGCTTGTCGACAACATTGTCGATCAATTCGATGGGAAATTACCAGCTTGGTCCAAATTCGACGTCCTTGCTCAAGCTCAAACGTACAACAGCCCATTAACCGCACCTGATCAACCGCCTTGGATATGTGCCCAGGCATGTGTACAGAATATAGGCATCGCAACCGCCATTCTAGGAGCTTATCAGCCGTATCTTTGCCAATCTACCACTACATCGCAAGTCGACAATTATCAGCAACAGACCTTGCAGCATGCTCTGGACAAGTCATTAGAGGCGGCTCATAGGCTGATCGTCACTGCCGAGATCTTCATTTGGCATATCACCTTTCGTTGGCCTGAAGGGAAATGTCTTTTTACTTGGAACTTAGGTTCAAGGTTGTTTAGTGCTGGAGCATTAGTAGCTTTTGCGGCATTGCGGGATGGGAAGGATCATCCGAGTTGGAGAGGCCGGATGAACGACTTGAAAGCTGCTGAAGGGCTCATGAAGGTCTTGTCGGATCATACTAGAAGCAAAGAAAAGGGCAAGGGTGAAAACGCAGATAGTAGAGCTCTGAAAATCCTGCGCCAGCTATCTGATCGAGCCAAAAATTCTTCTGGTCCCCCTGCTCACCACTATCTCACTCAGAATCCGGCCAACGACAATAGCACCGATAGGATATATGACCCGTATACATCTCATGAAATGCGGAGTATCAATATGTCGAGTACCACTTCGGCCGAAACCAGTCCCGGAGCGTCAGATCAATTCACTTTGGAAGACCTCGAAGCGCTGCTCACGCAAGTGTACGGCAAACCGGTATGAACGTGCCTCGCGGTACAATCTTCGGTCCTACTGCATTATATGCATGGTGATAACATGGGACGAAGGATGAGAGAAACGATTATCTATGACTTCATGGCTCGCTTTGAGCCGTTCCGGATGCTTTGTCCCTTGAAGAAGAATATGTATGGGATAAAACCGATACAGCAAGCTACGAGAGCAAGGAAGAATCCGGCATATTGGAATCCGAGGTTGTGCTATGAGAGATGCATCTCGATCAGCTAAAGGTTCTCAAGCGCAGTATAGCGCAATCAGTAGGTTTTTGACTACTTACGAAGAGCTGAGTGATCCAGAGAGGCACACTAGCACCAATGAGGGATCGCATGAGTGTCTTGGCGGCTACTGCAGAAGCGGCGACATCTGCATAGCTGTCGACGATGTACTGAGGCGCGCATGATTGGTTAGCTCTGCCGAGGAACATAGAATCAAAAGCCGGTCTGTGATGGGATAGCCGGAGACAGAAATAGAGACTCACACTATTGGCGGAAATGTACACGCTGACCATGCAGAAACCGAATAACGCACCGCCGACCATCATGCCCATCCAGTGCACTCTGGCGTAAGCCCCCGTGAATGCGATGATAAATAGGGAGATGGGTAAGAAGCTACAGGTAATGTGACAATCAGCATCAATCCATTGACGAGGTTCAACGCGACCCCACTCACATGGCACCGAGCATCATGGGGTAAAGACGAGATTCAGGACAACCGGGTTTTCGTGCATACAGTCTTTCTTGGATTGGCATGAGGAAAAGCGCAATAAAGATACCGACCTGTCGCAAAGCCCCATTTCATTTCCCGTCAGCTGGGTGATCAATCGGATTTCGAAGTGGGAAATGGTTCATGAGACTTACAACGATGGATAAGAAGGCAACACCGGTCATTCCAGGATTCCAACCTCTGATCTCCTCCAATGCAATAGGGAACGCGAAGAACGTGGCATAAAGTAAGGCATAGACGAAGCTCAAGTAGAAGCTCATGAAGAGTACGATCGGCTCGAGAAACATGAGGATGAATGGTCGGATCATAGCTGTCTTCAAGGTTTGACCGAAAGTGACGCCTGATTGCTGGTGCATCTTCTGATGGGCAGTGACATATCGATCGGTCTTGTGGGCTTTGTTGAGTTTGTTCGCTCGTTGTTTGAGGATTACCACTCCGAGGGTTTCGGGCATGATCAGTGTCGCTGCGAAGACGACGCCGACTAAAATGAAGAGGACCCAGTAAATCCATCGCCATTGGCCGGTCTTGTACGATATCCAACCGCCGAACAGAGGTCCAAGGCATGGTCCCATACTGAATCGCGTTCACAGTCAGCGAAAGGCATCCTCCGTGGGCCGACATTTTCTGAAACTGAAACTCAAAGTCAACTCACAAGATCGCACTGCTGAATACTGCCATGGGGATTCCTCGATCCTCTACTGCCCAGATATCCGAAATGGTACCGCCCACATTGGTCATCGGAGCGGACGAAGCGATACCGGCGAGCTGGAAGATTCAAATGACAAGTTAGGTCGATCTATGAGGCAGTATGAAGAGGAGAGATAAGACGACTTACCATACGACCAGCTAGCATAGTGGCGATGTTCTTAGCAAGGCAAGAAGGTAGCGTGAAGATGAAGTAGAAGAACATGGAGATGCAATATATGGGTTTTCGACCTATGATCTCGGACACTAAGCCCAAGTCAGCACGCCAGAAAACGAGACTTGTTAGATTTAATGAGATATCACAACGTACAAGGCGCAAAGACAAGTGGACCAACTCCGAAACCGACTACGAAGAGCGTAATAGAGATGTATATAGCTTCGTCTGACACATGTAGACCTTCCGCCGTTCCTGGTAGATCACCAGTAGGCATCGCTGAGCCCAGGGCTACTGTCAGACAAAGCATCGATGTCGACATAGTCGCAAGCCTACATATCACAAAATATCATTGTAAGCAGACTATTTTGGCACAAGCTAGATTTTTGGCGTGAGATAGGGTGACTTACCATTTCTTGCCTTTGGACCAATTTCTCGGCCCTTCTCCTTCTTGGAACTCAACGAGGATCTCCCCTTCACCTTTCTCGACCTCAGTGGTGTCCGGCGTCTGGGTACCGACTCTCGTCAAATGGGTACTAGCTATGCGGCTGAGCTGAGTTCGATGTCGCTCTAGTCCCGCTTGAGAGAGGAGGCCGGGTGATTCGACTTCTTCATCGCGGAGAGCGGCTTCTTGCTCTGCCGTGTAGATGGGTGGTCTTGCAAATTCAGCTTCGATAGGTTCGAGCATTGCGTTGTTTCTGTATGATTGTTTGGTTTGCGGTTATGTGTATCTAGCTATTTGTCAATAGTGGTGAACGCGTAGATATTTGGATTATATCAGTCTTGATCAGTCTATGTGCTATTCGATACGATAATAGGTTTTGGTAGGGTTAGTATACATGAACTGTCTTCCAACGACAAGGTAGGGATATTTATACCTGCTTGGAAACGATGAAAAACTTGCATCGTCAATCACATACCGCGGTAGCCACCAAAAATCCGCGGTGTGGTGAACATCTGGATGACAGATTTTCATTGGAATAAGCATTCTCATCACCAGAAGAGGACTCGGCGTGATCAGATCTGAGTTCGAAGATGATGTTAAATAAAAAGCGTAATGACAAAACAAGTTGGGTTTGGGTGATGTTTTGGTGAGATCGACATTGAGATACCGCGGACTCGTACGCAGAATAGCGGTAAGGAAGCCTTCCAGGCTGCTTTTGGTGCAGATCCCTTTGTCGGCCGCGGCACCAATCGGTACTGAAGATCTCTTGCGTCACGTGACCTAGCGAGCCTCGTTCACAATCACAAGCCCCAGTTTGGCATGCCTATTAACTCGCGGCCTCTCGGCGATGACGTTATTTCGGTCTGCACGGTTGCGAAGCATCATGAAGTTATCTGGTGCGACCATTCAGACAGACGACCTCAAATACCACACAACCCTCAACATCCATCGTCAAATGCTCAACATCTTCAGTCGAGCATGCGGAAGCACTATGTCAGCCGTATCGAAATACATATACAAGATCATCCCACATTCCTCGGTCGATACGAGGTGGGTCTCATCTCCCATCTTAGCATTCCTTCTGAGCAATGCTGGCTAAAGCGACTCATGATTGTGATTCGCGAAACAGGTTCACCTTCCCAGTACCTATACCTTCATCACATCAATTCCTGATGGAGCTCGACCTCAACGATCGATTCATCCATTTCTCAGCTGCCGAACAAATACCTACTACGCTTAACCTGTTCTTCAAAGAGGATCCAGCTGTTACGCTTCTGAGAGTGGAAGTGGCCAAAATATCGGCTTGGAAGAAGGTTGAATGGGTCTTGCCTGATCAAACACCTAGAACAGGTGGTAAGTTACTGCTGTTGCTCCAACCTCGCTGAGTGTATTGCTAATCCTGTCAACCGCCTTGCAACTAGATATGCCGTACCTCTGCGCGCACGCTTGGCCTGTACCACTTGAAGGTGAATACGTAGAATCGTTCAAGGAGCTATACAAGCAGTCTGCAAGCGGAGAGAAAAGCGCACAAGGTGCATGGGATGGTGCGTTGGCTCAGAAGGAGATCAAAGATTGGTTGATATGATTTCGGATATGTAGACATGACACCTTCAACAAACATCAAGAGATGGATGTTGTATACGTAACACTACCAATCTCGCTTGTCTCGTGCGTTGGAATTGATCGACATGGGCCAAGCTAACCAATGGTAATCAAGTGATAAGGGCGCAAATAAAGATCAAGTCAGGAACAGTCAGCCAAAGGAACTCCGCGTATAACCAGCTCGGAATTAACCGACAAATTCCAAAAATTTAGTTTAGTTCACTTCACTCTGAGATTTTCTTGGTATTTTGGTATCGTGTGGAGCAAAAGATAAGAAATGAAACACAGACGTAGCAATCGAATCTTCGCGGTCGGACATATCTAGGCATTCACCCAGTCAACACTGCACTTGAGTATCATCGTCATTCGACCTTCTGCATTCCAACATACCGGATAGGTCATTCTGGCTCTTCCATTTCGAAGCTCGACGCAAAGCAACCAGCAAGATGGGAGTAGCGGAGACATTGAAGAAGCGGACTGTATCGCCCTCTTCCTGGGTACTGCCCAAGGAAGAGTCGTGCATAGCTCCTGAAAATGTATGGAGCAACAAAGGTATATACGCGCTTTCCCATCAAGTTCGCCTTCGTCTTGTCAGCGTGTCAGTGAGCTGACTGGCTGTGAACAGACATGGACCCTGCACCAGAAGAACATCGACGTTGGACAGGTTGGACTTTTTTCACATGTCAGTAAAATCTATTCATCGGCGGAATACTTTTCCCTGCGAGTATTGCTTCGCATGCCGGTTCGTTCTGACCGGATGGGGACCACGCGTAGACTGGATATCCGATGTCATGTACCCCGCTCAATGGGCTACAGTCGCGAGTTTCGTTGGAATGGGTCTTACATGGTGGGAGAGTTGCTTGGCTATCCTAGTAGGAGGTTTTTTGGTCGCTATCGTCATTACTGGTGAGTACCCCTTGCTCGTAGCCTGATGTCATTCGAACCCACCATGGATCAGGAGGAGAGCTGACCTGTCAACGATTCAACGCAATAGCGAATGCCTATATCGGAGCTGTAGTGAGCTTACTGCAAGGTTACGTGTGTGATGCACAACTTGGAACTGACGTATCGACCACTCACGCAGCTCCACACGCCATTCGCAGTGACATCTAGATCGGTGTATGGATATTGGGGATCCAAGTTCGTGGTGTTTTCGAGGATGGTGATCGCGTGTTTCTGGCTGTCCATCAATTCATGGTCGTAAGTTGTCCTTTCCACACCCTACGTCGTCCTCGTCAGATCTTGCCATCACCAGCCTTGATCGAACTTCGTCACGACCGAGAGATGCTGATCATATGGATGATTCGCTCATTGCAGCGGAGGTGTCTTCGTATCTTTGATGATCGAAGCTATCTGGCCACAATATGCACGACTCAAGAACTCCATTCCTGCGAGCCAAGGTGCTACTTCTCGTGATTTCTTGTCCTTCTTCTTGTTTTGGTAAGCGTGCTTCGATTTGACTGCGTAACATGGCTTCAGATATTGATGAGAGATGGGAATTCTAGGTTGCTGCAGTTGCCCTTCGTGTTCATCCACCCATCAAAGCTCAAGTGGGTATTCAATATCAAGGCGATCTTGGTTCCTGTCGTAGCTATCGGTACCCTTATCTACGTGAGCGTTCGATCCACTTTTTCCCTGTCATAGATCCAAGAAATTCGCTAACGATCAACCTCGATACAACACAGGCTGTCAAGAAAGCTGGACCTTTGGCCTCTGTCGCTCTATCAAGTCCGCCGGATCGGGTACCTGGAGGGTCTCAGAGGTTCATCGCGTTTATGTATTCGGTAACCGCCACGCAAGGTACCTGGGCGACGCTGAGTGAGTCGATCGGGCTGTTTGTTGCGTCCAGGTGACTTGTGCACCTTGTGAAGGTGTATAATAGCTTTTGGGCCAAAAAAGCTCACCTGTCATTCGCTAGGTATCAACGTCGGTGATTTCTCGCGATACTGCAAGAAGCCCTCTGCGACCTATGTCCAGATGTTCGCCATCCCAATCCTGTTCAGCGTTTTCAGTGTTTTCGCTGCTATCTCGGCTGCTTGCTTGAACACCGTTTACGGAACTTCCGACTCGTTCTATCAACCCTACGATATCATCGTGAGTCCATTACCAAGGCAATCAGCCTTTGTTACGCAGAGCTAAGAGCTGACAAACAACCCAATTCTTCCGACACTCAGGCACTCTGGAACACCTCAGCTGGAGGTCGAGCCGCGATGTTCCTCGGATCGCTAATCTGGGCTTTGTCTAACGTCACTACCAACATCTCCGCAAATTCCATCTCCGCCGCCAACGACATGACATCCTTAGCACCGAAATACATCAACATCAAGCGGGGTCAGATGATAGCTATCACTATCGGCGTATGGGGATTCGCCCCCTGGAAGGTATTGTCGACAGCTACGAATTTCATCACTTTCATGGCCTCGTATTCGATCGTACTCGCTCCTATAGCCGTATTAATGGCTATCGACTTCTTCGTCGTCAAGAAAAAGAAGATCGACATTTACGAACTGTATAGACCCAAAGGGATTTATAGGTTTAGCGGAGGATGGAATTGGAGAGCTTATATAGCTTTGGTCGTGGCTATCGCACCGAATTTACCGGGTATGATCAATGCCATCAATAGTACAGTTAGCATCGGGAATATCCAGTATATTTACATGGTATCGAATATTGCGGGAGATGTCTGTGAGTTATTCAACTATCTCTTCAGTTTTTTCATTATTGAATTTTATCGAGATTTTTTGGACTGATGCGAACCCGTCAACACTGTACAGTCGCGATAATTATATATTTGGCATTGAACAAATTCTTCCCCGCCAGAGAAGCTCAGATCGAGGTAGCGGTACACGACCTCTTACCGATGTCGCCGAGTGGCTCGTTCGATAATCAGGGTGAATACCCAGTGACCTACTCTGGAGGGGTATCGTCTGGATCAGGCGAAGACAGGGAAAGGGAGAAGGAAGAGGAAGGGACTGGGTCTGCGTCTAAAGAAAGTAGATTCTCGGTTTAGACAGTAGTCCTCTTTTCGTTTTTCGGAGGATGATTACGGTACAGAGCAATATAATGATGCATCAGGCTGTCAGAACATTACTGCTCGATTATTGTATACAAATACAGTCATTCATTCGCCTTTGTTTTTTTATTATACACTGTGCAATTACCTAACACCCATAATCCGCGATCCCATTCGCAAATCAAGTCTCATGGCAGACCTTGACCCCCTCTGGTCGCTTTCGCAACTTCCGACTGAGCTTCGTTCCTCAGATACCTGCGAGTTAGAGTAGCGTATGAGTAAACGTTCGTCTTAGCTTGACAAAATATCACTCATTTGACACATTAGCGCATGACGTACCTGCCTAGAAGTTCCGTATAATATTCATCCTCTGAGCTCGTATTCTTGAGCGACTCGCGGTCTATCAACATGTAAAGTACCGTGAGCTCATGACATCAGCCTCAGAGAACCAAATCTTCGCCTTTGCCTTTTTCGTTCGTTTTTTCCCATTGTTCCCAATGTAATCTGAAAAATATTGCAGCGAAAGTAGAGTAGGCTTGATTCAACTTGACTCACCCATCAGCGTTCCTCGGTATTCCAACCATCCATGCCCCACTTGCCCCTCATCTAATGCTCTGTGCTCTACCAAATTGTAAAACCGCCTGACGAACGGCGCAATCGCCAGATCTACAGCTGTGAATTGTTCTCCGGCGAAATACGGGCCCTTGACTCGTTGGGCCAAAGTACGCAGTCCGGCGTACAGTTCTTCTCGCGCTTTGGACTGGTCAGAGGGGTCTTGGAATTGTTGGAGCTTGAAATAGGCTGGCAAGATTTTCTGTTCATTCAAAGCAAGGATCATAAGCATTCTCAATCAAATCAACGGGTATACGGTCCAAGCTCAAGTTGCCAAGCTTAAATTTCCTCCTGCATGATCTTCCAGCATGTCACATGGAATGACGAGACAGCAATTCACAGAACCCACCTTCGTGACGTGCTGGACGTTCAACCTGACCCAGCTCTTCTCATACGTATCACTAGGGTAGATGGATCTGCAAAAAATTATTCAGCTTCATATGTGATGGACAAAAGCCACATGCTTCCTAAGTCAAGGTCAATGTAAAGTTTGAGAAGGAGAAACTTACGGATGTTCATCACTACCAGGATACAAGTCTTCGATGTATTCCACCAGAACATCAGACTCGTATAATGCTTTACTTTTACCGTCTTTCGACTTGATCTCGATCGTAGGAACCAGTCCGAGGGGGTTTAGATCGAGAAAGTGTTTCTCTTTCTTGTATGGCTAAATAGTAGCACGGCAATCAGCATCAGTCAGTCATAACTTTTACTGAGGAGAGATGCATCCCAAGGGGATGGTTACTCTGCTGCTCATACCGTGATCGGATTACCGAATCCATATTCAGACACTCACATTCACTTCATGGTATTGATAAGGGATCTTGCGCTCTTCCAAAGCCATCCAGATCCGCTTGAATCATACAATTATCAGCTTCAGACCGCACAAACATACTGAATCGATTCCTCTAGAGATCTGGAGAAGGGCTCACGCACCTGGTTGAAAGGGCAAAACTGCAGTTCAAATCGGTCGCTGATCAGTTTTCGTTTCTCCCCTGGCTGCATTATAACGTGACAGGACGACAAGCATTTCATCGTAGCTGAGCTCACCCATCCACTCCAGAATATCAGAGCCTCCTCTTTCTGATGTTTATCGACAGTCTGTTTAGCTAGTCCGGTAGCTACCGAATGAATATTCTCGTCAGGCATCGGCATCTTGACTGGTCTCGTCGGAGTGAAATATCTCAATTGTCTCGATTTTGGAGTGGGTCTAGTAGAAGCGAAGGAGCGTTTGGGCAGAAGAGGGAGAATCATCAGAGTGTCAAATAATATAGAGAGATATTCCTCTGCAATGTACTCAAGCTACTGAATGGCAGCTGCTTTACTGAAAGAGATTATCAATCATTCTATACATGGTGCTACAGCATACAGTGACGATGGTCGACGTCATGCGCATAATGCCAATTTCTTACGTGAACTTGAGCTGGTCAACCTCCACCAGGAGGATCTCCGTAATTTGCGGGAATTTGGTAGAGTATAGGCTGAATTCGACCTCCGTACATATGACAAAATGATACAAGTGTCGTAGGGAAAGATCATAGTAGTCATCCTGGACGACAATGAGGTAATAAGTTGATCATACCGATTCTATGGATTACCACGCCAGCTCGCACCCTATTGCCAGATGATCACTTGCACAAATACCTTTTCTAGGTAATCCTTCTCCCAGTTCTTCTATTTTCGGCGGCGCATATACAGATATAATTTCGGTTTCGGACGCGTTTTGAGCGGGAGGGAGTAAGAGGAGGTAGTCTGCGACCAGCATGATTGTCATTGTCGTCAGCGATCAATTCTCTCCCGATATTGCCTTGTGCAGCAATTATACTTGAATGGGGACAGACTTACCCAATGTCAGCCTGAAAAGAGGCGTGAAACAAGTGTACGCCGGTTCTCCTCGTCCAACTACTTCACCTTGACCTTGAATATGCTCGAAACCCCCTCTGTTTCCAAAGGTTTGTCCATCGCTCCAGTCGGTATTTCCATAAGCGCTCTTTGCGCCCTTTTGGGGCGATATATCCCTCATGGCACTGACAAGCTCTTCTACCGATAAGATCCCATCATCGTCTCTAGGCGGTCTGGTGTTTGCTATGCTTCTCTCGTTATTATCTGGTAACTCTCCTTCTCCTTCTCCTCCACCTTCACCCTCTCCTTCGCCTTCATCATCCTCTCTGGCAGCGGGGGTATTGCTTCCGGTGGCCGCATTCGATGACGATGATTGGGGCAATTCGGAAGAAGGAGATATCTTGGTCACGCTATCGTGCACGATCCTGGACGAAGTGATCTCGTCCACCATAGCTTGAGGTAAAGGGTTATGAGGGGATATGAGCAGTTGATAAGTGGCTTCGGAGGGCTGCGTATTCAGATCTATTCGAGACACGTTAGAGATTAGCGAATGCCCAGGTGATTGAGCAGATATCAGCTGAGAGAGAGAGGAATGGTATATACCTCCGGCGAATATTGCTGGCCAGGAATCACATTCATTGTCGGCTTGGAACTGCCGTATATTGCGGAGCAGGATAATGGATTGTCGGACTCGTTCGTAGGCGTATCTGTAATCGTAAATATCAGAAAGCAAGCTCTGGAGGGATACCGGTGAATCGAGACTTACTTTGGATGCCAGAAGCTGAAGGATCAATTGGATGAATCAACATGCGTGTCCGTTGAACATCAGCTGACATGGAATATCACTCACAGATGTGTCGTAGCAATCACTATACCCCTCCCATTCCCATCAACCTCCTCAAGGGCAGCTATCAATCCTACATTCTTCGTTTGTCTACTACCGCCTCGCCACCTTGCTCCATCATCTTCTTGCCTCGAATGAGACAGCGGCTCTTCGTCCAAGTGTATGAGCTTGGTAGATCTGACAAAAAATTTCGATGTTCTGTAGAAGATGACGAGACCATGCAGTTTGCCTGGTCCGGAGCCTTTTATGGGGGTATGGTGAGGTAATGACGTGGAGTACTCCTTGACTCGATCGCATTCCTATACATGCATAGACTCAAATCAGTTCGCGCTTCCGGTTAGTCTTATATGTGTAACAAGGGCCGGGAACAGCAACGCAGTGCCATTTGATGGAGGAACAGTGGTGAACCGACCTGTAAGCATATTATATCGGCCTGAGAATGATATTCCAATTCCGCAAGGAGCATAGCCTTTCTATCTGACCATCGCAAGCAGTCTGAGCCGGGGAAGAGCTCTCGTCCTGCTCATCTCGCTCATATCAGTAGGGTACAAGCTATCCAGCTGACCTGGGAAGGACGACTTACGGACAAGCGTTTGAGCGAGGATCTGCTCGGACGCTGTTCAGCTTGTTCGGCCTATGTGCACAAATACATGCGAGACTCACATTCCAAGTAACGATCTTGACTCTCTCTTTCCCTGAGCCTTCATTCGCTCCAACAGATACCCAATCTCGCTTTAAGAATCTCCTTCTTTCAATTTCCATTTTCTGTTCGTCGCTCAACTCTGATTTACCATCCGCTAAAGACTTCTTTTTCGCTAATTTCGCTGCTTTCCGCTCTGCTGCTTTAGCAATCTGCTCAGGTGTAAGATTGGGTGGTGCAGGCATCTTGGTGAATGGTACCTTGCTCAGTCGTATTCTCATGTATCGTTAATGAACTCGTAAAGAGGAATAGAGTGATTACAATAAGGTGAGATGGACCAGGTAAGTGGAGGAGATTTGGCTGTGGCGTTTGAGTCGACTTGGCTCATCGGCGGATCCGCACAATCTATCGTCATTTCGCCTATTGTCATCATTCATCCGTTGCTCGACCTGGGTCAGTCATTCTTTTGATATGAGTTCATAATCTTCGCAGAAGGATGCAATCTGTAGGACAGGCTTTGAGATGCATTCTGATCTCCAAGATATGAGGGGAGTGAGATGATATCGGCGAAACTCGGTTCGAAGTCCGACCTGCCAAAGCCACGTGGTTTCTCGGATATCCCACTGGAGATTTCATCGAAAAAGTCAGAAAATCATAGCAATCAAGTAAGTCCTCTATGTTCAATAGCAAGCTATAGATCCTCGAAGTGCAGCTTCGTAGAACACGAGTGCTCTGTAGCTATCATGTCCGAACAGGCGGAACAACAGCAGGCTCAGCAGCCTGATGCTCAAGTCATAGCAGCTCAGGATGTCGCTCAGGTCGATGGTGAAGACAAGGTAGAGGAACAGCAGGAGGCTGCTACCTGTAAGTGACAAACTTCCTCACTTTCCCTTCCTTGCAGTTGCAGTGGCAATAGCTCACATTGGCAACCAGTACCTCCTGTAACCATCCAGTTCCCTTCTCCTACATGTTCTCGTACCGTTCCGAAACCGACAGAACCATCGGAACCCCGAGACAGACTCACCGTCTACCCTCAACCGAGCGAGACTGTTCAAGACATCAAACTCTTGATTAATGATTGGATAGGAGCTTACTGGCTTGGTCCATACTCCCTCCGTCTTCCTTTTGTCAAGGGCTCAGATGGCAGAGGGATCGTATACACAAAGAAAGAAGATCTCAGCGAAATCAGAGCCGGAGAGAAATTGAACGAATGGTTGGAAATCCAAGATGCCTTCGCTCATATCGAAGAGGACGGCGAGAGGACTTTGGAGGTCGTCAGGGGTAAGTGCAGGCAGGCCTTTCTGATTTCATCCTCCATCTCAGAGTCACTGACTACGTCTTCGTAATGACAGAACCATACGGAGAATTCACCGCTCGACAATCGGTCCTCAGATTACTTGAACTCATAGCGCCTGTCGGCTCTACCGCCACTACCACTTCCACTTCGCTCGCTCTTCAAGCCGGATCAACAATCTTTGAATCTGTCCGAGATGGAGTGCTCTCTTCGAGCGGTGAGACGCAGTACGAGGAGGTAGAAGTGTCATTACCCAGCGGAAGAAAGGGTAAAGGTGGTAAAAAGGAGTTGGTCAAGGTTAAGAGAGCTATATCCAACGAAAAATCGCATGCTTTCTCCGACTGGACCGGTGACTCGTCGACGAGTACGAAGCTTGCGGACTTGCCTTTCAGCCAATCGCCGTTGGAGATCCTCCCTTGCCTGAAATCGATACAGATTTCGCCATTCAACCCTCCTCCACCTCACCTCCGTCAACTAGGCCACCAACTGTATCTTCAAGTTGCTTTGTTAGAAGGTGAAACAGTTACAATCATATGTACTACCAGAGGATGGTTCGTCTCGAAGTCAAATGTCAATCAATTCGACCCTGCACCCAAATCAGAGAACACTGCACCCACTCATTCGTTGATCGATCTCCTGCATTTCCTCTCACCACTTTTCTCAGAGAGGATATCCAAGCTCTCACCTCTATCTGTCGAGCCTCCTTCTCTCGACCCCATATCCACCGTAGCTATCCCTCAAGCCGAACCAGCGTACCCATGGCTCGCCAATGTACCGAAGCCCGCTACCTCCGCCGAGATGCTCAGAACCCAACTGGCTTTCCTTCATACCGGAGCCTACGGAGCAGATAATGTTGACGCTGCTCGAGACTGGAATGAGGAGATCCAAGGCATTCGGGAGCTTCCTAGAAGTACCATGCAAGAACGAGTTTTCAGGGAAAAGATGTTGCAGAAGATCTGGGCTGAATTTGACCAGGCTGCTGTCAGAGCTGTGCAAACCGTCTCCGTGAGTGATTCCTTCATTCGGTCTTCGTGTCCCTTATCAAAAATCGTGAGCGAATTATCAGTCGATACTGATCTTTGCACTATATAGCGAGGCGACATCCCCGCCATCAACCCTTCGGAAGACCCCAAAGCTCATATGTATCTCCAATCCAACATCTTCATCACTCAGGGGGACTCTGACGCTCTCAACGCATACGGACACCTTGGAGGCGATGCAGCTATGAGAATATCTCACGGCAAAGACGCAGTTGGTGTCAAGCTCCTCAACAAGATCGACATCGATGGACTTTATATGCTTGGGCACACTATCGTCGACTGGCAGGGCAAACGATGGATCTGTCAATCCATCTTACCTGGAATCTTCTCTAATCGAAGAAAGGAGGACGACGACGAGGAAGCATCCGCACCAACCGCTGAAGAGTCCGAAGGCCAAAAGAAGGAAGATTGGGTTAAAGTCGGAGACTCGCCTAAATCCTCGAAAGGCGACGAAGCTGATAAATCGGCTGAGATCGAAGTCAGCGCGGAAGTCGATGGAGAAAGTGAGAACCCGATGATGATCTACGGTTTAGATTCGGAGAAGCCAACCTCGATACATTGGGACAGAACCACGCATAAATTGATGTCACAAATCGGACAGGCCCTAAGATTAGCTGCCCACAAGGTCAAAGATGGAAAAGGGGAAGAATTCGAATTCTACGCCAGTTCCGAAGTCAAAGGTTTGAAGGGTACAGATGGTCGACGATACTTGCTTGATGCTCAACGATTGTCGCTTGTCGATATTGAATGGCTGGAGAAGGACTACATCAATGAGAATGGCACATACCCTCATAGACTCGCTCTGCTTCGACCCGAGCTGCTGGAAACTTTCTGGGAATCAGAGCTGAAGAGATGGGCCAGAGGGGTAGCGGACAAAGCTCAAGCTAAGAAGAATGACGAGGCCTCGAAAGAGGCTGGTCCATCGACAGCGGAGAAATCCGAAGAAGCGCCTACTGCCGACGCTGAGGCGCCCAAGGAGGAGCAATCGCCTGCAGCTGAAGCTGCGGCTGCTCACCGAGCGGAAGAGGAGAAACCCCTTGACGCAAGCGTGGTCGGCGATATCAAGCAATTCGAGCTCAAATTCAACCCAGATGCGTTCGTTGACCAGATTCCTCCCAAGGACGGTGAAAGCGATCAATCCTTCTTACCTGCAACCATCAACGACGAGTCCGACCCATCCGTCAAGGCTGTTAGGGACGCCTCGGTCTTCCTGAGATCCATCGCTATACCTGCTGTCGTTTTGGATGTCCTCACCGGCAATACTACCGGATTGATGGACGGGGCATCCCTCACGAAGCACTTGCATGGACGAGGTATCAACATGCGATACCTAGGTCATTTAGCTTCTACCATCAAGCAATTCTCGGCTGGATCAGATGGTGAGGAGAGGAAGGAGACCGGGCATCTCGCTACTTTGAAGGTGAGTCTGTGCTGGTATATCTCTCAACCAATGTTGCAAAGGACTGACCACCTAATGTGACTTTCTAGACCATCGTCATCCAAGAAATGATCTTCCGAGCCTCCAAGCACATCCTTCGATCCCTCATTGCCAACCTTCAACCCGAAACTACGACTTTTGCCATTTCCCACTTCCTCAATTGTCTTCTTGGTACCTCTTACAACCCTTCGCCAACTTCCTCCTTCACTCCTATCGGCGTTTCTGAAAGGGAAGACATACCGGAGTACACTAAACTCACTCCCGAGTCTTTGCGAAAGTCCATATTCGAGGAGATCCAGTCCAGGTACAGGTTCAGCCTCGAAGAGTCGTTCTTCGAGGAAGGTTTGAAGAAGCGACAATTGCTCAGGGAGCTAGCTGTTCGTTTCGGATTCCAACTCGCCCAACGAGAATACCTCTTCGACAAAGATCAAGAAGCTGTCAGCGGGAACGAGGACGAGAAGGAAGGTAAAAAGGACAAGAAGGCCAAGAAGACCAAGGTGCCTTCGGTCAAGCGAGCCCACACTTTCGAGCCTGAGGATGTTTTGACCTTGGTACCTATAGTCAAGTCTACTGCTCCTACGGTAAGTATTCTTCGCCTTTCTATTCATGATTGGCAAGATGCTGATAATTTGCATCACAGGTCACCGTCGCGGAAGAGATCCTTGAAGCTGGAAGAAACACCATCAACAGAGGATCGGTGGATCTCGGTCTCGAGTTCATGTTGGAAGGATTGCAGCTTTACGAGAACATTCACTCCGTCATCCATCCAGCAGTCGCAGCGGTATACAACCAATACTCTCAAGCTGTTCACCAATTAGCCAGACTGAAGATACAGCAAGTCGCCGCTGCTGCTCAACAAGAAGGATCCAACACCGACCCCGATCAGCCTCTTGGCTTGGACATCTCCACCGCGCTTCGACTCCAGCGACAAGCAATCATCATCGCTGAACGGACACTCGGTGTGTACCATCACGAGACTGCCGGATACTACTTCAACCTTGCTATGTTGGAAAACCTCGAAGGGAATGCTCAACCGGCTCTTCGATACTTCCGACACGTGCTCAAGCTGTGGGACATCATTCACGGTCCCGATCATGCCGAGATCAATGTCGTTCTCAGTAACGCAGGAGTCGTCCTTCAAGCCATCAACGAGACTGGCCTTGCTCTCGCTTTGCAGAAACAAGCATACGAGTCAACCTTGTCGCTCTTCGGCGATGCGCACCTCCAGACGGGTCAATCGCTACATCAACTCACTCAATCACACTTCTTAGCTGCAGACATGGCTTCTGCTTTGTCCACCTCAGAGAAAGCTTTGGCCATCTTCAATTCGCGATTGGGCGAAGATCACGCTCAGACCAAGGAAGTGAAGAAGAACGTCGATCTGCTTACAGCGGTGATGAACAATGTTGAAAAACAGAAAGAGAGGAATGAGCAAATGAAGAAGGAATCGCAGGAAAGACTGAAAGCTGCCAAAGAAAGGCTCTCGTTGGGCTCAAACGTTGCCGGAAAACGAAGACTCGGATCTACCTTGAACGGGGCGGCTGGACCTAACGGAGTAAGGATAGTTGACCCAGCTACTCTAGCTGCTGCCGCCGCCGCTGCCGGGCACCCTATCGATGTCAATGGACAAGCCCCGGCCACTGCGGCCACCACTGATGGTGGGGCTGCCGCAGCTGAAGGATCGAACGTCGGTGCGAGAGGCACGGAGAGTGTAGAAGATCTAGTCAGATTCATCCAGGGTCAACAGGTACCAAGTGCCTCTGCCGCTAGAAGGGGTAAAAATGCTCTGAGGGGTAAACGAAGGACAGGTGCCAAGCGATAGGTGGTCAGTTTCGGGAACGTACAACCAAAACAATATAAGGAACGTCAAAAATCATTCAAATTAGCATAGTCAGATCTACAACACCATTCCGGCTGTTCTTGCATTTTCCCATCATACAGTATTACAGGCAGGACCATACACACATATACATATACAACGAGGTAAAAGTACATAACGCACTACTCTGGACATGCACAAATAGTCTCAGCCTACTTTGGCCATATATGACATAGGGAAAATCCATAACCTAGCTCCCGGAACGAACGAATGTCACATGATTGTGGACCGTTACGCTGGAATCGCGGGAAGGGGAGGGAAGTAACGTCATTCTGATCGATCCAGATCGCCATACGGTCATCATCGTGTTCTGGTTCGTTGGCCAATTTGCAATTTCATGGTACTATCACGAGCACATGAGGTCTGCTTGCTATTCTGAATCATGCAGGGGGTGATAAATGCAAAGTCAGCTGCTTTGGTGGTCCAATCGTGATTCGCACTTTGTGTTTGTTGAGATGTTCATATCTCTCCTCTTTGATTCAGCTTACCCACTTCTTACACTGAGTTGAGCTTGAAACACAATGCCAGTATCTACGCGATCATCAGACGCGACCGTAGCGCAGAAAGCGGAAGAAGTAGCGCACGAGTCGTCTCAACTACTACAAGGCCAAGTGCCGATCTCGGGGTACGAGGACTATTCAGCCGGACATCCAATTCACCCAGCTACCGTCCATTGGCCTATCGCCTTCTTAACCCTCTCATTCGGGATCACATCTTTAGACCTCCTGCCTCTCTCGCTTTATCCTACATCGGTCTTACCGCCCCGAGCGACATTGGGCACTCTGGCTCTGTACTCTGCGGGGGCGGGGGTGGTCTCGGCCTTACCTGCGATCATCACGGGTGCAGGAGAAGCCTACGAGCTGGTCAGGAAGGAGTACAAGGAGAAAGGAGAAAATTGGGGTAAGGTGATTGATTCTGCGTTCAATATGAAGGATACAGGAGGGAGAAAGGTGAAAATGACGGTTAAGCACGCGAGTTTGAATGATATGGTAGTAGGCTTAGCGGCTTATAATTGGTGAGTTAAGTTAAGTTTCGTTTCGACCTCTTGCATCGATGATTGCTTCGAAGGATTGGTCTGAAAGGCTCCATACGGAACTTGTGGGTGTACTGTAGGTATAGAGGAGTTTATTATCCGGGCGAAAAATTACCTCAGATCACCTTACTTCTCAATGCGATTGCTTTACCCGCCTTACTTTACTGTAAGTCTCTGAAGTCGTCGCGCATTCGAGAGATATCTCGTCGACGGTGAGCTGATGCGGGCATTCCCAGCTGCGATGCTGGGAGGCAGGTTGGTATACGAGTATGCGATGGGTATACAGAGGCAAGGCCACGGGAAAGAAGTCAAGGAGAAGGCAGGGTAGTTCAGTCCCGATCGGAATTCACATTTTCGATATGTATAATATTTGTCAATTCTGTATCCTTAAGTCTGTATGTAAAAGTTCCAGGAGAATCGTTGACCAGATTGTATGTATTAAATTATAGGTGTTCATTATATCTAGTGCTACAGAGTCAAGTCACAGAAGCATGTCTACTGGTCTATATTTGCTAATGCTATGGGGTATACGATTTGTATTGCAAAATTGAAAGTGTTGCCGTTACCCCTCAAAGTATCCTGGTCCGGAAAAGAGGGGAATTCCGCGATCTTAGCTCTTGTTGGCGGCGAATCTGCTCTTCTCTCTGATCTTATGACCACTGTAGCAACATCCATCAGCACAAATTTTGGCCTCGGAGTACGGCCGAGAAGAATCGGGGACACTCACTACTTGATGAACAAGAATGGCGCTGGGATAAACAAACATGCTAAACCGCCCAACAAGCTGTTGCCACCTCCAATACCGAGATGCTTGAACAAGGCATTGGCGAAGAGAGGGAACGCAGCTCCCCATGATGCTCTGAAGAGGTCATTAAGGGTAAGGACCGAGCCCATCTCGGTGTAAAATACGTCTCTGTGGTGGTCGTACTACTGTCAGCTTGCTTTTCCCGCTTCCCGCAAAAGAATGGGAAGAAATACAATATTTTGTGCTGGAATAGTCAGTACTGACCCGAAATATGCAAAGATGCATTGGAACAGGACAAAGGCGCCGATACCGAAGAAGGCAGTGAATATAGTGGGCACGATCCAGTGGACCGATTCGTATTGGCCCGACCAGCCGAAACCGAACATTGCGATCGGTATGCAGACGGCTGCAATGGGAGCGGGATACAGTCGGATCTCAGGACATGGGATCATGCCGTCTGCACAGGCAAGTCGAGTTAGCATCTAGGACAAGTCAGAGCAATATAGGCGGAGGAGGAGACTCACCATTGGCGTCAAAGATAGGTTCTAAGTACTTGTGGATGTACCAACAAAACACAGCACATGCAGCCCAAGCACCGACGAAGATACCCATGAACCTGTCCGTTCGAAGCATTGCATTCTCAGCATCTGGACTGCGCCCCGAATGCCAAAAGGGAAAGGGAAGAGACTCACGCTGTACCTGACTCCCCGGGGTTGAAGCCGTGCACTTGCATATAGACCAATGGGAAACTCTCGAACCAGATGTACAACAGACCGTAGATGAGGGCGAGGTAGGTGTTGTAGACCAATAAGATCGGGTCGAAGAACAATACGAATGGTCTGAACAGGGTTTCAGAGATGATTTGACCGCCGGATAGATGGCTCGAATCGATCATAGCTTGGGTCTTGAGTTCGTTGTTTCCTGTAACTTTTCTCAATCTGACCATTCGTCTGTGAAGAATCTGCGGCGACAAATGAGCTTTACACCCCACAGTCAGAAGTATTGTATCCCTACTTACGTTTTTGCTCGATGTTTCGGGGAAGAAGATGATGATCATCACTAAACATGCTCCGGAAAGCCACACGAGAACCCTAAATTCATACGTCAGCATCCACAACGAGAGATGAAAGGGTAAAGGGAGAAGGGTAGGCTCACCATAAAGGCCATGTCCATCCTTTGGCTTGATATGTGAAACCACCTAACAACGGACCGATGACAGGACCGCATACAGCTCCGCATCCCCAAACACCGATCGCATACGCCAGGTGTTTGGGCTTGAACATCTGTGGGAGCGAGGAAGTCAGTATAGATCTGAGTTTCTAGAAAACGAGTGACTATCACTTACATCACCCATGGTTGCCCCTCCTACAGCTAGAGCGGGACTACCGAAGAACCCAGCCAAGAATCGCATTGCCAGCAGAGTGTGGATATTCTACGCGATAGATTGTTGGTCAAAAAATGCTGGACTGGTGTAAGTGAAGCAAGAAGACATCTGACCTACATTGGCATAGATGGTCGGGAATTGCAATGCCACAAAAATGAACAGCGTCCCAACATCTGCAAATTCAAGTCATTAGCTCGATGACACAGTACGAGGAGATGTTGAAGATCACTCACAGACTGGCATTCTACCGACATTGGACAGTTCTGTCACGGGCGACCAAAGCATCGGACCGATTCCATAACCAATGACGAACACCGTCAATCCTACTAACGCGGTAGTTTGCGAGACGGTGAATTGTGCCATGACGCCTTCAATGCCGGAAGAATAGATCGAAGAACCGATATACACCGCGAAAGTGAGGAACGACATTTGTATGGCTACAAAAGATTTGTAGCTTGTCGACCAGTTTTGCCTATAACCAAGGATCAACAGATCAGTTCACGATACACATTAATTTTGATCAGAAACTTTTGATTGTTGAGTTGATCGCTAGCGAGTGATGTAATCTATACTTACGGATTCTCAGGATCATCATCCCCATACCAAGTGACCAAGTTCGGATCATCTTTCGTGCCTTCTTCCGCTTGAAGGTCATTGTTCGCCATCCTATCATCACTTCCACTTCCCGAAGGGGAATCTACAGTTTTCTCCTTTGGTGCTTTGGGCGTCTGATCCGCTTGCTCATCCACTATCGTAGCTTGTGAATCTCTTCTTGGCTCATCGGACGATTGTGCATACGGGGCGTTAGGTCTTGAATGCTTCTCCTGTAGCGATTGTCCTGTCTTCGTACTGACATTGTTTCCCGTCGCTCCTCCTTTCCTATATCGCTCCGGAATATCGATCTCATCGTGGTACTTCAACAGCCTGTTTCCAGATACAGACCGTATTATCGTGCCCAGGGCTGTCGTTTGAAAGGCGTTGTAAGGCATATCGAGGGGCTTCTGCTTTGTAATTGAGTGTATTCGCGTCCGACTAATAAGTAGCCTTTGCTCGATCTGTGCCTCGGGTGTCGTTGGGGCTAACCGCTTTCCCAGCCTTGACTCGAAGTCTGGTAGACGTGAGTGGGTGGATAGACAAACGATAGCAGAGTTCAAATGTTAGCAGGGTATACGAATGCTTGATTCACAAGAATCAAAGATTTCCTCCAGGTTATAAGTTATATGTAGCTCGTGTTTTTCCGTAAAATCAGTGACGTCGGTAAAACAAAAGTCGGTATCAATTGTACTGAGAACATTCCTGCTGATCAAGCCCTAAGGGCTGCATCCAGACCGAGACCTAGACCACCTCCACTCGCTCTTCGCTTCTTGCAGGTAGCGACCATGCTGGAAAATGCAGTAATCTGAACATCTGAAAATCGATTCTACCGTTATCTAACGCAAATTTATCAATGCAGACCGACGGGTCCAAAAGATAATCGGAAAAAGTGGAGTAATTGGGTGGAGGTGGGTGGAGGATCAAAATCGATCGAAACGAGGTTGTTCGGGTTACTACCTGCCTTTGAGAAAGTTTGGATATGACGTAGGCTGATAATTGCCGCCGGCTTCAGATGAGTCCGAATTACGAGTCCAACCCCAACGAGCACACGAACCGTATTCCCGTATCCAAACGAGAACGACCACGCGTTATAGAATAGCAGAGGATCAGGCAGAGATTTATCTATATTCATTACTTTGTCGTTAAGCTGTACATGTCGCGATGACAAACGAAAACAAAATTAGACAGCTACTAAGGCAGATGGGATGACAAGGTAGTCCTGCTGTAGGAGAGTTTATTGGCATATATGTATATTGATACAGCACGGAGCAATGGTCGTACAAAAGAACAGAAGAAATAACTTGCTTTTTGCCGCAAATAGCAAGATGAAAAGAAGGGTTAGTCACCGAGAAAGACCATGCTAAAAGCCCAATCCACTGATTACGCGAGAAGCTTCTCAGCGGTCATGAACGAGTCCGAGGTCACATGTACTTGGGAAACATGATGTCGGTAAACCGCATAAACAAGACACATAGTCATGATGATCTTCACTAGGGATCCTACGAGCGAACATCAATCAACAAGCTTCATCAAATGGGGTTATGCCATAATGCGATGGACATTGGTTTCTCGTCAAAGGTGTCAGATCAACGTACTCATAGTGAACCAACCATCTTCGCCTTTCCTACGGATCCATCTTCTCCTCACGCCGTGTGTCTGTGATATCGCTGGAGGCTCTTTGTACGCCAAACGTCTACTTACCACCCGATTGACGAGGGATAAGCCTCGTCGAGGTTTGGGGGATTTGATAATCTCAGCGGGAACAGGATTATCGTCAGGCGAATGTGGGACGACTTCTACAGATCGTTTCGAACGGGATATCCGCATGGATTCGCGATACCCCTCGACACAGGCCTACACCACTATCAGCACCTGATCTGAGATCTGGGCACTTACACCAGGTAAGAATCGGAACCGGAAAGACATTCACCTCCATGGCGTCCCACCACGTATATCCTGATATACCTTCTGTAGACCCACGACGACTCATCTCTTTCCTCAGTTTCGGGTTGACCACAAGGTTACAGATCAACTGGGCGTACTCAATGGAAATACCCTCGAAATAGGTAGAGTCGGGTTTACAGACTTGTGCCCATGTCACTTCCGTCTTCGTCTGAGGCAACGGGAGTAATTGGCCCGTTTTGTCGTGTTGTACAAGATCACGGGTCCCTTCTGCATCCAAACCTACGACCGGCTGATCACCAAAAAAAAAAAAAAAAAACAGCAAAAGTCAACATCCTTTTCCAATAACCATGAGATCGAAGGCTGCTTATGATATTGCTTTGTACTCACTAGACCAGACGCAAGAGCTTCCAAAACAACTTGACCGAAAGTCTACGCTTTATTCAAATCAGCTAATTTTGTCTCACGTTTTGATGTAAACAGCGATCCAACAAGCTGACCTCTGTGAAACTCGGAAACACGAAGATATCCGCAGAGGCATAGCACTTCGCCAACTCTTCACCCTGTCTGTGACCCATGAAAGTGACATCCCATCCTTCTTTCGCACATCGGTTCTCCAGGTCTGTTCGGGCAGGTCCATCACCTACAAATACCAACTTCGGCACAATTGTTCCGATTGGCAGCAGAGACGCGAGCTTGGAGTAGGCCGAAAGGATGACTTGGAGGTTCTTTTCCCACGATCTATCAATATACAGTCAGTCTCATCCTTTCCTTTTCGAAGGCAGGAAGGATGGCAAAGGTGAAGAAGATCAAGCTCACATCCTGCCAACATAAAGTAGAACCGTCCGACCATCTTCACTTTCGACTTCTCTTCTATTCACTGCCAGATCGTCCACAGGCCCATTCCAAGGCGTCAAAGGGGGAGTCATCATTCCTTGCTCATCAACCGTCACTTGGGTATTACACTGAGTTTTGGTGATCTTTGGCGTATCAGAAATTTCTTGAGGTAAAATGCCCCAACTCTCCCTAAGGGCGGGATCTCGTTTTTGCGGACCGAATTGGCTGAGATCCACGCCTCGTGGCCAAATACGGACCCCTGAGAACGATTGAGATTGCAGCATTGACTTGGTAGATGGGGATGGACAGAGCGTGAGTAAGAGTTTCGAGTAGAGGCATGATTGGAAGGCCCATATTATCGGTGTGAGGAAAGATAGGCCAAATAACGTCGCGTATGTTGCCAAATTCCTGCGAAAGCTTTGCGTATCAGTACAGCGAATTTAATCAAAAATTCAGGTGTATTTCATTCCGTATCATTCAACTGTGAGCAGTATCGCCTCGAAGTTGTGAGGCGACTTGCCAATGTAAGAATCAAAGTCCCAATCCCACTCACGTATGATAACTCGCCACAACAGCTCCACCTAGTCCCTTTCCGATCTGTGGCCCTTCATTCGATATCCACTTATCCCCCGCCCAACCCAATTCCATCGCTAAGATCGTCTGCGCTCCGAGCCAAATGGGATCCACAAAATGCACGACGTCAGGTTCCCAATCTCTGATGACACTTAAGAACTTCGGTCGGAGGAAATTCAGTTTCAAGCCGGGGTAAATCACCAGGGGAACACCTAGGGTGCCGACAAGGGGGTGTGAGGCGTATGAAGAGATATTGGACGAGGGCCCAAGGAGGATACATTCGTGTCCTTGCGATTGGAGGTGTTCTAATAATCTGGATAAAGTACGTGTGACACCATCGACTTTCGGTAAAAAGTTTTCTGGGATCGAGCCAATCCTGAATCAGCATCTTTCGATCTGCATCATAAAGACACAAACGACCAAGCGACCAAAGCTATTCCGGAATCAGAGGGGACGAGACTCACCCGTGACAATGACAATCCTCAGACCCTTCCTACCTCTTTCCGCAGACAACCACGCTTCTCGCGCATCTTTCTCGGACTCAGTCATACCCTTTCTCCATGAATATACAGCGTTATCCTCTTGTGGATCATCCTCCTTGCCAGATGACCGTTCGGGCGGGGAATCAAGATCGAAGTCAGGTATAGAAGATGAGGGCGGTGGAAAAGACGTGATGTTCTGGTTCTCTTCTTGATGAGGGGAATAACATGCTGAGGACTCGGGCGTCTGAGGAGGGGTCATTGGATATTGGACATATTGTCGAATTTGCGCCGAATTATCCTTGATCATCTTGAAGGCTGATTCTGTACACTTGCAATAGCCGTCTTGTTCAGATCAATTAGGTCGAACGGTGAAAAAGGCTTGGTTACTTTTGAGTTTCTGCTTCTTCCGCTGGTGACAGCGCCCGTACTCCGATGTCAATACAAGGGGGTATACACAATTTTCGCCCTTGATCAAGGTTTACGAGTGGGGCGTAAGTAAGTACTGATACACACAGGTAGAAGGATGGACAAACAGTAAGGTGATTAATCAATGATAGTCAATGATCATCGTATCGTTGTTGGTGCTTTGAAGGTCATGGCCACTGATCAATCGTGATAATTACTCTGAGCGACCAACATTTTACAGGTCAAACAGCCAGCCAGCAACGACCTGTTGATCAACAGATATAGAACGTTGGTTATTCACAACCCCATTTAGCGTCAATAAATCATAGTTAATATCGGATCAAAGTCGATCCCAAAGTAGAAGGTAGAAGATGAAACGCGTCGAGCTGTACCTTGGGTATCATGTTGATCTGCCGTCTGTAAATCCGACGGTCTTGTGTGCGTGACTAATCATACGGATGAAGCTAAGGGAGACACGTTCATCAAGTCTTGCTTCCTTTCCGGAAATCAGTGAGCATGATCAGCTGCTACATCGAAGTTGGGGATATTGATAAGCGCTTCGGAAGGGAAGGGATAGGAGGAAGATACAAGAAGACTATGAACGTGTGTGGTTGTTGTTTGAACCGGGCGTACAGATGAACGTGCTTATCGAACATTCGAAAGATGTGCGGAGTCTCCGTTAAAGTAGGCGTCACATGGAAGATCAAGATGCCACCATTGCGGAGATATATTTCATCCCGAATTTGATCCCGCTAAAAAAACCCTGGTCAATGTTAGGGTTAGCACTGTACGGTGGAATCCCCCTTTAACCTTATCCTCACCATACACTCTTCTCCTCCTTCTTCTTCTCTTTCTTCCTCATCATCTCTCACTTAGACACTTATCAGACCAAGCGAAACCATCTTCCACAAGTGTCTACCACCCTCTCCGCCGCTTCAGGCCGACTCACAACTGATTCGTACCCGTGACTTACAACTTACATAGCGCATATACTGAACACATTCAAAATGTTCTCTCTCGCCTAAACAACCAATCTTCTCAGAAAGAAGAGAACCGTCGTCTACAACAAGGACGATTTTGCATAAATCAACAACAAACCCCCTCAAGTTCACCTACCCACTTTAACTACTCCAAACCAAGAACTTCGGTTCCCAACAACTCTGCCCATCATGGTGTCTCAAATCTTCCAGTGCGCAAGCCAAGTCCAACCACAACAACAAGCGCAACAACAACTCCGAACTTGTCAAGCTCGGTGTCCATCTCGACCCCTCCCCAACTGCTTAACCTAGTCAATCATCACACACAGTCCACGGACGTTAAACAGTCGCAACAGACGTGAGTTTGCCTTCCAACATGATCCATTGTCTGCGCCTTGATCCGTATGCACCGCATTATCCTCGACGTGATTCGGAACGATAAAGGATAGAGGCTGACTTGCCACGTGTTTCCTCTTTACATCCTTTTTTATCTTATCTTGCTTGTAACATCCCTCATTCCGTCATACCTCATACCATCTCATCCATAACATCTCATCCATAACATCTCTCTATCTGCCCTCTCACATCTTCCCTCGCCATCGCCATCCAATATGGCTTGGACATCATCAGTTATTACCAAGACAATACCACATCACAAGGTATCACACCTCCCGCTTTCACGCCGCTGCCCACCAGACTCCCTCCTCCTCCGACCACAACTCGACGTCACAACTTAGCTCGAGCAACAAGCCAAAGCAAAGCCTCACTCAACGTGCAGCAAGAAAAGACGAACGACTTTAGCGCACTTCGTCAGCCGAGTCCACAAACTCTGACTCAGGAATACTCAACGCAAGTTCAAGTTCAACCAACCGAGCCGACCTTCACTCTGAACTTTTCATCAGACCTAGTCAACACGACTGTCATAGACAACACCATACCTTCTTTCGACAACACCCTCCTTCTTGATACGAATCCCTTAGCCGAAACGACCTCATCAATGGAATTCAACCTCGATATCAACATGAACATGGAGTCGATTGATTGGGATCAGTTCCTGGTAGATGCGGATCTCGGTGAAGCACAAGCTGCTTTCCCAATGACCGCCACTCACCTCAACTCCCCAGGGTCATCCGACTCACAAGCCGCTACTCCCAAGTCTACAGAGTCAGAGCAATCAGCCGCTCTTGACCCTACCGACTTCGACTTCAACTTTGAATTCGATCTTCCCCAAGGCATCACTCACAACCCAGAGGATGCTTTCGTTCAGCAACCCGATTTCGGTAACTCGGTACCCGATACCAGAGGTACAAACGATCCCACCATGACCAGCATCTTTGGTCTCAGCTTCGGTGACTTTGGCCTTCACACTGATCTCGGTGCTGATGCTGCCAGCCAGCTCGGTCTCACCAATCTGATCGGTAAAGTGGGTGACCAAAAGATGCAACAACCATCTTTCACCCCGTCAACGATGGCGCCCGTCAGCGATCTCACCGACGCTTACGCCTTACTCGACAAGCTGCTTCCCGCAGCCTCGTCACCGACCTCCATCCAGCCTTCTCAACTATCTCTTGCCCCCAGTCCACCATCCATTGGTACTAAGCGAAAGTCATCCGACGCTACCGAGGACGGTGCACCAGCTGCCAAGAAGAGGGGACGCCCACCTGGTTCAGCTAAAAGCAAGACTGTCTCGTTACAAGACCCCAAGCGAGCTTACCGAAGGCAGTCAACCGTCCTCTCAGGCTCACCGACCTTTTCTGCCGACAGCGTTGCCGACGAGAGTGAAGCCGACTCTCCTACGGCCACTTCCCCCGTCACTCCCGCTATACCCAAGAAGACTGTCTCTGGCAAGCCATCGACTGCTCGACCCAAGTCTGTTGTTCCCGAGAAATTCCTCAAGGACGGCTCAGCTCAAGCTATACTCGGCATGACCATCGACCAGATCCAGTCTTACCCCACCTTCGACATGCTCCTCAAGGATGTCGCAGCCTCCAAGGTCTCCGCTGCTACGGAATTCGGTGAACGAATCTCCGACAACCGAGACAAGGCCAAGGATGCAGCTAAGAAATCTCGAGACGAGCGACGAGCCAAGATTGAACGATCTGAATACCTCGAAAAGAAGGTTGACGATCTTGAAAACAAGCTCAAGGGTATGACCAGTGTCTTACTTGCCCTCGTCGACAGGGGTATCATCAACAAGGATCAAATCGCTGCTTACCTGTAGTCGGGTTGCCGCGTTGACCTTATTTTCTTCTCATTTTCTCTTCTTCCTTTTTCAACACCCTCCCCTCCTCCACTATGTGGAAATAACTAACAACTTCCACTCCCGTCTCATCGTCCGTCCGTCTTTCTTCCCTTACTTTCCCTTTCCCTTTCTTCGATTTGAATTGATTTCTCTCACGTTTGTTTACAGTCATGTAGATCACAAGATCCATGATACCTGTTCCATGACCGTCTCTCAGAATCGTATAACTATCTTTTAATTTATACTACCCAATCTCAAGCAAAATCACTTAGAAAGTGAACCAAAGCAAGGATATTTGTTGATACCTCATCAAGTCATTCTTGTATATACTCTGGTCTCCTCCAATTCTTCACGGGATGATGGGGTACCATATTTTTTCGTAGTGATGTGTCTCCTATGCAGAATGATGAGCTCGACTGTGATGTTTCTGCGGATAGCAGTGAGACATGCATCTTGCAATCACTTATTGAGGATGGGAATGAGGTGTGTGAATGTGTGCGATGTGTGATGTGCGATGAGAATGACCTCCACTTTGATGGACCGGTAATCACAATCATCCAGTGTCACTTGACCATACGATACTATATACTCCTTCACCCCTTCCCACTCCGCATATCTCTTTGCATCTTGATCGAGCGATATTGTTTCATACATATCAAGGATAGATTCACATCCCGAATCCATCGACTTACTTCCATCGTACACCTTGTAGGCCCTTGATACAACCAAACCAAGACCCAAACGCAGTGAGATAGGGTGGCAATACAGGTGGAAATGAGATTCTTCCCATCCTCCCACTCGTCCGATCGATCTTCGGCCTCGCCCTCATCTCCTCTGAACGAGCATGAGGACCCGGAAGCGAACGATCCCGGGCAGGGGCAGGGCAAGTGGACAGAATACGAGAAAGAGTGGATGGATCCCGAGGGGAAATTGAGAGGAAGGGGGAAGATCTGGGTCAAGAAGTGGAGTAGGCTTAGTCAAGGATGGGACGGTGAGGGATATAATCGTGATTCCGAGCAGACGGCTGGTCAAGATCAAGTGCAAGGTCAAGGTCAGAGTGGAAATGGGGAAGGGGACGTCGACGGTCATGGTCATGGTCATGGTCATGGCGATCGATCTGACGGACCATTCACATTTATACCCCTCTCTGGTCGTCGAGGTCGGAGCAACCTGATCACCGACACCGATAACAATACCGATACCGATCATGCCGAACCCATTATGGACAAGCAGCGAGGGGATGTGGAAGTACGAGGTTCGCGCTTAACAGGTGGTGCGACTGATGGACTTCGTAAGTCATTTGAACATCATCGCCGAGTCATCGCATCATGTCATATCTTTCTTTTCTCCCCTACCGTCCATCTTCCATTCACCGTCACACCTTTACGTCGCAGTGAACTGCTCATGCATGCACCACGATTGACCGGTTCATCAAAGATGCTCAGCAGACTGGACTAACTTGGCATTCACAATAGAATCCCGTAACCTAGTCATACTAGATACGATCCTCCGATCATCCTACCGGGCTGGATACAATGATGCTTTGAAGATCAAACCGTTCTTACCTTACTCCACTAGCGCTTCTTCCGTCACTTCACAAGAGAGTTCAGCTCAACCCGAGAATGCGGTGCTCGCAAC
This sequence comes from Kwoniella dejecticola CBS 10117, assembly GCF_000512565.2. NCBI lineage: Eukaryota > Fungi > Basidiomycota > Tremellomycetes > Tremellales > Cryptococcaceae > Kwoniella > Kwoniella dejecticola. The sequence goes on from NC_089301.1 coordinate 3,890,001, forward strand.
AGCGAATGACAACAATTACATCCTACTTCTCGGTCTTGGTGGAATCGTATTAGCAAGCACCGGATTACTGGCTTACGGCGCGAGCAATAGATTGAAAAACGTCGAAAGGGGCTTACAGGAGACTTTGGCGCTGGTTCAGCTGAGAGAGAAGAACGAGCTGGCGTCTGTGGGAAGGCTTAGTAAGGAGATCTTGGGGATAAGGAAGTTGATGGAAGACACACACAGCAACTCGATTGGTAAAAGGTCACCTACGAGTCCCCAAGGCGATCTTCCAAGCGCAGGCGGAAATCCGGATCCGGTGACGACAACGGCATTGGTATCCCCTTCATCGTCGTTACCTGCACCTCTAAAATCAAGAGCGGATTCCGATATCGGAGAAGCATGGGGAATGAAGAGAATACTCGAAGAATTGGATCTGAACCTCAAAAAGGAATTCAGGATGATCGCGAAAGACTTGAATGGGAATCAAGTTGATTTGCAGAGGATCAAGCAAAGTGTAGACGACATCCTGAAAGCTAGCTCAATCTTGATCGGTAGTGCCGGTGGTGTCCCTTCAAAAGCCTCAGGTAACAATGCAAATGGAACACCTATACCTTCGAAAGTGGGAGATGAGATTCAAAAGATCGCGTCGGAGACGTATCACCTCAGAGAAAACCTGAATGGTCTGATCAAGATTGGAAGGGAGTTACAGGGAGAGGTCAGTCTGAATAATCAGTTGGTGAAGAACAATCTCACTAAATCGGAGGACATCAAGAGGGTTCTTGAGGCTCTAAAGGGTCAATCAGCTTTGAAAAATCAGCATTCATCTGAACAAGGACTTTCACCCAGCTCATTGTCACCCTCATCCCCGACTTCGTCCTCGCCATCATCGCCCACTGCCTCGACACCTACCCCCCCTTCGACTACCTCAACTTCAGCTCCAGCTCTGACCTCGGCGTACGGAGATCGGCTCAGTAAGAGCTTGAAACCCCGACAAGATGAACAGGAAATCATGCCTTTCTCCGATATTCGAAAAGCGATTGAGGGAGTCAAGAAATCCTATCTCAATGATCAGACGGAGATGACGAAGCATAAGCAGAACTCGGCTGCGACCCAAATCCTGACTCCAACAATGGCCGATCCCGATACCCCTTCGAAAGAAGAAGGGACTCAAGATTTAGGCAAGAGGTATGGACCAGTTGAAGGTGTACAATTCGCTACACCGCTCGAAAAAGTGAAGAATCCTTATAAAGCGTCTGAACGACCCCCTCCTGGGCCGGACGTGGTGAGGAAAGAGGTTGAAGCGGCGCCTCTGACTTCAAATCCTCGAGCAGCTCCAATGACAGCAGGTAGCCAGACCCGTCCTGAGAAGAACGATTCTGATGATGACGGTGGTCATGACGATAATGGTCCTCCTCCACCACCTTCGTCAGGTATAAGAAGTCGCGAGCCATCTCCATATTCTGTCAAATCGCCCGAATCATCTGCGTCTCCCTCCAAGCCTTCAAATTCAAGTGCAGTGGCGAATCAAGATGGTAGATCGAGTTCTCGAAGATCTAGTGCTAGTTCTAGCGCCAATGTTAATACTCATGGGCATTGGTGGACCGTTCATTCGGTTGGAACACCCCAGATTGGCTTGGGCTTGAATGATGCGTGGCGAATCAAGGGGTTTGGATGGTACCATCCGAGCGACACTGTTGGTGGCCAGCGCGAGTCTGGTCAACAACAAGGACAAGGACAGAATAGACTAAAAATGAAGAAGGAAGCGCACGAGGAAGAACATGATCGAGATAGGAGTTTGGGTGCCTGGGCTTTTTCGCGCGTGAAAAGTAGGTTTGATCATTGGCCTTTCCACTAGGTCATTAGGTCATTAGGTCTGCGTATGAGCTTTTCGTGCTCTAGTGCTCAAACGGGGTATCATTCTTGTGGTTGTATGATTTGTATGACCTTTGTCTTTCCGGTGGTTCAGGTTGTATTGTTTTGTTTCCACTTGTATCGTATTGTGCTGTTGCTTAGTTTTGGCTTTGAGATTTCCCCTAAGGTTTCCCATTTCTGGGCTTATTGAATTTCCGCTTCTGCTTTGTCTCCTCCGGTCTTGTGTATCTCACCTCTCATGCATGCTCTCCCCTTTTCTATTGAATAGCTTGTGAAGGTGTGAGGTATGGCAATATGACGATATGACAATGTGGTTTTGGGTAATCTTATCTGACATTTCCCCCTGTTCCTGAAACCGCACCCTCGAAAATACTCTTCGTATTGTTGTCGTTGTTTCTGTTGTTGAATACCAACTGAAATGGTCAACTACCACTACTATTGTCGCAACGCATCATGCATTTCAACACTGCTACATTTTCCCCTACCCCTTCCCCTTCGGCTATGTATCACACTCCATAGACAACATCCACCTATCGAGCTAAAGCGGGAAGAAAGAAAGAGCAAGAATGATCACCATGTGAAGTCATTTCCACCCTATCTCGCTTGGACTTCAAGAGGTACTCGAACTTCCGGGTGATTAGATTGCGATGTGAAGTCTTTACCTGGGTCACATAGAGAGGTGCAAGGTATATAAGACGCCTAGTCAAGTCTGAATAAATCTGCCTCCTTCATTGTTCGTTCGTGCATTCATTCGTAACTCACTGAACATCTCCAAATACCGATATATGCCTACTTTGCTTGAATACTTTGGAGACTTATTATATTCTAATAAAGCCCAATCCGAAGGTAGTCCAGACGCCCAACAAGTACAAACAGGTGAGTATCTTTCTCCTGCTCCTCGCAATAAATCATAGTCGTGCAAAATTGCTCAATTCTCATAACTATCTTCGCAGATCAACCTCAATCTACATCGTCTGAATCACACCTAGCTCACTCCGAGTCCAACACCACACAACCCACCCACCCGTCTTCACAAGCTCTCTTCCAGTCGATATACAATAAAGGCTATTTCGACGGAACACAAACTTCCTTCTCTACACCCACCCAAATACTTCAGCTCCTTACTACGCATTCAACAGGTATAGCATTAGCATTCTCCGCCGTATCCTTCACGTCTATCACGATGCTCGCTCTAGCCCTCTCGAAACGATCTCCTTCAACTTCAGGATCACTAAGATCCATCGGCTTGGCTTCAGGAGGATCTGTATCTGCCTATGCCCAGGGCAAGGGTCAATTCAGACAACTTCGATTATTCGGTAATTCCGCAACCGTTAGATCCTCTCTCGGCGCGCATGCACACTCCAGCTCGGGTGCTGCCCAGGGACCTCTTTCGCCAGAAGAGATCGAGACAGCCCTCGAGAAGCTCAAGGAGGAATTACTGGCTGCTAAGGAGATCTTCGATGCTGAAGCCGAAGCGGAAGAAAGTATAGGCGAACAGGCCGATAAAGCCCCTGGGGGATTTAAGAATGGTCAGACCCAGACCCAGCCTGGGGGTAATGATGCCGAGGTACTGCTCAATGGGCTCAAGACGTTTTTTGAGCACAACGAGCAGGGTTTGACAGATGGTAAGAAGTTGGTCATGGACTTCTTCCCCGATGGGACCTCTGAGGTGAGTGTCATTCAGGTGAACGGCCATCTTCTCTGGAGTCGCAGTGTACACTGGACGAGCAAACTTGCTTCCTAAACTTCGGCTTCGTTCGTCTTCTCCTGATTCTGCCTATCTGGACAATGCGGAAGGATAAGAGCAGAGCCCATAGACAAACGACAAAAGCTGACTCCCTCTTTATACTGTCTGGTGTAGATGAGTTTACAGCCTAAGGATGTCGAGATGGAGGAACTCGAGCACGAGGATTCTGCAATTCCCTCGACATACCTTAAAGGTGACACGACAAACGCAGATATCGACAACTTCGACAATGTTGATCTCGGAGGAGCCAGCTCCCCTATGGCCTTACGGGGACTATGGGAGAAGGTCAGATTCGAGCCTGTAAGTTGGGACGAACATCAAGGCGAGGTAATCATGAGATTGTTCGTGGACGGTCAGGTATGTGCCCTGCTTTCAGCCTCAGACTGAGATCCAAACACATGACTTCATAAATCGATCCGTGTTCACGCGCGACAAGTACTGACCAGCTGATATTGACCGCAGCCCGACGAAACGATTCAAGAAGAACTGAAAGTACAGGCAGTGTTCAAGGACGGTGTTCCCACCTCGATCACTCATCAAGGTCTTGTCTTTGAGGTCGATGCTACAAATGAATGTTTGCCTGATGGTGCGCCCATCTGGAAATTCAGTAGACTTATACTTGATTTCGCGGCGCGCTTGAACGAGATTGCTAGGGACGAAGAGGGTGAGTCGACCTTGCTGTCATACAATTTACTAGCTTGGAGGCAGATAGAGATAGTCTGACTGACTTGACTTCCCTCAAACACACGCAGTCAACGAAGCGAATCTCATCGACCAGATTATCGTGTCAAGACGAGAGAAGAACGCCCATATCTTCGAGGCGTCCGTCGTTCCTACCGACCTCGCCGCGCTGATCGATGCGATCGTCCAGAAACAGCGAGTTGAATTTTGGCTCGATGAGAAGATCGGGAAATCCGTAGCTGTAGGAGCGGAGGGGAAGAAGGAGACTTGGAAAGTCAGAGTAGCGATGTACGAGTGAGTCGATTTTAAGCATAGATCTGTCCTTGCTCAGACAAGGGACTCTGGTGATTTTGGTGAGGTGATTGAGCTGACTTTATTATTCTCGAATAGCCTGTATGAAGAACCCCAATGGTCAGAGATGACTGCAACAATTCATTTCCTTGGGTTCCCGACCACCATTACTCTGCCTGTGGGCCAGGCGATGGCATCGCAACGTGATCCGATCCCGATCCCCATTGTGGGTTGTAGCGATGGTCAGTATGTGGTTAGTGGGCAAGAGGGGGAGGAGTGGTAGTGGTCAATTGATGTACTAGAGTGAGGAGTTTGATCTGATTTAGAAAGATTTCACGCAGGCCTCATAGCTTCGAAAGGGATATGATAAAATGTCAGAAAACAACCAATAAAAAGCGTATTGTGCGATTTGACGCTGGTATGCATCAGTTCGGGAGTGATCTGTCTTTGTACAATAGAGACGTGGAGGGTGATTATACCGTATGGTGATTCATCTCGCTAGACCATCATCGTCCGGATGTCCGAGCTATGACATGACACATTCCATGGGGACATGAGGGTGTCGACTGAAATGATCTAATTGCGGAACGATGGTCTGTCGGCGTACTAGTGTGTGCTGATCCAGTCTTTTCTGTACAGCATGCATCTATGATGCTATTGTGGTATGGAATATGATCGACATGCTATGCGAGGATATTCTTATTACCTAAGTCGTCGTTTTGTTACACCCTGAATGATCGCGTCGACGTGGAGCTGTCCACTGGGCATATCATCCACTTTATGCTGATTCATCCTTCATCCTTCCTTCTGCTATTAACATAAATACCTTTCAACCATTGATCCCATTCTCTCAACTCCACCTAGACAATACTCACTGAACACTAGGCAAAGGCAAGAACGATGAGAATCACATCAAAAGTCACTCTGGCACTCGCTGCTTTGTTGCCAGCACTCACCAATGTCGTAGCTTCAGACGTCCTTGATTTGGCTCAAGATACGTTCAAGGGAGAAGTCTACGATCAGGATTTGGCTTTGGTAGAGTGAGTATTGCCTCAAACTTCTCATATCTGCCGCTCCTTGATCACCGGCCTTGCGTGCTAGAAGTCAGGACGATACATACATCATAGGGACTGAGAGCTGACATCTCAATTCGCTTTACTTCACCATCTACAGATTCTTCGCTCCTTGTATGTTCATTTCAGTCCACCGGTGATACAATTACCTCTTTACTGACTTGCATACTATCTCAAGGGTGTGGACATTGTAAGAAGTGAGTGTGTCAACTTTAAAGCACCTTTTGCACTCTCGCTGACTCTCATATTCCCGCTTCAGCCTCGCTCCTCATTACGAAGAGGCAGCTACCGAACTCGTCAAGAAAGGCATCAAGCTTGCCAAGGTATGTAGCCGCCGCAGCTCTGCGCTTGCTACCGCTTCTCCGAGCCCAGCCACTGACGTTCTCCTTCTACTCATCAGGTCGACTGCACAGAGCACGCCGAGCTTTGTCAGGAATACGGTGTCAGCGGATACCCGACACTCAAGGTGTTCAGAAATGGTACACCTACAGACTACACCGGTCCTCGAAAGGCTGACGGGATCATCAGCTATATGATCAAGTGAGTTGCGCATGTGCATGATTGGATGTGGGCTAATCCTAATCTATCAACCCTTCTAGGCAATCCCTCCCAGCTGTTTCAGACGTTACTTCTGAGTCTCACGCCGAGTTCATCAAATCCGACAAAGTGTGAGTGATTCCCCATTCCAAATGCCGCTTAGTGCTTTCGCGCTGACTGAGCACGTTGATGTCCTCGCTCGCAGCGTCCTTGTCGCTTACGGAGACGCTTCTCACCCAATCCCTTCCGCTTACTCCCAGTACGCCAACACCGCCCGAGACTCCTACTTATTCGGTCAATTCACCGAGTCCTCCTTACCCTCCATCCCGGAATCACCCTCTTTGCCAGCTATTGTCCTGTACAAATCCTTCGACGAGGGATACTCCATCTTCCCCGCTGGAGAAATCACCAACCTCGACTCTTCCGCCTTGGCAGATTTCGTCAAGACCAACTCCGTTCCCTTATTAGACGAGATCTCACCTGAGAACTTCGGTACATACGCTGAACAAGGGTTACCTATCGCTTATCTCTTTGTCGACCCGGCTGAAGTGGACACCAGGGAAAAACTCGTGGAGGAGATCAAGCCGATCGCAAGGGAACACAAAGGAAAAGTCAACTTCGTCTACATTGACGCTGTCAAATTCATCGATCATGGTAAATCCCTTAACCTCCCAGGAGACAACTGGCCAGCGTTCGTCATTCAAGATTTGGCGGCGCAAACTAAGTACCCCTTGGCGCCATCTGAAAAGGTCAGCGGTAAATCGGTAAAGGCATTCTTGGACAAATTCGTAGCAGGGGAGATTCAACCGTCGATCAAGTCGGCGCCGATCCCTGAGACTCAGGATCAACCGGTATACAAGCTTGTAGCGGATGATTGGGAGAACTTGTTTGGCGCAACGGAGAAGGACGTGTTTGCGGAGTTCTTCGCTCCTTGGTGTGGACACTGTCGTGAGTGAAACAATCCATCATGCCGCCATTCCGCTTTCACCATTGATTGCGTCTTGTCATTTCACCCCCCTGCTTTCTCACCTTCTAATTGTCCCCATGATCGCTGTCCGCTGATTCTGATCACCTGGATGTCTCGCAGAACGACTCGCTCCTATCTGGGACACTTTGGCCGAGAAATACGCTTCCAACTCTAACATCGTCATGTGAGCCTCGCTTCTGTGTATTTCTTTCCCTCTTCGAACATTGTTGGGCGACATTAGCTCACATTCTTTGCTCCATGTCGTAGCGCTCAAATGGATGCCACCGAGAATGATATCCCCCCGCCGCTCCCTTCAAGGTGCAAGGTTTCCCCACCCTCAAGTTCAAGCCTGCTGGATCGAGCGATTTCATAGATTACAACGGTGATCGAAGTTTAGACTCTCTCGTCGAGTTTGTCGAGCAACACAGAAAGTCATCTGGCGGCGAGGCTGCAGCTGGCGGTGATGCCGATGAGGAGATCTTCGATGATGAGGATGCGCCAGAGCACGATGAGCTTTAGGCGCAGTCAGAAGGTACGCTTAGCCAGTGCAGAAGGATGAGGACATAAGTTGCAGGAAAAGCAGGTTAGCAGGAGAAGAGATGAGATGAGATGAGAGGGAGCTGTGGATTGATTTTGCAGACTTTGCTCGCACATGCTGTATGCATAAGATACCCGATCAGTCAGAATAGAGTCAAGTGGGTCTCTCAGTCGGTTCGCGGCCAAGCTCTCGACGAGATAACTTAGTTGCATCAGTCCGAGTTTAGTTGCACCGAACCCATTCGTCAAAAGAGAAACACGTCAATAGATCTGAGATGTGTGGTGACGTAAAGACCGCCGGGCTCCACTTGTGTCTGCGAGCTACAACGAACACTTCCCTCGCATTTCGCGAAGCTATTGTTGTCGCAGTGGGTAAAATGGAGAAATGTTTATACGTAACATACCGTAGTTCCCGAAGACCGAGGTGTGGGTACCGGAGGATCATCAAGGTTATTTCTGATCACTTGGCATCTGTGCTATTTTTGGATTTGGAATTTGATCAATCCCATCTCCGAGGCGTTATCGATGATCTCATTTACCTATGACTTGACGATAACCGTCATTCTATGCGAATATTGGCCGTCGGTCTGAGCATCCTCCTGATATCAAAGGACACAGATGATCTATTTTGGGCGGGAGGAGAGCACAATGAGTGCCGATTCCCGAGGTGTGGACTGTGCTGGAATTATGAGCTTGGCGCATCACTCAATATGGCTCGGGCATCGATAGCAGGGGTGTATCGTATATAAGAAGCGAAAGACCCCTCGATAGTCTACTGATCTGAAGAAGTTTCAGGAGTCACGATCAATTGCTTGTACCAAGACAACGACCTATCTGAAGGTTCTCATAGCAGTCGATTCTCCAACCTTAGCATCGCCTCGCCATCAAGAAATACCCATCACACCCCAGTCACATTCAGAGAACAAGTAGACCTCCACATACACGCATACAATCGTATTCATAATGAAAGTATTCATCACCGGCGGCTCAGGTTGGATCGGATCCCGCGTGATCCCTCATCTGGTCGAAGGTGGACATACCGTAGTCGCCTTATCTCGATCCGAGGGTTCTGACAAGATCATCTCTGACGCAGGTGGTATTCCTATTAGAGGCTCCATCGAAGACCCCGCTTTCCTCAAGGACCAAGCTTCCAAGGAAGACATCGACGCGGTGATTCACCTGGCTATGAATCACGATAATTTCGGTGGAGAGGGTTACGATTTCGTTAAGCAAGCTACGATCTCTTCGGATGCCGTCTTAGCTCTTGCAGATGGTTTATCTTCGAATGGTCAAGATCAAGATCGACACAAAGTTCTGATCAATACTAGCGGAACACTGAGCGGGGCTATGGCAGGATTCGGCGGTAAAGAACTCTCAGAAACCGACTCATTCGTCATTCCCATCCGACCAGATCATTACGACGCCATCAAAGCCAAGGGGGTAACTCCAATCGTGATCAGACTTAGTCCGGTGATTTATGGAGAGGGGGATAAAGGATTCATCTCGCAATTGATCAATATCGCACGAACCAAGAAAGTGGCTGGGTATTTGGGGGAAGGGGAGAATAGGTGGTCCGCTTGTCATGTTAACGACGCTGCGAAATTGTACGCTCTAGCTTTGGAAGGGGGGAAAGAAGGGATATTGCACGGGGCATCGCAAATGGGTGTGAAAGGGAGGGAGATCGCTGAGGTGATAGGAGAGAGATTGGGGGTGGAAGTCAAAAGTATTGAGAAAGGGGAAGAACATTTTGGAGGGTTTATGAATATGGTTCTTGGCTTGGATGCGCCCGCGGCGAATAGTATCACGAAGCAGAGGACGGGGTGGACACCGAAGGAGAAGGGGTTGATACAGACCATAAGGGAGAGTCAGGCTTACTTTGCTTCGAAATGATGAGCACGTACGCCAGTCGTTATTGTACTGTACAGTACCACGTCTAGATATTCGGATTGATGTAGACTCTGAGTGGTGCATGCCTTCAATACAGTGTTAGTGTTCCAGTCAAGTATGAATGTGATAGAGATATTATCCTCTGTGGATCAATCACTCGAATGGGACAAAGTCAATCTCATTGATGACCAAGTGCAGATGCCAATTTCTACATATTTGACCGTGACCTCCTTTGAACATCGATCACTTGATTGGAACAGCACAGTGTATGCGACACGCATCCTCTTGCGTCGTGTTCTGTACTTTGTCTGCGTCCTTGCACGCACTGAGACATCAATGAAATGGGATATGATATGCAACGACTCCAAGTCTTCCCATCTGCTGTTCTTTTGTATCCATCTCCCTTCAAGCGGCAAACGCAATAGTTTCAAGGTCAAGAGTCAAGTGAGTCATATTGACCCCATGGAGCAACGGTCTGACGTCAGATCCTGATCACCCATCCTGATGCCCAACAAGAAAGTAAGACACCATGCGCGATAAGTGGAAGAAGAAACGACAGAGGAGGATGAGGCAAAAGCGGAGGAAGATGAAGAAGCGATCTCGGTGAGTAAGTGAATTTCTTCATCCAACATTCTTCTTCGTCAGTTCACATCTTGATTTGAAACGGTCTTAGTCCGTTGTCTGATCAGATCAGATGGGGCATTTTCATCAGTACTAATCATGCGCGTTGTCAGATGAGTGGACTTTCCTTCGCCGTTCTTTCGATGTTCCCGCCTTTCATCAGTCCCATGAAGTCTATGGACAAAGAAACGAGACAGTTAGCTGAACTAGGGTGTGATCGAGGCTTATTGGGTTTGGAGTGAGATGAATGACACCGTCTGATACCGTGCTTGTATATGCAACGAAGTCATCCTGCTTTGTCAATGGTATTTAATTATTGGTAACATGAACCTGGTCCACCGGACTCAGACGCTATTGGCTGATTAAGGGAACGATCAGTCAGCATTCCGCATGTCAGTCTATGCAATACCAACCAGACCACGTTCAGTGAATGTGTGCTCTAGCGAAGATGTCAACCTACATAGCTAGTAGAGGGATCAACGGGGATTAGTTGCTTGGGTGCATCTGCTCATGCAGAAATCGAATGAATTCCTACTGCAAGAGAAACGGATTCTCAAGGACGTGCGTGTCAGGTGGAGGTGGTCCGTTCCACTTCAACTGGCGTAAACAAATCTCATCTCAACGTTCACTCTGGTGCTCTTCTTCATACATCCTCACAGCTTGAGCCAGCATTCTCTCACGCTCCACCATATTGACTCAACTCAGATCATTCGCAACCCGTTCTCAATATCTCACGGTTCAGCAGAAGCCTGTCTCTTCAAGACACGTCCCACAGTATTTATCCTTCAACATGGTACGTCTTCCCGTACATCCTTCCGGACCGGATCATATCGTGCTGCTTCACTAATTATACCTTTCACATAGCCTTCTCTTGATGTATGTATCCTTTCGGGCTCCTTATGCTCCTTGCGCAAAGAGGACACAATCATATTGTGGAATTGAAGCGAACACCCTTTCCATTCATAATGTTCAGCCTGACTAACCTCTATTGTCTACCGCACGATATAGATACCCGATCCGAAACGTCACAGACCGAATACACGCTCGAATGGTCCAGCTACGGGCTCAGCACTTGGTTCGGCGCTGAAGAAGAAGGCCCCGCCTGGACCGGTGTACGAGAAGGGGATTGAGTATTGGGATAAAGTGGATGCTAGTGTCAATGGTGTGCTTGGTGGATATGGCGAAGGTGTGAGTGGATCTAAAGCTGCGGTGTGGTTGCGATGTGTGTGAATGGAGGGGGCGGGCTTGCAGATCGAAGGCAAGCTGTAAGATCAAGGCCGATCAGTGAGATAGGGGTAGTGATTGATTCACGTTGAATCGTGGCCAGAATGGCTGGGTCACTAGGCATGTCCAACTTCAGCATCGGGGGTTCTAGATCATACAGTTGCTTCCCAACTCGAGACTTCGTTATAGTCAATGCTATCATACAGCGTGAAAACCGCGCTGAGTGCAACCTGCCTCATAAACATAGCCCGTCCCGCATATCGAACAACTCTCCTCACGACTCCTCCTTCTTTCCTTCATCCCATCGTTATCCCCCTTCCCTAACCCTCTCACACCCGTTCCGCCGTCTGCTCCTGCTCATCGACGGACCGTATTAGACGTCGGAGCAGGGATAGGCCGAGTCACGCGTCATGTGCTCTTACCGCTCTTCGACGACGTTGTCCTGCTTGAACCGGTCGATAAATTCGTTAGAGAGGGTTACAGAGCCGCCTCCTCTGGCGAATGGCGCGATCTGCCTTCGTTGACCGCTGAAGGGGATGACGATGCCATGAAAGAGCAGAAGAGGCGACTGGACGAACAGCAAAAGTGGATCACCGAAGGTAACGGAAAGGGTAAGAGGGTTAGGTTCATCAAGAGAGGATTGCAGGGGTTGGATCCCCGATTCCCCGTGGACGAGCAAGGGGAAGAGATCGGGCTGGTGTCTTCTCCAAGTGGTTTGGGCGAGAAGGAAGGATGTATGGCGGATGAGATTGTCTATGATGTGTGAGTCGATAAAGACATGAGACTTAAATACCCTTCAGAGAAAGAAGAATGGATCGTTGCAAGCGTGCTTTCGCTGACACAGGATCATGAAACGCCTAGGATATGGTGTCAATGGTGTTTGGGTCATATGAGTCATCCGGATCTCGTGACTTTCCTCAAGACGGCTCGAAAAGCGCTGAGAGAAGGGGAGAATGGAGATAATTACATCTTCGTTAAGGAGAATTGCTGTGATGATGCACCGGGAGGAGTTGGGCAAGAGTTCTTGGATGAGGAGGATTCGAGTTTGACCAGGTAAGCTAAGCTCAGAGATTTCGCTTGTATCTTGAACTGCTGGAAAAATGACTCCATCGGCTACTCTTATAGGTCCCATCAGAAATGGGTCGACTGTTTCCATGAAGCTGGATTGGAGGTCATACGAGAAGCAGTACAGCAAGGGATGCCTGATGAGTTGTTTGTGGTTAAAACGTGAGTAGAGTGTCTTTTGTCATCGCCCTTTGTCCTTCATGAGATGCCATTCACTTGCTATGAATCTCAACCGAAGTGCAAATTCTCGTCCTTTGATAATGTGGAGCCAGTACTCATCGTTGACTTAATGTGTTTTCATTCAGCTGGGTTCTCAAGTAGAGTTCCCGTTGATATGACGTAGACTTCTAGTCGCAGCTAGTCTTTATTGTCAACAAGTCTTTTGATCGGTCACATATGAAGATATGTGAATAGACATGCTATGTACAGGCCGTATGCAGATATCCATGAGGCGGTGTCCAGCAGCCAAGTGCATGTCGTTGACGTATAATGCCAAGAAAGAAGAATGGGATCTATGCACGTCGATAACATGGATGGCTTATGCAGTAGCGTCGTGAAAATCGGACATAAATGAACGGATGCTTTATCACCGATGCCTGCCACGCGTCGATGTTCTGCTCGTAGTATCGCTGCCACATCATGTTTCGCCGTTTCATCTACGCTCCACGCGCGACGGGATTATAATTATGCTCACCGTACGGTGCTTTCTCACCATAGGAGCATTGATTCGCCCAGTGCCACTCTGTCCGGCTGGTGCAGGTTTGCAGGTTTGCAGTCGACCGATTCGAGGTTTTCATCGCCGTACATCCTCAATTGACACCTGGTCACTCTTCTCCTCATCCTTCAAGGTATATCCATCAAGTTCGGTACGTTGACCCGTCACCTCGGCGTAGAAGCATCGTGGGAGAGAAAAGGAGCTGACCACAGATATTCTCTATTTTTCGACCTACGGTCTACTTCAACTTTATCCCTTTCTACATTGACAAAACACCAATAAACACAAATATACCAATCATAACAATACAGCCAAAATGCCTGCCCACATCCCCATCGTCAAGAAGCGAACAAAGACCTTCAAGAGGCATCAATCCGACCGATACCACGGTGTCAAGGAGTCATGGAGAAAGCCCAAGGGTATCGATAACAGAGTGGGTATCTGTCTGGGTCTTGTTGGATCGGATCTGGGATTCTGTGGGGGACAGACGAGTCGATGAGATAGATGGTGGAATGTGTAGAATGGGACCTCGGGATGAGGGGAAGGATAGATATCTAGAGATACGGGAAGAGCTGCATTAGACTCGCGTATCAAGGTGTGAAGGGACGAAGGCAAGGAGGAATCGCTCGAGGGAACATTTATGAGATGAGGAGGGAGTCGGGTCATTGATGAAGCGCAAGGATGATCTACTGGAGATCCTCTCGTCGTCTTCGTCTGCTTTGATGATCTCGACGGGTGAAAGATGAAGGAGAGAATATTGCCAAACAACCTTCACTCTTCATTGTCAAACAACATACTCGTCATCCTTTCTTATCGCGTATGGTCTCGTTGGATACGAGTTGGGTTTTGAGGCATGAGAGAACGCCGACTGACATGACATCTTGTTCTTGTTCTGGTTCACAGGTCCGAAGAAGATTCAAGGGTCAACTCCCCATGCCCAAGATCGGTTACGGTTCCAACAAAAAGACCAAGCACCTCTTACCTTCCGGCCACAAGGAACTCTTGGTCCACAACCTCTCCGAACTCGAACTCCTCCTCATGCACTCTGGTAAATACGCCGCCTCGATCGCTCACGGTGTCTCATCGAAGAAGAGGGTAGAGCTCGTTGCTAGGGCTAAGGTCCTCGGTGTCAAGTGAGTCGATCTTTCCCTCGCTCCCCTCCTCATACCTTCCAATTTTTCACAGTCTCAACAGCCTTTACCTTGAGAGTAAAAACCGTCTGTATCCTGTTCGTAGGGTTTCGCTGATACAATGCTTTATCCGCAGGATCACCAACCCTAACGCCAAGCTCAGAACCGAGGAGGCTTAGGTACCATAAAAACAACCCTTATATCATCGTTCTCTCCTACTTTCTGGGCTAGTCTACGTTTTCGACGGCGAAGCGGAAAGAGATGTATGATTTTGCATGACCACCGGAGATTGGGACAGGTGCAGGCTATCGCACAGGGTTATCGTGAATTGACAACGGAATGTGTCTCACTGATCAGACTGACTTCTTTTCACCTCGCTTTCGTATGATTAGGACCGGTTGAAAGCTTAACCCGTTCTTACAGCCGATGATGTACGGATCACTAAATGAAGCATCGGCGTCAAAACGCATATCATGGACCGCGAAGATCGTCAGAGGAATTCACTGGACTCGCAGCAATTCCCGAGTCGTAATAATCTGCGATATGATAAGCTTGGAAGCAAACGATGATGGTCACGGACGATGATCTACTTTGACATTGCCATGAAGAACCACGCCCTGATCGCCCATTTCATCGACTTGATATTTATCTGACACAGATTCCGGCTTGACCACATCAAGTAGGAACATATCATCACCAAATGGATACTCCAACCACACCGGCCATTGATCTCTCCATTGACGTCTCTCAAACTCGGCATCACCCTTCATAATTTGGTACGGTTGGATCTCGAGTGGCAGAGGACAGAATCGGGCTACTTTTGACTGATCTTACATTCTGATCTCACCTTGGCTGTGATCTGCTGTTCTTCTCGTGGATGAAGAACGTGTCCAGTAAATCGGATCGATATCTTTGTGCGGAGTATCGTGTGACGCCGTCGATCTCGTCTTGGTACTGGATTCTTGAGCTTTCGGTCCAATTCCTCTGCCGCGTGAGGTGGTCAAAAAGGGATTGCGAAGCTGCAGTCGCTTCTGTATCCGCTGATCCGAGCAATCGATTCTGAGTGGATTCATCAGTGTATTGTGAATCCAGACGATGGGACTGATCATTCTTCCACTCGTTGAACGCCTTATTCGCTTGAGTTATGGCTGATCCGCGGCAATCAAAGTTGCCCAATGTGGACCTGTGGATCCGTCCCGATCTCAGTTATCGTCCATTCGTCTCTCAACCGTGCCTCGTGGATTACAGGTTACACATCCTTTCGAGGGGATTTGACTTACATGTCAACCTTGGAAGATTGTTCGCTTCGACATCATCCAGACCTATCGGATCACTTTCCGAAATTTGAGTGAGATCCTGGAAAACCGCTTGTAACGATATAGTCAGTCTTTCAGCGTGTTTACCTTTTGTATGCGCACGTAGTCTCTCTGACGGGTGAGCATTGATCACCGATCGACATAAACCCTCGATATTGCTAATGTTGTCACTGGACAAATTAAGCGTGCTTGCCTTAGTTCTATTTTCGCCGAGAGAGATGATAGGCATCTCTGGGTGAGATAGAGTATCGTTCCCATCGCTGCGGTCCATCTCCGTTAAGATGTCACGGGTCCATTGGGGACTTGCTGGTCGGAGTGTAGCAGGTGACGACGGGGAAGATGGACTGTCCCCTTGCAGGTTGTTGTCAGTCATAGTCAATTGATGCTTTCTGACAGATTCAAGTCTCATTTTCATGCGACACTTGATTGGTATGGTTGGTATATCGGCACATGATGAAATCCAAGAGTTGATAGGTCACTATATATAACAGAACGACGCCGGGGTGTTTCGAGCTGTGGTTATCGACCTCAGCTGGGCCTTCCAGCGTGGGAACTATACGACCTCGCTCCTTTGGCTTGGTAGCTCCCCATCTGACGCAATGGATCAGCCGAACTGCTCGCCTCGCTTACGCGCATGTCCATCCGTTCACTCGCGCCTGCTCGCTACTCAGGCCGAACATCGACTCCGCTAAATCTGTGTCGAGGAGGATGAGCCAGGTACTCATCGGGTAGTTTGATCCGAGATTCAAGCTTAAATAGCCGGATATGTGAATGATTGACGTAATTAGTCACCACGCACCGCACTCGCCTTTGGAGTGCACGAAACCATCCTGCTACAGTGCGCAATTCATTCGATACGAAAGATAGCTCCTTCCTGCTCAACTATCAGCCCATATTCCTGTGCGATCCTGGCCCACAATCACATATAACGATGCGGTCGCTTCTCCAGCTCATCGCATACTTCGTGTTACTCCAAGCTTGCCTGGCATTCAGTCTCGGGGGACAGCAAGTCGCATGGACCGCTGAGGATTCAGCTGTAGCGGATCACAAGCCAGGTAATCCATTCAAGACCTTCGTAGAGCATTGTAAGTGCCTCCTTATCGTTCGCGGACCAGTATCGTTTCCTCGACTGACCACAAGCACAGTCTCCGCATCTCGTTCTGGTACCGATACATTCCTGCAAACACAGCTCGGCACTATATACCCTAATTCCAGTATCGTCGTCACACAGAATGCGTACTTTGACATCTTCCGCTATGCAGCTGGATCGTCCGAGTCTATAGTCGTCCGGGAGCTGGAAGACGTACAGTCAATCAAGAAGACGGTCTTCATCAAGCCGTCAAAGAGGAAAGATGGGGCAGGCGTGGTCGCTGAGAGAGTGGTATTTGGTGGATATCAAGTAGCTTGGAAGGATAAGGAGTTCAAGATCGTTGTCGCTACTGTGAGTGACGTCAATTTATGGACTTCCTTTGCTCTTCTTTACGCTCATCCTAAATCCGGCGCAGTGGGCGGAATCATACCGACAAGTGACCCAATGGCACATCATAACCGAAGAACCTGATGCCGCACAACAATTCATCCGATCATGCTCAGCTTACTGCTCCACATTCATCGACGTAGTTTGGGTGTTTGAGCAGGGATTTTGGCGTCCAGATAAAGAGCTATGGCAGTCTGTGCAGAAGGTGAGTCGACTTGATGCATGCAACCTTCCCCAAGCAATGCTCATGAACGCAAGTTTAGGCTTCATGGGACGATGTCGTGCTGGATGACAAGTTCAAGACCTCTTTGCAGAACGACTATCGTTCGTTCTGCAAGTCTGAGAAAGTCTACAAGGATCTAGGTGTACCTTGGAAAAGAGGACTCATATTCTTAGGTGTGAGTTGTTCCTTCAGTCATTGTGATTGACGAAGCTGATCCCTCATCTGCGTAGCCACCTGGGAACGGGAAGACCATCAGTCTGAAGGCGTTGATGAAGGAGGTCAAGGTACCCACTCTATATGTCAAGTCTTTCCACTGTGCGTTCTCCTTTCATAATGAATGATACTCGTACATAGAGGGGTCGAAGATTATGCTGATCAACATGCTTAGCATACGGCGGTGATGAGAAGGGTGAGCCCAACGTGAGCTGTCGTCATGCCAGCGCTGATGTTTTGTCATTGATCATTCAGGCATCCGAGACATATTTTCTCAAGCTAGAGCTCAAGCACCCTGCGTGTTGATCCTGGAAGACTTGGACTCCTTGATCACTGACATGAATCGATCTTTCTTCTTGAACGAGGTAGATGGATTAGAGGATAACGACGGGTTACTCCTGGTACGTGCCAGTTACCCATTGCATGCTCTAACATGCTCACACACCATAGATTGGAACCACAAACCACTTCGACAGGCTAGATCCAGCACTTTCGAGCCGACCATCCAGATTCGACCGGAAGTAGTGAGTCGATTACACGTATCTACTGGATATAGGTGAAATGACTCCTCGTGTGATACAGCACCTTCCCCAATCCCTCTCGCGATCAGAGAAGGGATTACGCTATCTGGTGGCAAGATAGATTGCACGACAACAAGGATATAGACTTTCCCGATTCGCTTTTAGACGAATTCGCAGATAAGACGGATGATTTCTCTTTCGCATATATGAAAGAGGCCTTGTGAGTGGACCCAAGCCTTAGGCGCAAATTTAGAACTGACATCTTCATCTTTGATGGTCAGCGTTTCAACCCTGTTGACCATTGCTAGTCGAAAAGAAACATATTCTGATAAGCCCGACTTCGGGGCAATTTTACTTGAACAGGTTGAGCATCTTCGAAAAGAGCTAGAAACGACTGAGGTCGCGTCTGTACCTATGTCCAATGGTGGAACGTCCGGGAGAACAAGTATGGACGAGATGATGGGATACGGGCATAATCCTATGGAGATGGGACAGGATAGTACCATTTTCAGAATTCCATGGGTCAACTACTAGATGATTAGCGTAATACGATGTCTTGTTCTGTGTGTTGTCGAGATTACTGGCTCAATCGGAGTGAATAAGACATCAAGTTATCCAATGTGTCTGATTGGATCCGATATGCCCTTTACGTACCCTTTGTAGAATGAATTGCCAGTTCGAGTCAAGCTCCTCTCCCCGAAGACTAGGCTGCCTTTATCGGGACCGCACTTGATTGCAACAAACCCAGACATCACCATCTAGTTTGACCGATGCACGCGTCGAAATCCCGCGAAAATGCAGCGATTATGTGGTAGCCTCCTTTGTGTACCTGATCGCCGGCATGTTTATCGATCCCCATCCGTCCTGCAGAATTCGCAATCTCCCCCTCGCTCTCGACTAAATCGACACCGGCTAAATGAAGCTTACTCGCACAAACTCTGGTAACGAATCGTAAGATTTTACCTAGACGAGTAATTGAACGCCCCTCCCACGTGCATCTGTGCCAAGCGTGGGTCTCCAGCTCCATCCCGAGGGGACTGCGGGGATTGTTGTAAAACACCGGTGTTCACTACCCTGAACGGTCAAATGAATGCTTTATATACTGCTATCCACAATTCGATTTTCGACGATTGGCCAGCAAGACAAAACAGTCTACATCAGCAGTAATTATAAACACACATCATGGGCGCTGCTACTCCTGCTTATGCCGCTTGGCAAAGTAAGTCGATCCATCCAAGGAGCGATCCATACTGACTTCATTATAGACAACACGCATCCGACATGGTACAAAGACAAAGGTCTCCGACGAATGGCCGTACACATCATGATGATGTACCTGTGCATCTTCACTTTTGGGGTGAGGCGGATCGTGGCACATCCTCAAGTGTATACGACATTCGACTGACCCCCCGATATAGTACGATGGATCCCTTCTAAACGGTCTTCAAACCGTGCCGAGGTGGCAAAAGGACTTCAATCGTCCAGCGGGCAATGCTCTCGGTATCATCGCTGCGTCCTTTTACTTCCGTAAGTCGTATAGTGTGGTGCAGAATCACAACACAGCTTATCATTCATGGGCCAACAGCCAAAATCGTGACTCCGATCTTCGCCTCTTATATCGGTGATCTCTATGGTCGAAGAGCATCTTTGCTCGTTGGTTCCGTCATCTCTGTCGCTGGTGCTTTCGTCAACACGTTTGCCCACAGTCGAGGCATGTTGATCGCCGGACGAGCGGTCTTGGGTGCTGGTCTCGGTATGCAAGCGACCATCGCGCCTACGATGATACAGGAACTCTGTCATCCGGTAAGGAACGATTTTTCCTCATCGCCAACAGGCGTGCTGTGGCTGACGCATCACGTCTGTTCTAGCGTTTGCGAGCTGTCGCCGGTGGTATGTACCTCGGGTTCTTCTACGTTGGATCCACCACAGCAGCCTGGCTCTGTTTCGGCATGATCAACTGGGACAACTCTTGGGCTTGGCGACTCCCAACTATCGTACAAGTCCTCGGAACGGGAGGTATCGGTATTTACATTGCTCTGGGACTAATGGTCGAATCGCCGAGATGGCTCGTCAGCAAAGGGAAAGAAGAACAAGCTCTTCGTACGATCGCCAACATGCACGCGAATGGCGACCTCGACGATGAGCTCGTTCAACATGAGATGACCGAGATCAAGAATGGTCTCGAGTTCGACCGAGTCAACAAGGGCAACAACGGATATCTCGCTTTCCTCAAAACGCCAGGGAACAGGAAGAGGTTGTTCGTTCTTGTTGTCATCGCCGCATCGAGTCAATTGAACGGTGTTGGACTTGTATCATACTATATCGCGTAGGTCTGCTTGCGTTGCCTTATTTTCCGTGCATTTGCGTACGAGCATACTAACGCAATGGTATGTCCGTCATCGCAGCCCCATCCTCAAGCTGATCGGCATCACCAAGCCGTCGCAAGTCGCGGGTATCAACGGTGGTCTAGCGATCTGGAATCTGTTCAACACAATTATCATCGCTCAGTTCGTCGAGAGAATCGGTCGTCGACCACTATGGCTCACCGGAGCTACCGGTATTCTCTTCGCTTTTGCTGTAGTGACTGGTCTCTCAGTGAGTCTTCGGTCGGCCAGCATTCAACTACACTCAAGCTAATAACAATTTGTAGGGCTCCTTCGCCATGCACAGGTCTTCCTCGGTCGGGACTGCGGTTATTCCGTTCCTGTTCATTTTCTACTTGTTCCAAAATATGGCCTGGGCCGTACTTGCCAATCTCTGTACGTCCGGCCTTTCACACTAATTTTACAATTTCGACGCTGACACCGCGTTGCTACACTCAGACGTCGCCGAGATTCTGCCATATGGTCTCCGATCCAAGGGAATGAGTATCTACGTCACTACTCAGTCGGTCTCTTTGGCTTTCAATCAATATGTCAACCCCGTCGCAATTGCCGCAATCGGTGAGCTTATACTTCTCTTGAAGATCTCCTCTTTTCAATTGCTGATGTACTCTGGTATGTGACAGCCTGGAAATACTACTTCGTCTACATTGCGATTCAGGTTCTCCTCGTCATCTTCGCGTACTTCTTCCTCGTGGAGACGAAGGGATATACCATCGAGGAGGTGTCTCGACTTTTCGACGGCAAGAACGCTGCCGAGGGTGTAGTTGAGCACGCCGCAGAAGGTGTTGAACATGTCGACGCAGATGAGAAAGGACATGATGAGCATATCGAATCTCGAACTACTGTCCTCAAGTAAACTCCTCTCTTCTCACCTCGTACTCATGGATACTCGGTTTCGGCAAAGGTGCATCTCGTGCAAGACGATACGGATATAGGGTAGTTTTGTGTTTTGGAGTATGTACTAGCTATGCAACCATCCTTAGTCGCGATGTATATGATACTGCTTTTTGCATACAACCTTTACAACACGAGAGGCTTTTTACAGGATACAACGTTGTGGTATGAGACAAGAACAGTATGAATACGATCACGGCCCTGGCAGATCACCCAGGTAAAACATATCAGTTTCCGTGCCAGTTGGGGCGAACAGAGAGAGCCTACAGAACGTTATGGGAGATTAGCAGGTCCCAGAAGAGAAAAGACGCAACTCACCAGAATTGTTGGTCTTCCTGCGTCAGATCGTCTTGCGTTGCCGAAGTATGTACGAATTCGTCCTGCAGGATTGCCGTCAACCAGTATCTTTCGAATGTGTACTGTGCTGACACGCCGACTCACGAGCGATTTCAGGAAGTCATAGTCATCTCCGGTACGGTTCACATCGTTTTCACCTTGAGCAGTAGGGGACGGCGCGCGCGATTCGATGCTGAGGGACTTCAAAGCTTTTTGGGTGAATCGAGCGATGAATGCAGTCGCCGAATTATCGCTGCCGCCTGTCACTTGTACGCAGATTTGGTTAATGCGCTTGATGAGAGAGACGACCAGCGATTTCTGGTTGACCGATAATTTCCAGAAATACTGTCGTCGGTGTCAGCTCAGAGTGTCGCATGCCGTTACTCACTTTATACATCAGAGTGGTCACTTCGGACAAGGTGCACGCAGTGATGTCATGCAAGTAGATGAGCATCCCGGCATTTCCGATGACTTCCACTTGATCGACAAGCTGGGTTATAGCCGACAGGCAGTCGCTAATTCCTCCGTCTGGACCGATGTTGCACTGCAGTGCTCGGCGCTTGATGGTCAGACCCGCATCGAGGATCAAATGCTTGAGCGCCATCCCGGAGTAATTGCTCAGGCCGTGATTTGCTGACCTTCGTCAGCTCAATCCGCCATGACAGCGGACTTACCTCCGATGCGCGCAAACCACTTTTCCTTCTTCCTCTCATGCTCAGCGGTCATATCAGCTAGATAGATGGACCAGAACTCTGCGTTGTTTGGTTGGGTTCGATCGAGGCGTTCAAAGCTGTCGTATATGTTGGTCATCCTGAAGCGAGTTAGCGTCCTCCTTCGCTAGTGATTACTCACTCGATACTGCATGCCAAGTGCATGTCCATAGGTGTGTCCAGATGCAAATGTTCTTGGGCCCACGCATCGGGCTAGATCGGGGCATCAGCTAAAACCTGTGCGATGCATGACTGGACTTACGTCGCTGAATTCATGAGGACGAATCATCGTGGGCAGGTTGAATCGTCGAGCGTACCTATGAGAATTAGCCTTGGTAGAGGAACGGTACACTCACTTTCTATCGAAGCCTGCGAGCAAGACTGATTGAGCGATGTTTTCTGGCTGTGTGAATTACAGCTCAACTCACAGATGATGTCTATCCCGATGCCATGTTTATCAGTTCTGTGCTAAGTATGCTGTGGGCGAGGGGATATGCTCACTGTACCACGTCCGCTCCGCATTCTGACTCATCTTCAGCGTGCGACCAATCGATTGTGACGGAAAGACTCACCAGTAGCTGCCTTGCTTCTCTCACATCTGATGGCAAAGTGCGCTTGCTAGGCTTATACCATCCATGTTGATATCCCAATCTGATCGCCACTCCGATTCTCACCCATGCCGATCGATCCGTTGTTTCTTTCCAGCATACTAAGATCAGCAATGATTGTATGATCCCAACATCGCATCTTCCCGAATCGATCTCTCTCGATATGAGCGTCTGCGCGTGCTCGATCAGGCGTGGGTACAAGTCCTTGCGGAAGAATTTACAGGCGGCAGCGAGGACGGCTGATAGGAGACAAACAGATGTTTCGCGCATGAAAGACATGGTGTGGACTGGGCAACGGATTCAGCTCAGTCATCGACTCGATGCACTCACGATATGGATCCAGGAGAGCAAGCACAGGTCCCAAATGTCGGTGATACCTAATTATTAGCTTGTGAAAGCTGCACACGTAACGCACAGGTTGATCAGGTTCTCCGCTTCAATCGAGCTCAGAATCCTTAGTGTAACTAAAAATGGTCAGCTCGTTCCTCTACCGTAAGACTCACTAGGGTCTCCATACTGTCGCGCTGCGATATCATCGACAGGGAGTACCGCACTGTTGGAAGCATATTCCTGTCCATTGACTACATCAGGCAGAGGGGGGTTCAGGTATTCCGATACATCCAAAGTTGGTGCGGCAGCATTGACAGAGCGGACAGAGGCAGGAGTCGACATCTGCATATTCGGTGCGGATGCGGAGGCAGGCGGTGGAACGGTATCTAGTGGTTGAAGAGGAAGTATGGGGGAGTGAGGCAGAGTACTGTCGACGCGGGGTAGCATCATGCTATTGTGCAGGACCTGCTGTTGTACTAGATTGTTGATTGCATTCACAGCCGATGAATCGGGTAACGGGTCTCTTGGTTGTTGCTCTGATTGTTGTGGTTGCGCCGACATGGAGCTCCGGGCAGCACGTCTGCGATCAGAATCAGGATAAGGTGAACCTCGCATGTGTATGTCAAAGAGCCAGGCTTACTCAACATTCGTCTTCCTCCCTCTCCGTTGACTCGAATAAACACAGTCTATGTTCAGCCGTTCTGAGTCTCGTCAGCACAACTGAACCAGAGCGCCATAAGACGAGAAAGTGCATTCACTGCATCGTTTGCATTTGACATTAGGATCCTCGTTGCCTACACATTTGACCTGACGAGTTGTCAACATCTGCCAAATATCTTTCGTCATGATTCTGAGCTGAAAGAGCTCACTTTTATTCCACGACAGCCAAGACAGCTACGGTGGACTCAGCTTTCCTGTCCGTCGCAAATTCTTCGCTAAGCACTCACCTCTGCAGCTGTCTCGGGCGATTCGATAGGTCGGGCGGCATTTTTGCGTGAGTCGGGAGGTCATTGAGGATGGGAAAGTGCGAATAGTGAAGTATGCGAAATCGCCGGTGGATATGTGACAAACAAAGGTCGGAGGTGGGGAGAGGGTGACTGCGGCAAAATGCCGGTCCGTTCAGACCGATCCCACGCGGTGGCGTCCGGTGTATTGAACCTCCACTATTGCGATCCACCCTGCCTTAGACTGTTATTTGAGCAATCACTCTGTTTGAAAGACTTTCTTTGTGCTGATTGAATCGTTTAGACTTGCAACTATTCTAGCACTACCGAAATTTAACAATCGAAGAAAGATGTCACCTTTCGTCGCTTCTTGGGGGTGAGCAGCCATATCTTTAGGCCGCCCGGGGGCAATGGTTGGCTGACATGCCAATAGCATTATCGGATCAGGATGGATCTCGTCCATGTTCGTGAAGGATCTTAGCGTCCAGAGACCAGATGTGACAGATGTTCAGCATTCAATCGCCGCTGTCGGATCAAGAGATAAAGCGAAGGCAAGCAGATTTATCGAAGACTTTTGTGCGAACGGCGCTTCGGCGCAACAAGCCGACAATGGTGTCGCAAAACCTGTAGCCTTTGGCTCTTATGAAGAGGTCTACCAGCATCCAGTAAGTCTTAGCGATTCCGACAGCTCGCGCTCACGATTTCCAACGCAGGACGTCAACATCATCTACATAGGAACACTGAATAGCGGTCACTACACCGATGCCAAAGCCGCTTTGCTCGCTGGCAAGCATGTGTTGGTTGAAAAACCGGCATGCTTAAACGCGGCTGAGTGGAAAGACCTGGTGCGGATCGCAGGGGAGAAGCAATTGTTCCTGATGGAAGGTGAGTGAGGTAATTGACATTGAGAAGCTGACTTTGCAGGGGTCTGGACAAGATTTTTACCTTTGGCGTACGAGCTTCAAGATCTGTTGTTCAACAAGCAAGTCATAGGCGATGTCAAGCACGTCCAAGCCAACTTCTCCATGGCATTCTACAACAGTAAGTCGGCTCATCAGCGTGTGAAGCCAGGGTTAACGTATTTCCAGACGTGCCCGACACCCATCGAAACTTTGCGCTTGATACCGCTGGTGGGGTCATGTACGATCTTGGCCCATATACCGTGTTATGTGCATTGCTTGCATTGTACCACCATCCCAACAATGAGAGGTCTAAGCCGGAGAATGTCGTCGGGCATATGGTCAAAACGCGAACCGGCGTTGACCTTTCCACTACTATTAATATGGAGTTTCCTAAACTCGAGGCCACTGCGATCTTGACAGCCAGCTTCGCCTACAACTCCCCCAAAGACGAAAGATGCGTGATCATTGGGACAAAGGGGTAAATATGCCGGATCACAGGAAGTCTCATCTAAAGCTGATTTATCCTCTAGTGAGATCGTGCTCAATGACGGTCTTTCGCGATTGACTACCTTGACTATAAAGGAGTACGACCAAGAGCCTACGTTCAGACCGACACAATGGAAAGCCCCGGTGGTCGTCAGCAAGCCATTACCTGGATTCGGACTCATATACGAGGCTGATGCGGTTGCGCGATCGGTCCGGGGTGAGTGGGGATGTGCATGGCTGAGTAAGATATTTGTATTCTGATAAGAAATGTCACAGATGGTCAGTTGGAAAACCCTCGGATGCCCCATGCAGAGACCAGTATGGTTCTCGAGGTCAGTCGTTGGGAATTTCTACTGAAGCGATATCTAGCTGACTTCGGATCTGTGAAGATCTTCGATTCTGTTCGAAAAGCGAATGGGTATGTTCTGCCAGAAGGGTTGGAGAAGTTATTGTGATAGACATGATGATGCATACTTGGTTTTGATATAATGAGAGACCTTTTGGAGAGCACAAAGCTTACGGGCGGTGCAGAATATCGTGCAGATTGACCTTATCATCGTCAGACGAGACACGCTGGCACCTTTGTTCATCGCTATATCTGACCGGGTGTGCATTTGCAATACAGTGACTGGCTCATTCACTCGTGTACATCGAGGTCACGCAACATCTCAGTTCAAAATTAGTGCATACATACTATATCATGACCAACAATGCATAAAACCACAGATACGAGGTTGGCCCAGCTAGACCAAGGCTTTCATGACCATATCGAAGATCTCAAGATCTTGTTTCGCTACCATGAATGATCAGCCAACGCATCCCATGATTCTCAACTTGACTCACCGTCCACCGCATCGTTCTTGACAGGGGTACCTTTCACGATGGCATCGTGAAGAGCTTTATACTCGAGGGTGTAAGCGTCTTCGTAAGACGGTCGGATGAGTTCTTCATAATGGTCTCCATTTTCTCTTTTACCGACCACCTTCGCGGTGATCGGGAGACCTTTGATGTAGGGACTGAGCGGACAGAGCATCAGCGTTGGCACTTGCATAGGAGGACGGCAGACTCACCTGTCGTACTGTAACGTTATATGCCTGTCCGATGCATATATTTCGATTTGCGCGTCAAACTCCATGACATTGTCGACGCCGAACTATGAGGGTGTCAGTACGGCTACACTGTGCTTTGGGCTGTTACGTACCTCGAGGTATACCTTAAATCCGGGACTGGAATCCATATGATCAGCCAGACTTCGACATCCACACATAGTTTTCGAACTCCACTCACTACTCGAAGATGACGTGAGTGAAAGACCCAGCAGCATTTCGGGTGGCAGCCACGACACCTGTTGGCATACCAAGCAGCTCTCTCATCGCGCTGACGTCGTGCGAGGCTAGCACATTTAGGACGAAATAAGTCTTCTTGTCCAACGGGTTCGACGCTTTCTTGCCAATCGCTTGTTGGAACTGCTGTTCATTCAGACTGAGTCGCTCTTGGTTGGCCTCGGGAGGGAAGTCTGCCTTAAGTCTCAGCACAAATACATTCGAGAGAATCGCTGAGCTCACCGGTGAACTTCGCTGGGAAATGGGCACACTGGTCGACCCACTGGGAGTTCCAGCCTATGATATCTCTCACGCGGACTACAGCGCATACCACATCTCAGCCATCATTGGGACTGCAGTTGAAAAGGAACACTGACCATAATTGATCGCGCCCTCGGGTAGATTATCGACCATTTCCTTCACACGTAAAAAGGCGTGGGCGTATCTTCGCATGTAACCGACAAACACGACCTTTCCAGATGCCTGTCTGGCGGCTTCAATCTCGTCGGCGCCTTCTTTGGTCAGCGACATGGGCTTTTCGACCATGACGTGTTTACCGGCTTTCAAGCACTGCACTGTGTGCAAGACCTGCGAATAGAGCCGTTTGAGCGATCTTTGCATCTCCTTCGATACCCCAGAGATTGGCTTACGTGGTACTCGCTGAACATGTCGACCATCAGCGAACGATTTAGCGGAAGTCTTGATAAGGACTCACTTCGCATTCATGATGAATACAACATCGACCTCGGGACTCTTTTCCAGCATCTCGCTGCTGTGTTTATAGTAAGCAACAGACTTGATAACTTTGGTAGCTATACTCACACATTGGTGTAAGTTGCCGGAACGTGGAATTTATGGGCGCAGTGAGCCAAGGTCTGCTTCGATATATCCACGAGCGCTACCGTCCGGTATAAGTGCGAGCATAGTAGCAGAGTGGGGAGCTGTCTTTCAGGTCAGCTAAGTGCTTCAGTATTACAAGGAAGCCGCTTACATGCGTAGTCATCGCGATCTCCCCTGCGCCAATGAGCTGAGCAGTAAGTCAGCACCCGCTCGCCTTCTGAATTCGCAAGGACTCACGGCGACATTGAGTATTCTGTCCAGTGCTTTCGTCATTATTGCTTGTGCTGTTCGTATAGCTTGACAATTCGATCACAAAGATCAGTATCTCAACCTCGACATTTACATACCCTTCCAGAAAACCATTATCTTTCTCGGCAAACGCAGACCGATCGCATAACACCGCTCGCGCCAATGCAAAAATAACCGGCACTACTCAGCGCAATACACCGAAATAGTCCGTTCCCTGACCGGACGAGCCGACACTGCGTCCGAACGGACAAGATACATTTCATACAATGATTGATTCTATGCTATTAGCTTTCCTTCCGTTTCGTTATCTACGAGAGTACAGCAGTCAGACAAAATGAACGCAAAGGCGCAACTCATTCTCAACGATCCCGCATACAAGGGCGTCCTCCCCGCGGACTTTGCATTCGGCTCCGCTACCGCGTCTTACCAGGTAGAAGGGGCTATCGACGCCGACGGAAAGGGACCATGTGTGTGGGATGAGTGCTTGCGGAATCAAGACAACGGAGACCTCGCGTGTGACTCGTATCACCAATGGAAGGAAGATCTCAAGCTGCTAAAGCAGTACGGATGCAGAGTTTATAGGTTCAGTATCGCTTGGTCGAGAGTCAAGCCGTTAGGTGGGTCACGCCGAGCAAGCGAGTCGAGATTTGTACTTAACTGGCTGCTTTCAGGCGGAAGAGACGACCCCATCAACGAAGCCGGTATCAAATATTACTCCGATATGGTGAGTTAGCTCTTGCCGGGTGCCGAGCTGACTGATAGATCGACGACTTGTTAGCGGCTGGCATTGTGCCGTGGGTCACGATCTTCCACTGGGATCACCCAGCCGCGTTAGAGAAAAGATACGAAGGCTTCTTCAACGACACTGAGGTGGTGCAAGACTTCGTCTCGTATGCCAAGTTGTGTTTCGACAGCTTTGGGGATCGAGTGAAAAACTGGATCACGATCAATGAGGTGGGTCATGCCGCAAAGCTCATGACATGTATAGCTCATCGTGCTTCCATCGCAGCCCCATATCTTCACGATGCAATCATCTTCTTCGTACAAGCAGCCTCAATGGGTACACAAGCAGGACCATGCGAGGTAAGCGAAAATTGGGCGGAACTGTGTGTGTATTTTATGCTGACAGTGCATGATCAAAGATTTGCCAAATCGCTCCTGCTTTGTCACGCTCGAACGGTCGATCTCTACCGCAAGGAGTATCAGCAGCGCCAGGGAGGCCGCATCGGGATCGTCTACGTAAGCTTCGAGGACCTGAGGGCTTGAAAGAGACGTAGCTCAACGATTATTCACAGAACTGCGACTGGGTCGAGCCCGTCAACGATAGTCCAGAAGCAAAAGCCGCTGCAGATTTCGCCCGAGAATGGGTGATGGGCTTCGTGAGTCGAGCTAGATCTGAATGGTCGAGTTGGAAATTTGCTAAGACCGGAGCTTTCCCGTAGTATGCTGATCCAGTCTGTAAGCGGGATTCCTGTAGTGTTTATCGCTATGGTTATCGCTGACAATCTATTTAGTTCTGGGCAAATTCCCTGATTCAGTTGCCGAATATCTTGGTGACCTGTTACCACAATTTACCGAAGAGGAATGGTCGCTCATCAAGGGGTCGACTGAATTCTTTGGTTGGAACCACTACGGATCGCAGTATGCCTCAGGCAAACGTCTTGAGACAGACAATCCCCGATTGGTATCGTTTGGATCGATCGAGCGGGTCTTCGAGAAAGACGGTAAGGTCATCGGTAACAAGGGAGAAGCGGGGCATCCATATGACGGTGGGTGGAGTGCTCCTGGAATCCAGGCTGTCGCTGATGAGAAAATACCCATTAGTTCCCTGGGGATTCCGAAAGCTCATGCGATACATCCACAATCGGTACACTGGACCAGCCAACATCCCTATCTTCATCACCGAGTGCGGATTCAGTATTGATGGCGAGGCCAATATGACGTTCGAGGAGCGGATACATGATACCCAAAGGCAAGACTACTACGCGGGATACTTGAAAGAGCTGCTGGAGGCGGTACGAGACGACAAGATCGATTGTCACGGCTTCATGGCTTGGTCATTGATGGAGTGAGTCGATGCGATATAGAAGGCCACACGTATATGCTGATAATTGTCGTAGCAACCTGGAATGGTTATACGGATATGGAAAGCGATTTGGAATCACAGCGGTCGACATGGAGAATGGGTGTAAGAGAACGCCCAAGGACTCGGCCGCTCTGCTCAAGACCTTGTTCGACTACTCAATAGCGAAATAAGGAACAAGTGGTGAATTAGAATAGAATGCATGTACAGTCCCTAGATCTTGCATTTGATATTTCACTACAGCGCTATGAGATGTTGATCCGCAAAATCTGAGGTACTTATCAGGCTTGACATATCACCTCATGAGAAAGCGCTATTGTATGGACTGGGACTCCAGGACTCCTCTCAGAAACTTCACGGGTACGCAGAAACACTCTGCGATCCAATCACCCCGTGAGCACAGAATGTCCCCGTAGGAGGGGACAATGCTAATCATAGTGAGGTATATCGAGAACATGCATTGCTTATCTATCGCGAATCGGGGGATAAACAGATTGTGAACATTGCTTCAACGCAATGTAATATAACCGGTCCTACTCCACCGTCTTTGAACCAGCGGCGATAGCGGCCTGAACTTCTTTACTGTCCTTGACTTGCTCCCAGTATGGACGAGGAGCCTCAGCAGCGCTAGACATTCATTTTGTCAGTTGTTGTAATCATGATCAGAGGTACTTATGGAACGCACGCCAGGGTCCTTCCGAATCTATATGGTGGAAGCGCTTTAGCGAACACTCAAGCCATATCTCGCTGGGATAAAGGCACTCACGTCACGCCTCCGAGTCTTGATACCGCTCGTAGTCTCTCGGGGAGAACCTTCATTGGCTCGGCGGGGTCGAAAAGGAAATCCTTCTGTTGCCGATGACCCATTCAAGCTGTCAGCGGCAGCTGTAACCCACACCTTGAAGTAGAGACGTACAGCTTGGAAACAGTTTATCCTGCCCAGAATCACATGACCTGTCACTTTTCCATCATCATTCTTCAGGTCGTACCAGTGTTCCAGCCGGCATTCCATGGAAAAAGCTGATTCCGCGACGTGCGGGGGCTTTACAGTGCTGCACAAAGTATGCGGAGTCAGGGTCGGACGGAGGCAGACTGAAAATAGTCAACATAGAGGCGACTCACCGAGACCTCCTCTTGGTCAGCCCGGAAAGAGCCCATTCTTCGATCCCAGGCGGAGTGTCGATGGAAGTATAGCTGGCTGCTTCCATGAATGTCTCTGATATTATGCTACAGCAGAATTCTCCGGTATCCTTGATGTTCTTGCTCGTGTCTGATGCGGACCGAACGTGATTAGCAGGTCCATTGCGATAGTACAAATTAGTCATTCCTTACCCTTCAGCCCATCCGGATTGGTGGCACTTGCCATGACAGAAACCATTATTGTGGGAGGATTGTGCGAGACCATGTTGAAGTAAGACATGGGTGCGAGCTAAGACAGATCATCAGACCATATATTATACGAGTAATTTAACTCACGTTGCAGACTCCGTCCTCACTCCTCGTGGACATGAAAGCGATCGGTCGGGGTGTCTGAGGTTATATCAGCAGGGAAATTGCCGTGCATTCTGCAGTACCCACAATTCCCGATATCATCAACTGGATGCACATGTCAGCCTTCAGTTTTGGGAAGGGTAAATTTTGTCGGACCTACCTTATACATCGACGACTTTTCGTGCTCTGCCGGATCGATTGTTACCCATTTCGCATTCTCCGCTGCAAAGTCCTTGGAGTATGGCTAGACAAGGTGTATCGTCTGCTCAGCTGCAATCTGCATCATCAGAACAAGTATATTCGCTCACGAGGGTATTCAGACCGCCTCCCGCTTTGAAATCTGGTTGTGGGACTTTGGTCCAAGTGAGCTCGGCATTGGGGTCGAAATCGGGTCGAGCCGCTTCGACTTCTGTTTCGATTGTCAGACAAGTCTGTCCTCCCACGATGCTGCAACCGGACTTACCACTGAAAGGGGGTCTGATGGTCATTTCTAGATAATGTATCGCAGAATCGAAAGGAGGCAAATCTGAATAATCGACAGGATCAAAAACGAGTTGTGGAAACTTCAGTATCGTCCACTTGTTCTAAGATAACAACCGCGATGAACTGATTCCCAAATGTCCGGTGACGCCGGTGAAATGTTATCATCGCCGACATTTGACCGAATCTCGCCAGATAGATGGCACAATTGTCAATCAGCGGCCGGGGTATCCTATCAAGAGTAAGATATATGTGAGATATGCAACAAGAATTGTTGTCGCTTACTTTGACTCTACGACAGAGACCAGCAAGCAGATAGAGCAAGATGACGATTTCAGCAAAGACAAACGGCAGCGCGTCCTCAACCGGTCCTGAGCAACCACCCCCCGCTTACACGATAACCGTAAAAGACGATTCGCAAGATAAACTATTGGCAGATATCCCGAATGTGCACGCTAAGCCGCTGTGGAAGCAGATGAGCGTGCTTGTGCCTCCCAGACCCAAGCCTAAAGCGATCGCTCACAAATGGGAGTGAGTGGAAGAATATATCGAATGTGCTTCATCACTGACGGCGCTGAGCTGCAGATACAAAGCGGTCAGACCTCATTTGGTCAGAGCTGGTCAGCTCGTATCGGAGCATGAGGCGGAGAGAAGGGTGCTCATGCTGATCAACCCGGAGATGGGTGAGCAGGATAATGTATCGCTGTCAGGCTCAGATTACTTACGGATATCTGGTCAGATTCGCCTTACACAACCGACACTCTGTACGCTGGGCTGCAATTGGTGTTACCTGGAGAGACCGCACCTGCACACAGACATACCGCTTTCGCAGTGCGATTCATTGTGGAGGGTAATGGCGGATTCACCGCTGTCCATGGTGAAAGGATCAAAATGACTCGTGGCGATTTTATCCTAACGCCTTACTGGTGCTGGCATGTGAGTGCTTGGTTTCGGAGATAGCTTTGTATTCGAGCTCATAAGTTTGTTCATCGGTGTAGGACCACGGGAACGACGGTGTAGCCGACCCGATGATATGGCTCGACGGATTAGATCTGCCTCAATACCAGCATTTCCCAGTACATTTCGCTCAACATTATTCTGAGCCTCGATACCCCGCTGAAGATTCGCCCGTCAGCCCGATCCTTTTCCCTTGGGTCGACATGCACAAGGCGCTGAAAGAGGCAAAGGGAGATCACGCCATCGTTAGATATACCAGTAAACATCCAGGAAAAGAAGGTCAGGAGGTCAGTAATCGACTAGGTGCTCAGTGCGAACGCATCAATTCGGGTACAGCAACGGAGGTCAGGCAAGAGACGGCAAGTTCGGTGTATCATGTGATAGACGGTACAGGCAAGAGTGTGATTGGTGAGAAGACTATTGAGTGGGTGAAAGGTGACACGTTCACAGTACCCAGCTGGGAGCCGTACAAGCATATTGTGAGTCGCTTGGGTGTGCACGGCATGACAATCTCGTTAAATGGTTGCATACAGGCCGACGAGGAGACGTATCTGTTCCGCTTCGACGACAAGCCGATGCTGCAACTCTTGGGTTTCTATCGAAGTGCTGAGGAGGATTTCTTCAACGCTGTGTAGTTCTGTAGCTATATCTGTATGACTTGGTGTTCTATGCATACCTATGACTGTGTTGCGGAATCGAGAGACAGCTTGGATCGCCGGTGAATAACACGTAAACAAAACACCGGTCGGACCGGCAGGCATACCGACATGTCGTGATCCGTCTATTCCGGCTCGTCATCCGCTGTTTAGATATATGAGGTAGATCAGATATGAGCTTTGATACTTGTACGCATCCATTCATGTTTGCAAGATCCTTGGTCAGAATGTCGCCCGTTTCGTGGTCCCGCTTGATCCGATTCATCCCTTCCGGATCTTCTTCACCCGTTTATGGAGAACCGGTCGCGTCGGATTATACCGATATCGGCGCACTCGCAGATGTTGGAAAATTGGAGGCTAAAATCGTCAAGACGGATGGGTCTGGTCCATTGAGCGAGACGGCTGTAGTCACAGTTGAGGTTGTCAAGGTCGGCTCTCTCCTTGGACCTCTGAGTCTAGACACTTGTACCGATATCAAGTGTATCGGCTTGAACTACAAGAAGCATAGTGAGCGAAGACCGACTTTCTGCATATGAGCTCCGCTAAGACAAATGGTATGCAGTCCAAGAAGGCGGACGCAGCCCTCCTCCGTTGCCTCAGCTGTTCATCAAGCCTGTAACTTCTTTGGGGGACTACAACGAAGCGGTCGAGATACCCAAATGCGCCCAGGAGGGAGAAGCGGATTATGAGGCGGAGCTAGTGATAGTCATCGGTAAAGATGCCAAAAACGTATCGAAGGAGGATGCGCTGGACTACGTAGCAGGTTATACAGTTGGAGATGATGTTAGTACGCGGAAATGGCAGAGAAACCCGGAAAGAGTCGGCGGAGTACCTCAATGGGCATTTTCAAAGGTATGCGACCGTGTTGCGTCTTGACCAGAAGCGAGGAACTAAGAGATCGACCTCATAGGGATTCGATAAATTTGCTCCGTTGGGTCCTGCTATTGTGTCCACTAAGGTATGTGTAAATCCTCTGACAATATCCTGACCTGAGCTAATACCTGTGGGCAGCTTATCCCTGACCCATCGAAGCTGGACATCAAGTTGACAGTCAATGGAGATCTACGACAAGAGTCTCCTACATCGGACCTACTCTTCAACGTGAGTAGGTTATGACCTGGTCAGGGAGATATGAGGAACATTGACTGATCAGTATGGATTTTCGAAGGTACCGTTCATCATCTCCTTCTTGTCCCAAGGCACGACACTTCGAAGGGGAACAGTGATTATGACGGGAACACCCTCCGGTGTGGGTTGTACGGGGCCCGAGGAAAAATGGAGACCACTAGTTGATGGGGACAAGGTCGAAGTGACCATCTCGGAGATCGGAACGCTTAGACATACTATCAAGTACGAGTAGGCAAATTCTCGAACGTTTGACTTCCTCCGAATATATGAATGCATAGATATGACCGACTCACTTAATCAGCGGATACAAGGTCTAACTTCCGATAATGCTGTCTACAGCTTCGCCTCGCGCAAATGTGACGAGCCAGCCTCGGCCTCATCCTTGTCCCACTCCGGATCTAGGTGCTTCTCCAATCGCTCTTTAGTTACTTCAAAGCATTGGGGCAAGCCAATCTCCTCCCAGGTTGCACCTTGTACTAACTTGGCCAACGCAGGGGCGCATGTGAAGATACGGGCCTGATAGGTGGAAGAGCGTTAGAATTGATAGACCTCCTGCAACGAAGACCCACCATCCCGTGACCATTATGCCCCGCACACATCCATTGACCTTTCTTATTCGGCACAGCTCCGATGAACGGTACTTGATCCGCGCTCTGCGAATTTGTCAGCCAATATCTATGCAGTTTAGTCTTCCACTTACCCTTGCGATGATACCGCTCCAAGCGTAATCGTAGAGCACTTTTGATCCGTGTTCGGGCTCATCCCTATCCCGCTTTAGCGATATTCGTAGGCACGGATGACTTACCACTCGAAACCCTCTGTACCCAGCTTCTTTACAGCTTCCGTAACCGGTTCAAAATTCATCAGACTATCATCTATCCTCCGCCTTTGATCTTCCCCAACGTATTCTAGCAGCTTGTGTTGATTCGGTGCGGCACCGCCAAAGAGCAAGATCCCATCGCTTGTGGGTCTCGCATTGATCGTGTACATGCCGCTGGGGTAGACGACGGCGTAGGAGTTCTGTAGGGATTTTGATCCGGCGAAGGTTGACGGGGGGAGTACTTTGTTGCACCTGACTTGGATTTAAGCGATAGTAGTGTAATAAGGGGGACATGTTACTCACATATGTGGACATGGCTTAATCGCTCCTTTAGTTTCAGGTAATAATGCTCCAGCATATGCGTTGGTAGCGTGGATCACGACTGGTGTTCTGATATTCCCGCGATCCGTATGCACAGTCCAATCATCCGCTGATCCAGATACCTTGGTCACCGGCGTCCATGTCTGGAGGTTCAATCCGAGTTCGAGCGATTGCTTGTTGATGTGGGCGACTGGAGCGAGAATCAGCGAAGAACTGTGGCCTTAATCGATCCGAGACACTCACTCAGCTTCCACGGATGTAAGCTGGAAGCATCCCAAGCATACACGGATTTCGCTCCTTTGATTCTCGATACCTAAACCGACATTAACTTGACCATCGCGCAACATCTAGCGAGTACGACCCACCTTCTCAGCCTGAGCGGGATCCGACGTAACCTCAATCTTGGACACGTCACCACCGGCAGCTTTATAGTCCGATAGAGTCTTCTTGGCTACAGCCGCGACATCATCGGTCATGAGGACATCAAGCTATGCGGGAGGTGAGGATCAGTTTATCCCTCGTATATACTTTTGTCATGCATGGCGCAGCTCACCGTTTTCCCTACCCAGAGATCGCAGTCTACGTTATGCTTTCGCACATAAGACACTAGACCTTCCCACGTCTGCTGCTCGTTCTTCAAAATCTGCAAATGATGATCAACCCAGTGTGCTCTGAGCGAAAATCTAGGACCAACTCACTTTGATAGCCTCCTCCGCACCGAAAGCATTCGCATACTTGGTGAAACCTCGCCATTGATCGGGCTTGCAATGTCCAGCGTTTCTCCCCGTCGCCCCAGAACACAATTCTCTGGCTTCTAGTAAGACGACTGACTTGGGTGGGTTGGGACTTTGAAGGAGTGATAAAGCGGTCAACGAGCCGGTTGCCTAGTGATCAGAAAATGAGCGATTGCGAACCTATCGAAGGGAGGACAATACTCACTCCCGAGCCTATGATGACTACATCTGCTGTTTGAGGCAGATCTGTGGTTGAACGATGATTGAGAAGAGGGTTATTTCTGACCGTTTGCAGCCATATGGACAAGCTCATCCCCGATTCCAACGGTCTACCGGTCTTTACTGGCTTTCCATCGAGCGCATTACTTCGTCCTGTTCCTTCGTCTTCTACCGGAGGCAAAGCTTTGTCGAGGTTCTTGACGTGCATGCTATATCGATTAGTCTAACTCTTCATGTGAAGATTGAGATCAGAAAGAGCGAATCTGTCCAAGACTTGATCGTCGTATTTATCATCTTGGTCGATATCGCAATCTGTCCGCCTTTCGGTCCATAGTCCGTCGGGTATGTCCGAATCATCGTAGCGTGCATATTGCGCGTACCTTGCGCTTACGCTTGTATCGGCGTCCAGAGCTCTCAAAGGGCAGGACCAGCGTGGACAAGGGTAACTAGGCAAAGGATTTCGTAGGTGGTGATATGAATGTAGAAGAGGTATGTCGTTGAGGACAACAGCGATGCAAGAAGAGGATGTAAAAGCAATGGCATGGTGAACATATTACGTAATGAAAAACCCGCGCTCGGTCTCACCTGTTTTCCCTGTTGTCGACGCTCGGCGTATCGGGATGAACGGATCCATCATCATCAACACAATCTTGCACCTCTTCCACACCGAGTGATACATCGGCACCGAGCTGCCGACCAACAAGAGGCAGCGGAGATGGGTCCGAGTGCCCCACCTGCACCAGACAGGCGTGAGCTGGACCAAGAATCATCGGGTAGCTTATTTCGCTAACCAACTTAGGAATTCTTCGACTTAGGTCCACTCGCCAAGTAAGCCGAGGGTCAGCTGATCATCGATGAGAAGCAGGAACATGCTGACGCATCCAGTGTAGAGGATCAGCTTGTGAAGGTTGTAAGCTGAGAAAGGTGGTGAGTCATCCTTCAGCATGTACCACCTGTTCAGCGCTGACGTTGAGAGGTAGCGATGCGGAGCCGAGAAGCCTACCTGTTTGAACTGTGCCCGGCATGGTAAGAAGTGTGATTATCCTGAGCCCAGTACGTAATGACTTGGATGACTCCTGCCTGATGAGAATTGCTGATCACTGTTGTGACAGAATCCGGTCGTAATGCCAGACCGTCGGACGCAGGGGGTTCGGGTGTCTCGCAGGATGTCTTGCTGCCCAGGTATGTGTGCAGTAATCCAATGATCAATCGCTAGCTCAGTGGTATCATAGCGTCCAATCGACAATTCCAACACTCAATCTTGATCAGCCGGTCGCACCCTTGACTTCGTCACAGCCGCATCGAATGCAACCCTCCTCAGCACATGTACCGCATATTCAATCATTTCATCCCTCCTCCGGCACCGAAGGGGATCAGCCGTTGCCAGATCTTGACTTCTCATGGTTGCTAGATATACCAGATATGGCGGTCGGACTTGGCGATGGTCAGCAACAGGATCTTCCAGAGCTGGACGCGGCGGCCAGAGAGCATTCGTGAGTGAAACGGATTGGGAACTTGACTGACGGACTGTAGCTACTGGTTATACTTTAGCAACCAAACAGCGTCCGGGCTAGAGATGAATATCGCTCGTTTCTACGAACGCCTCTCATCCGCGGATCAATCGAGCCAGGTCCATCCCTCTTTGCTCAGTGCCATGGTACGTGCATATTCCCTTTGTCATCCCGAGCTCACCCTTCGCCTCACGCAGTTCCTCACCATCTGCCGAGCGTCACCTATCGAAGCGGTTCGTCGGCGTGAAGATACCTTCTTCAAAGAGACGGAGGCGGGTATTTTCGATTCACTGAAGAACCCAGCCAGTCTAGTTTCACATCTACTGGACCTCACGCGGGCGGCTACACTGCTCTCAGAATGGCTGTGGACGGAAGCGAGAGAAGCGGAGGCTGTCGTGATGACCAGTGTCGCCTGCCGGTGAGTCTGGGCTCTGGGCTGGGGCATCGGATCGCGAAGCGCTGACATTCCCCCAGATTCGCAGATGCAGCATGCCTAGATCAATTACACCCAGACCTGATCATGGAAAAACCGGACAAGGTGCGCCTCCGTCGGCAGCGTAGACCTCTAGATGGGAACTGGCCGAGGGATCATGTGGAATTAGCGGATAGCATATATGCCTTGTGAGTTGCGGTCTCGTTTAGGTGCTTCAAGTACGCTGAAACCTTTTGCAGTTGGTCTGTCATCTTGCTGGACTTTACCGCAGGAGTGGCTGCGAGTATGCCAGCCCACTTTAGTGCGAGAAAGATACGGACGCCGTTGCCGAGGGCATGGAGTACCTATGTTGACGTGAGCGTGATGTACTTCGTGGAGGACTGAGTCGCAGGCTGATCAACGAAGTAGCAACCTTCCCCACAACCTGATCGGTATATCCATGAGCTTTTCCTGGAATATCCCATCCCAACAGGCGGTCCCATACAGTGTGACTTGTGAGTATTTTCCATCCCCCGAATGACACTGACATGTTGCCTTCGCAGTGCTTATCTGATTCAAGCGATCGTCCTTCTCCATTCAGCCTGCCAGCGACTTTATGAAGAGAGTCTGGAAGCTCCAGCTCCTTCTGGTCCTCGGTCATCTCCTTTTAATCTATCTCACACATCTCCCCATAGCCACTCCCACGCATCCCCTCATGGCCTATCTCACTCATCTCCCGCGTCGACGAAACGAGACACGCACCTTCTGTCCACGATCGAGCGATTCGCTGCGCAGATACCACCTCATTTGAAGTCAATGTACACGGAATTGGAAGGGATTAAAGTGATGTCGCCGGCGGCTATGACCTTGGTAAGTGAATCTTCGGTCAGCTTTACCTCTTATCCAATCTCCCCTTATTGGAGCAATATCTTCCATCGGGCCGTGAGCATTCTCGTACCTACACTTCCACCCCTCTTGATCGTGGTGTGACCGGATTTGTCGATCACATTCGCTGCATCGTCATTCCTACTCATGCAGATCTTTGCCTTTTCTGTCAATCTCTCACTCTGTCGCGGCTGCCTACTTGTCATTGGACACTTGACAAAGTTCGGTCCACCACTCACGACCTTCAGATATGCTTTTCCTATACTATACTCGCCGGTCGTCAATGCTCACGCCTCGCGCTCTACTTTCTCAGCACTTCGTCCTTTGCGGGGCTCGGATGTATACGATGGATACCAACAGCTTCGAAACTTCCAATGATGCGGCAATATATCAAGCGAGAAGGATGGTAGATATAATCAGAATGATGGGCCCGGTGGTGAGCTACACTGGGCTAAGTCAGGGGTATTTGACTGACAGTATATCGGTCAGGACCTGAATATGATGAGCATATCCATCTACCTGTTATGGTGTCTAGCCACGCATCTACTCCTGCGTGAGATCAAGAGGTTGACGATCCAAGGCGATACGATCTGTAAGTTGTTTTGAGTAGGTCTTCGTGCTATGCTCACGGCTAGTCCCACAAAGCTGTCGTTCCCCTCGAGGCGGACGTCGATTTTGTGATCCACACTCTGACGGTTTTGAGCATTCGCTCGCCGCTGCTGTGAGTGTTCTTACCTACAGAGTCCAAACACGAGGCTGATGCGCGGCTATGCAAGTCACCTCGAGGTACAAGCGCTGCTGGAGGCTAAACAGTTGAGCGTCAACGAGATCGCGCCTTCCACCGCTTCGACTATAAATAGGGATGATCAAACACCCGCATCTCAGGGTCCGTCGACTGGCCAGACTACGGACACTGCAAATACATTCGGCGAATAGGTTGGAAGGTCTACGCAACTGATGCAAATCGATATACGCAAAGTCCTTCGCAACTGAATATTGATCCCGGAATCTTGGTCTTCTTAGAATTTCAGAATAAAGTTCGGCCATCCAGCAGACCCGGATGCGCACAAATGTAGATGAATAGCAATACAAGCTGATCCAAAGTCAGCTCGGACTACAGGAGCGAAACTCACCATCAGGGAAGCGTCCATCGCGATGAAGAGGTTCTGATCAGCGTATGCTCCCGGATGTTCTGGACTGAAGCCTAGCAATTCCACCGCTCGATATAGCGATCTGACAGGGGTTAGCTGATATCATGCAGACGAGGAGCTGATCTCACCTTGCAAGAATAAGCAGATTGGACGTTACTAAAGCTAAGATAACTGAAGCCGAGCGTCTAGTTCCGGTGAAGCGAACGTCCAATGAAGCGGAAGTGTTTGGCGATACTCCCGACGAAGGCGATTTGTCACTGATCGTAGCGGAAGAGGATCTGCTTCTCCTCCATCTGAACATCGAAGTCCACGCTAACAGGTCAAATTGTCGTTGGACCTCCTTTGCCATGGACCATCGCCAGATGAACTCGATCAAGAGCGCTGAAAATATAATCGTCACAACGACTATGCAGTGGATCATCATCAGCGGCTTTTTTCCTGCTGGTGTATCGATCGACCCACTCTGCGCGATCACACCAACAGCCATAACATGCAATCCTCTCCTCATCCCATCGCCTGTGGTAGCGGTTCCAACCATCCCACCGCCGATGCATTGAATCAATAAGCACAAGAAATCCGTGAATGTGAACAGCTTGGAGAATGAAGTCGGCGTGAGTGAGCTGTATTGTGAGCTGCAAATTCTCAATGGTCAAAACGCTTCCGCCTGATCAATTATGCAGAACTTTACTTACCCGGTGATTGTCACAAGGCTGATAATTCCATAATTCACTCAGCTTCTTTATCGTCAATCGTGCAAGGCATCACTCACTTGCCGAGAAGTATGTAATTCGCAGCCGAGAAGAATGTCGGAGCGATGATCAGGCAGACGATTCTGAAGGTTGGACGGAAAATCAGACGGGATCATCTCGCTCATTCGATTTCGTCTTACTGCATGATGAATCCCTGCGTATTACTATCCCATATCCCGCCTGCCTCTGGCTGCCAAACTGTAGTCTTCGCACTCCAGTACCGTCCGCCCCACTGAATATAACAATATCAGCGTGAAGTTTGATTATTCGGGCGCAAGGGGAAACTCACCCCGATAGACTCGAGGATCGCACCGGCGCAGAGTGTATAAATAGTCCACCACTTCCGCCAGTATACGCCAAAGAGTATATGCGAGACTATTCGTGTCAGCTATGGACGAGGGAAAGCCGACTTACCGGTCACGAAGCAGAACAGGGCAAGGAATCTGGCGTGATCATGTCAATCGTCTTGCTTGCACCTCGAGCGAATCAGAGAATCACTCACACATATGTAGAGGTCTCGTTGACCAAGTAATCATAGTTTGAGTACTCGACTTCTCCCGTGAACAGATTAGCAGAACCGATCGCATGGTTGCAAGTCGCGTTTGTACCTGCCGTAGTCTGAGATTAGCTGTTGCTATTGTGATGGGAGAACGCCGCCTTACAGGTTTCCATCGCAAAGCGGATACTACGGTGTTGTTGTATAACAGCTGAAGAAGACGACTTATCTCTTAAAACTGCATGCATAGAGGGACTCATTTAAGTGACTTATATAGCTTACTTGCTCGGCATAAGGGAAAAGGGGTTCAAAATCGGTATTTCCTGAAGCCGAGCTCGGACATGTATACGAAGCCGAGAAGTCACAGCGGGAGTGACGGTGCCGCATTCATTCTTGAAATCAGCCCGAGAAACACACGCGTACGCATCTATGGGAAAAGTCGCAGAGATACCGCTATGCGATGCATGCCGCAAACATCATAATACAACATATCGACGGCGAAATGAGCCAAATGCAGTCTATGGATCTATGTCCCCCGAGTACTCCTGCCTGGTCTACGGCGATACTAGCCCACACTTGTGCTCACTCATCGGGTCTGAGACCCCGTCTAAACCCGTTTTCTGCGCATCCTTCCGCAGCTCGTCGAAGCAAGCGCAAAGCCCCGCGGTCGACTGCCAATGATCCCTTATCCTCTCCTCGAGATTCGCTATATTCAGTCCGACAGGCCGCAGGAAGCCGACTTTCGACTTGGTCATCGACGCCATGTGGGGGAGATTGAACGTTTTGACGAGGCTTGACGGGACGAAGGTTTCATCGTCGTCATTGAAGCTGTGACTATCCTTGGAATAAATCGGCGTGGGTGCTTCTCCGATATTGTGAAGGTCGGAGAGGATATGTATCGGTCGCTCGTACGTCCAGGCTCTGATCGCCCCTTCCACCGGTGTCCCATTCTTGTTTGGCAACTTTACGCCTTTCAGATCCTCACCTAGGACGGAAAAGTGTAAGGTGAGACACAAGGTATGCTGGATGGAGGCGTAGACGAATCCACCGGTGCAAGAAGGGATAGCACCGATGACAGGACTGGGTACGCGAGTGTGTAGAGTTGTATTGAAGTCGGTAGAACCGTCGCTAGCCGAAGGATTATATCTGTCCAGCTTGCGAGCTGATGGTCCCCTCCACAGGTATGTATCCTCCTTAGGTCGCTCTCTACCCGGAAGAACAAACAGATGCGCTAGATTCGTCTCCCCGCCAATGATGTACACGTCTCTAAACAATGGAGCAGGGTCGGGCAGCGGAATCCCGGTTGCTGGTTCGGTGACTTGATGCAGAGTGATGCTCCAGCTGTGTAGCGTGAGATCAGGAGGAAGGTTGCGTAAGGTGAGACTGATGTCTAAGGCTGAGCCGAGCGAGACCTGCAAGCTGTCAGTTTATCCAAAGATACGGAAGTAGATAGTACTCACGAAGTTCTGGTCCGACCTCAGCAGCAGCTCACTTCCGATTCCAGGTATATCCACCTGATCATCCCATCTCAATGGCGCGCCGTCGTCCAGATAGTGTTTTGGTCCATACACCTGGATATCCTGAGAAGCCAATGCAACTATAGGGTCGCAGGTGATGGGGTGTTGAGGTGCTTCCACCTTCGGGGAGAATCCTCTGAGGAATGACTGCTTGACCTGCTTCCTCATCGTTTTCGTGGAAGAGATGAGGTACGAAGGAGGCTGTTGAGGGATTATAGCGCAAATGGAATGGGCGACTCTGTCAAAATGCGTGATGCGGGAGTACGGGATCTGGCGGTTGATCAGAAGGCTGAACTCGTACCTGCAAGCTGTTCTTAGCGTGGTCGAGCGCTCAGTAGGAACGTCATACCTACGTGTGCGATCCAGCATATACCTGATGATTTCCATGTAAGATAGCCGCCTGATAGTAATCCGTGACCTCGGGCTTCGACCATTTGCCTCCCACTTGATTCCTCTTCTCCATTGTCACCGCAAAGACCACATCTAAGCCAGGTATCACACATCGAGACGGCGCGTACAAGTCCACACTTCCGGATAAGACGAGATTTTCATTTTGTTCTGATAACGTTGAGAGGTAGATTGGGGACTGGTACAGTCGTACTTTCAAGTCGAGCATGATTCTAGTCGTAATCTAAACATCGTGAGGAGCAGAGAACACATCTTGGTGCGAGCGGTCGTATATATGACTGATGTGATATGGAAAACGAAGGAATGTCGCCAAGAAGAATTATCAGTAGAACCGTGAATTTTAACCGTTTTGCAGATCCGAACCCTCGGGACGGAGTAACCACGGTGATGAATACTGTTAAATGGCTGAGTTAGAAAGACGCTTTCGTTGATATACACGAAGCCAAGCGGTCGCCTAGCATGAGTACCTCTTCCTGCTTGCTACGGGTTATTGGAAACCACGGGCCAACGGTGGTGCTGGGATGCATGTTGAGCATGCGGAAATTGAATGTTATTCTCTGCCGGCGAGAATCTGTCGGTGTATAATGGTTTTTGTAACATGGCCCTGCGGCCAAATCATCGTGAGGACTCCGTGCGCGTCGATTGTGAGTCCACAGACATGGTCTGCAGATACCTTTTTGAGGCTGAAGTATGTAACATGGTTGTCGAACACAGAGAAACAGCCCTTGAAGATGTTAGCAGCAAAATACCAAAATCAACGATGATCTCATGCGGCCACTCCCGCCATGCTTTCCTCCCGATCCGATCCAACCAACACCCCAACGGCATCTCGATCAGGCGATGGGTATCGTCACTTCAATGATCTAATGTGCCTCCCTTAAACCTGTTATC
The DNA here is from genome assembly GCF_000512565.2 of Kwoniella dejecticola CBS 10117. Classification (NCBI taxonomy): domain Eukaryota; kingdom Fungi; phylum Basidiomycota; class Tremellomycetes; order Tremellales; family Cryptococcaceae; genus Kwoniella; species Kwoniella dejecticola. The sequence goes on from NC_089301.1 coordinate 3,934,994, forward strand.
AGATCGATCACGAATCGCGTTGTTTACACCAGTCATATACCGTTATCCCTCGTCACAATCGGCATCAGCAGCGCGATCATCCTGAGAAATGCTGCAATCGCAGATCCAAAGCCGGTCTCCATTGCGATCTAATGACGCCAGATGACGCGATGGTGAGAACATTACTTTGGTTTGTTTGGTTCGCGAGGTGAAATGGCTGGCGGATGATAGGTATATAAGGGGGTTGAGGAGGATAGAGGGGATCGACTGTTTTTTTTCATCACAACCAATAATCTGAAACAATACACAATGTCAACCGAACCAGGACACGCTAACCAAGAGACCCACACCAAGTTGGACGGAAGTCCCGACGGGAGATTCAAGGAGGTGAGTATTGATGCACTAGCTGTTCTACATCATCACTGGGGTTCGGGGTCACATCTTCGACAAATCTTATGCTCTCATCACTTTTGTCTTTCTTCGATGTCATCTCACTGTCTCGCTTACTTCTCATCGAGAGTCGATTTCGACAATCTATCTGCTTAATTCCAACTCAGGGTGACCTGCCTATTGCTTTTCTTCAGAGCTCGTTGCATCAATCGGCTATATGCTGACCTTTATTCACAGCACGGCGGAGGATCTCACGGCAACCAAGGTGCTTCGTACGAGGAGATCGGAGATGGTACATCCAGCTTAGTCACCGAGGGTACTGGAGAGGACACTGGTGTTTACAAGTGAGTGAAGTGCAAATCTCCTTTCTACGAACTACACCAGGCTGACTTATATATGACAGGCCCAGCGAGCATGGAGGCCAGAAGAAGGACGGAGGTAGCGACGACAGTACGTTCATTATTCCATGAAACACTTGCCATGCTGATCTCCCACTTCAGGAGTCAGCTCCGAGCACGGCTTCGGCGGGGACAGAGAAAGAGCGTCTGCGGAAGGTCAGAAAGGTGGATCTGCCAGCTACGATAACGGTGGTTTGACTCAGTAAATATGCGTTGTACAGAAGTGTCGAATGTAAAAAGTTGAGAAGGTCATTTTATTGCTGCAATCATGAGGTCTGGCGCACGCTTAGCATATTTGTGAAGAATCCCATGCAACGAGGGATTTCTTGCTGGCATCATCATCATAATGCCTGCCTGTTTTCGCTTTGATCTCACGTGCACCGTTTTGATCTCAGGTGCACACGGTCCGGCGGGACATGTCCGGCAACCGGCCAAAATGACCTGCTGCACATGTGACTTGGGTCAACTCGCACCATCCATCTACTCTCTTCTGTATTTGTATAATGCATGGAGCGATATGTAGTCACAACAGGCTCCTTCGCTAAAGACAATCGAAATGATCGACTACAAATACCTGACAGAAGAGGACCGCGCTCACTTTCTCGAACGTGGTTGGATCCAAGTTCCCAACGCGGTCAACCCACAATACCTGGACCCCTGGATGGAGAATCTGTGGGTCCGATTGGGTGAAGATCCAAACGATCCCTCAACGTGGAAAGAGGAATATTTGAAGATGCCCCGCCATCGCGAAGTACCCTATGAAGAATACTGTACTCCCGAAGCGTGGGGAAAGCTGTGCGAGATCGTTGGAGGAGAAAATAGGATGCATCCTTATCGAGAGAGATACGCAGGAGATCAGTTTATCATCAACTTTGGTTCAGACAAGTATGATGGTTTACATGAGAAAGGAGAGAAGCCCGACCCGCAACAAGCAACGGGGTACCACATCGACAACGACTGGTATCGGCAATTCCTCGATAGTGCAGGTAACGCCCTCACGCTTATCTTCTTGTACACGGATGTGTTGGAGAACGGAGGTGGAACATTCCTCGTTGAAGATGCGATTCCAGGTGAGTCATCTGCCGTCTTGTATCAAGCTGAATATTGGTTCAGGCGTCTGCAAATATCTTGAGGACCACCCGGAGGGTCTGGATCACCCCTATGACGAACTTGTTCAACATGCATATCAGTGCAAGAAGTTTACGCAGATCGTCGGTAAGAAGGGGGACTTGTTCATCACTCATCAACTCCTGCCGCACTCCCATGCGCCAAACTACCGTCGTTACGCAAGAGTGATCACGAACCCGCATATCAATATGAGGGAGAATCATAATCTGGATCGAGCTGATGGTGACTACGTGAGTTGTTCCTTCTATTTTCCCTTTTTCCCGCTGACATCCCGGTAGAATCTCTGCGAGCAAGTCATTCTCAAAGCCCTTGGACGCGATCATGTTTCATTCACTCCGACTCGCGACCGCTTGATCCAATATCCCCGAACCGCGTTCTTCAAAGTTGCAAGAGTCAAAGAAGAGCTCGCTCGGATGCAAGCGGACTTTGAGGCGAAAGGTCTGGACCCGGAATCGGTGGATAGTGTATATCTCAGAGGAGAGAATGCTGTGCAAGAGCACAAGAAGCGGAATGGGTATGATAAAGAATGGGGACCTAACGGGGTGATACAAAAAGGTACGGGGATAGGTGTCGAGGTGAGAGCGGTTCACGATGACGACACAGTCATCCCAAGTCCGGTTGTGCAGTAGCGCGCAATATGGAAAGAGGCTGGTCCAGTATCTTCGGAACATGTAACTCTAATGATGTCAAAGAAGAGGAGGTATGAACGGTTTTGGTTGTGACCATCTCGGGGCTTCAAATTACCAACCTTCGACATCTTCTGCTTGTCGTGATCTCAGTGATAAGGACATCTTTCCGTCAAGAACAACAGCTATTGAAGAAAGTGTACCAATGACGGATTGCGCTAATGACCGGGTAACGTGAAATGCGGAAGAAGATTATTGCTCATTTACCAGGCAGTGAACACCCGCTCCGCGATTCGAAATTCGCGGAAACAAAGATAAGATCGAATCGAAAATCATGCCTCCTTCGGCGGCCCGTTGTTGAGCAGCGGCAACTTGGCTCTGCGAAATTATCCGTGATACCCTTATCATATCTCCGGTACATGACGACAAGTGGGTTTCTAGAGAGTGTTCGTCCGCGATATCGAGGGTACCTCAGCGATATGTTACGGCATTGATCCCTTGGCGGTCGTCTGAGATCCAGGCACTCGAGGTAATCGTGACATTTAGCGTGTTTGTGCCGTCTCTAAGCCCTAGATGTAGATCTAGGAGATAGGTGAGCTTGAAACTAGCTCGAGATCGTCTGCATCCAACGATCCGCCCCAAACGGAAATGCGGAGTGCCGAGGAGGCACTTTAGGCGGTGCTGGTGGAGAGAAGGGCGACGTTGTTGCTCGCAATGCAGCCATAAATATGGCTCTGCGCTGTTCTCGGACGCGGTTCAGCATGTGACGAGCTTGAGTTTGACTACTGAACGAGATATCTGCACAATGTCGACTGATAAATTGACCTTTTGTGAGTCAAATTGACCTAGTCGACGCTTTCGGCTGACAATTTGCGTGTGAAGTATTCAACTGGAAGAATGTGGCATACCACCTCCCCGTGTATCTCGCTCAATCTCGAGGGTACTTCAAAGAACAGGGACTGCAGGTCGCTTTGTTAAGTCCTCAGGATCCCTCGGATGTGACTGAGATCATTGGTTCAGGCAAAGTGGGTCCAGTCTTTTCGTTGAGATAATTCACCCTTGCTGATTAGCGGTGTCAGATCGACATGGGCGCGAAAGCGATGATCCATACGATCGCTGGCAAAGCAAATGGTTTCCCGATCAAGGTTAGTCAATAGAGCCTTCTATGTGGTATAAAGCTCATATACCTTGTAGTCGGTCGGAACCATGATGGACGAGCCCTTCACCGGTCTCATCTACCTCAAAGAATCAGGTATCAGCCGGTTCGAAGATATTAAAGGCAGAAAGATAGGATATGTCGGCCATTTCGGGTTGATCCAATTGAACGAGTGAGTCATGCTAGCACCCGTGGGCATCATGGTGCTGACCAAGAGACTGATAGATTAACTCAATACTTCGGCCTCACCCCCAACGACTTTACCGCTGTGCGATGCGGCATGAACATCACTCAAGCCATCAAGGAAGGCACGATCGACGCTGGTATCGGGTTAGAGAATGTCCAGATGGTCGAGTTGGAGGAATGGATGAAATCGCAAGGTAAAAATCCGGACGACGTGAAAATGCTACGGATCGACGAGTTGGCGGAACTGGGATGTTGCTGTTTCTGTTCTATCCTGTGAGTCTCTCTTGTTTGGTCTCCAACGAGTCAGCCACTGATTCATCTCAGGTACATCGTCAACGAGAAGTATCTTGAGAAAAACCCAGAGAAAATCCGAAAGTTCATCGTAGCCGTTAAAAAGGCTGCCGACGCTCTGATCGAGAACCCGAAACAAGCTTGGGAGGAGTACAAACAATTCTGCCCCGAAATGGATACCCCGATTCAAGAGAAGATCTTCGAGAGGTCATTCATATACATGAGCAAGGACGTCGCGAACGTTCCTCGAGATTGGACCAAAGTCACCAAGTGGGTGACGATCATCCGTTTGTGTTGGAGTAAAGCTGATTATGCGATCAACCTAGTTATTGCAAACGATTGGGCATCGTCTCCAACGATTTCAAGCCCAATTACACAAACGACTTCCTATCGTGGTCACCAGATGCCGAGGTCGCAGATCCTGATGCAAAGCAGAAAGAAGTAGCCGCTTATCAAAGACAAGTCGCAACAGGTCAGACTTCGGTTTTGGCCAGAGTAAAGGACGCTCAACCGATTTTGGCCGCTGCTTAATCGCAAAGAAAGCGAAGATTGGATCGGACAACAACGCTGTATGAATATCAGACTGATTCCGATGGATATAGCATTCATGGTACACTGAGACTGACGGCAGATATGCTTACGACTTCGTCGTTGTCGAGACCCTCATCAGGAATGCGATGGGTCGTGCGTTGAGGGGTTGTTTATGATCATGCATCATAAAACTGAAGTGCCATGAGGGTGCCATAGCGTCCGAGAGCTTTCCTTGGGACTTGGATTCCCCAAGGGCCCACGATGAATCTCGGTCCAAATAGGACTCATACTTTCATGTCGCTATTCACGATCACAGCGCCAGGAGATCTTCGAAATGAGACTCTGTTACTTATGCATTCATCCGACCTGACATTCAGTAAGAATTGTTGGGTTTAAAGGAATAAACCCGCTGACTGGCATACAACGACGTTTAGCAACCGCAACACAAGGATAAAGATGACATGAGTCTTGCTATAAATCATGACATATGACAAGAGATTGTCAGCTCTTCTCGCGAAGATGAAGGAGAGGAAAAAGGAGATGGACATGAGGATGATCCGGAGAGGGTTTGATGCATAGTGGGGTGGTTGTCCACGTCAACTCCAGTCAGACGCAGGCGCATAACTCATCCTTGGGTGTCAGTGCGTCGACCTCAAGTTTACCACTACAACGCCCACACAATATCCCCTCAACAATTCATCATCTACATGCTTCCTCATCTCTTATTTCCCGCTCTCAACTATCTTCCATTCAAATACATGCGGACCTGCATACCCCATCATGTGGAGAGCAAGAATCGAATACATCAAAGAACACCCCGATGAAGTTTCCACCCCGCTTCAAACTCCTCCGCCGCTCGATGATCTCAATCCCTCCATCGACATAGCCAGCTTAGCCCGACGTCTTCAGCGACTGAATGATGTAACTACAAAAGCGGGGGATGTGGGAAACGGTGGAGCTAGAGGCGATGTGACACAGGAGGATATGGTCGTGGACGAGGAGCCGGAGGATGGTGAAAGGCTCGAGGAAATTAATGGCGCCCCGCCTACAGACTCCACGTCAAACTCAAACACTCCGCTCACTATTCTTCCTTCCTCTTGTTCTGTTCCTCCTATCACACTTCAACAATCTTCGAATCTCGCTGTCACAAATCCTCAAGCTCACCACAATCCTCAGCCGTTGATCTCTTCTTCCTTTACCTTGCCTAACACTGCTACAGCCCGCAGGGACTATCCGGCTCCCAAACGCGTTCGATGGGATCTCAGTGACAGAGTTGCGACTCCATCCGCCCAACCAGCGAAAGCAGCGCCCGTAGTATCAATCCTTCGAGGTGCTAGAATTAAGGGAAATGACGATGAGCTCGGTTCTAGCTCTTACCCTTCTGGCTCATCGGTAAGCAATAGCTACTCGCCGTCACTTTGTCCCTGCTAACCTAACATTCCAGCACCATACGCGAACGGAAGAAGCCGTAGTCTCGTCCTCCATTGCCAAGGTAAGCTATCTAGACAATGTAGAAGACATGGTCAGCTTATATTACCCATCTTGTATCACAGACTCAGCTCAACAAGTCATCTAGCACCCAAGTTCGCCCTCAAGCTACGGTGGGTGTCTCCGTAAACAACGTAGGTAGTGACTTAGTCTCACCTTTCGTAGATTGTGACCGGACCCGCGTCAAACGCTCAAGCTGGACCATTAAGGGTGAGCGAAGGTTCGACCTTCATACAGTTGTCGATGTATGAGCTGAAATCCCGTATCTAGATATCCACCACTGCACCCTCCGGCTCTGTTAGCTTCCCTACACTTGCTCACGCTAAGTCTACCATTCACATCGACGCCCACTATGTCCATTCCCTAGGCTTGGCCGCACAAATTGAAGCTCAAACGTCCAGGGCGTCAAGGAAACAGAAGGACCACAAGAACCTGGTCATATACGGGAACTCTCATTCTACTCCTCCCACAATGTTTGAGATTCTTAGGATGACTGTGAAGGAGTACGGCACTCAAGCAACCGCCAAAGCCTTGGTCGATGCTCGGGAATTAGTGTGGCAAGCGCAGTACGCCGGTGGGACCTTCAGCCTCAAGATCCAGCTGCGAACCAAGTTAGTGCAAGGACTCGAGACTTATCTTCGCCGCATTAAATTTTGGGAATATCCTGCGCTGCCTTGGGATATGGTTGCAAAAGAGCTGTGGAATAGGCAACAGGATCAACAGCGACGAAAGGAGAACAAGCTCAAGATCTTCAGTCCTCAAGTTCTCGCATCTGCCTGGTTTATGAGTATGGTAGAGACGAACGGCGGAACACCACATCTCCCTCATCCAGCGATTGGAAGACAACTCCACCGGTATATTTGGCGTTTGGAGTGTGAAGCTGTGGGCCGAGCTGTCGTGGCGTTGTACAACAGAGTGGGTGGAGAAGTAGAGGTACATGTAAAGAAAGGGGCTGGTGCGTTGCGATCTTCCCTATCTTCCAACTCGCTTGATCACTCATAGTGGTCCCTTCTGACAATCGGATATCACTCCTTCAGCCACCGCTGCGAAAAACGCACCAGCTGTTCCCGACAAGACCACGTCAAGTACAGCCAAGCCCGCGACGTCCGATAGCGCTTTACCCGACAAACTTACCTCCGCCTCAACGAAGCTCGTTGCTCCAGCTTCATCTGACAAACCTACCTCTGATAAATTTACCTTCGACAAATCTACCGCCGAAAAAGCTACGTCCGGTAAACCTACCTGCGACAAAGCTACCGCCGCTAGTTCCGCCCCGACGAAGCCTGCTGATCGCGCCAAACCTCCTCCCGCTACTGCCGCCCCGACAATGCCCGTCTCACGGGACGAATTCCCCGCCGAAATGTTTGAGACCTGGGCATACCTCGAAGATGATGACCTCCCCATCACATTCGACATCTCCTCCGGATGCGCCGCGGCTCATGGGCTCGACGACCCCTGCGACATCGCCGAGGCATGGGCAGGTGAACCCACAACTCCGCCCGATGAGAACGGCTACCCTGTCTTCTATCTCCCTCCCAACCCATACCACTCGGCGCACGGCGTCTCAAGAAAGCGTAGACTCTTGCCGATTAGATCGGACAGTTCATCGGAAGAAGCGGAGGAGGCGGATCAAGGCGGGGCGAGTGCTGGGCATGCTGGCGTACAAGGTGGACTAGCTGGGGAAAAAACCACAGAACAAAGGAGACCGGAACCCGACACAGACGACTTCCACGAGCTCACACCCTCCGAAATCCTCACCTTCGACCAAGTCGTCTCGATCCCGCCCCCACAAAGCATGACCAGACCCATTCCCGTTCACCCCTACACGGGCATGCCGTTCGACCTTACAACATACGCTCCTGGTCCTCCCGGACTCACTCATATCAGAGCGTATCATTTCTACGAGCAGATCCGCAACCGAGTCCAGAAATCCTATGGCGGCACTGCCATGTTCGACGTTTGGAGGAAATTCTTCAGAAAAGCACCTTCTTTAGGGTGGCTCGCCCGAACATATTTTGAAGTTCGAGAGACGATGATCATTCGCGACTTCGCCGCTGCGCCACTGGACAACGACTTGATGCAATTCCTCGTCGAGCACTACACCAGGATCCTAGACCAGCTCAATTGCGACTGCCTCAACCTTGTGAGAATCGACACTCCTCCGTTAACCCGATTAATCCTCATCCCCGAAGTCGACGCAAGAGTTCCCAAGGATCATCCCTTCTTCACCACAATCCCCCGAGACGGTCACAGCATCGTCCTCCCGGGCTGGCCCTCGGACGACGTCGAGCAGAAATTACAATGTATCGAGTTCGAGATATTGAACGGAGTCGGCAAGGCGATCGAGAACGCAAACAAGCAAGATAAGCCGGAGGACTACGATGCTCAGGACGTGTTGGACATAATCGCCAACTTTATCTTTGTTCCTCCGCCCCAACCTCTTATCTTCAACTTAGCCGCTAGCTTCCCCATCGACGACAAGGCCGTCCAGAAGCAGCTCAGCATTGTTCTCGGTCGGCCGATCGAAATCAAGCACTCTTACACCATGCGATTCTTGTGGGAGAAGATTCTACGCATCGCCGGATCCCCTGGTTTCGCTGCGATTATCTATCTCGCCGCCAGAGGAGCAGTCTTCACTCGAGACTTCCGCCGAGACAATGTTAGGATTGATACAGAGGACAAGATGCGTTTAGTCCAAGCGACGGAGCAGTGTCTCACCGACTTTGACGATCTCGACGACTCGGTGATGCCCATGCGACAAGCTTTCCACGCGACAATGACAGATGTTTCGAATTCTCTGCTCAAAACGCAATTCATCCGCGTGTTGCTGGGCACTTCGACGATCCCCAACATCCCCGTTGATCAGGCCGAACAGAAACGTGTCGAGCTCGAGTTCAAGGTGCTTTATCTCACTCTCCACCTCGCGCTCATCCACTCTGATAAATCGGTTAGTCGATACGACAAGACACAATCGATGCAAGCTGTTCTGAGTCGCGTGGCGGGCTGCAGAGTGGACCACCTCGAGTCCGATCATCCCTTCCGCCTTCTGCGTAACAACGCTGGCGCAGTAACCCTGAGCACTGGGCGCCGGCTCGAGAGGAAGGACAGTGGCGACGTCATGCCCGTGATGCCTGTTAAGGTAGGGGGCAGGACGTGGGGGCCGATCGATGAGTCGCTGGAGTTTGACTAGGATCATTTCGTAGGAGGGATTAGTAGTGATTAAGGGAACTAGCTATGATGACGGAAATCGTATGAACATGCATGCTGTGTATAGATATCTCTGCGGATTTGCTGCCTAAGTGCGTTGTATACAAATTACGGCGATGGCGCCCTCATCTTCTATACGTTGTGTCTGGCGTGAGAGGAACTCGTAGCGCGAGGGGAGGTTTGGAGTAGGATAGAATCGCGGTAGACGGAGCTGTAGAGGGGTTAGAGTGGTCAGAATAGCCAGATCTGTGATAGGTTGCGGTGGTAGAAAGATAAATACACGACTTACAGTCTACCACCTCCCACTTTCCTATATCCCCCTCCGAATTACAGCCTGATCTATTCCAAACGTCCGTCCATGTCCCGTTGTGGATAAGCCGAGAGATAGTGGTGAAATGATGAGGGTATGACGATTTTGGCGGCAGATCTAGCATCGGGTATGGTCAGTCGGGCACTAGGGATGAGGATGAACAACAGAATGACACGACATGAATTTTTGATCACTCACTGTCCCTGTCCGATCCGCATAGAACTCGCTATGTCTTCGAAGAAATTCCTTTCCTCTTTTAAGTTGTATTGCGATTCTCCTCAGGTCTATCCTTCCTTCCAAGAGAGTACCATAATCCATCATACTATCCTCCCAAAGATGTCCAATCCTTCGTTTATAGCGGGCGAGTGGACAAATAATGACGGTGGCGTGGATATCGGAGTCTAGTAACTTGGTTCAACGGGAATGAATCATCCTGTTTTCATGATCAGTACTTGGTGCTTAAACGACCGAAACGATCGGGAAACCCGTCGATGCTCACGAAATACCCCTAACCCGATACGTAAAATCTTATTCTCCCCTCTTGCCCGAATTGAGGGTGATCTTTGTTGTTATACTAATGAGTCGAGACAATCGGTGTGGCTTTCGATTCGTTCGTACCAAGACAAGAGTCAGCGTCGAGGTCAGACATGGATAAGCGAAGAAGCGGCCACAATAGTGGATTTTGGAGCTACGATAATTGATCGACAAGTGAAAAGCCAATGCTGACTTCACTCGGTCGTATCAAAGAAGGCCATTCGCAGCTTGAAATACCACTCACAGCAGGAGCAAGTCCGTATATCTTATCACTCATCCAGAACAACTCATCCCTCTCCGAAGTTTTTCGACGGCATATCCAAAGACGAAGCGAGAGAGGAGTTCCGATATCATGTTACGATAAAGGCGACTATGAGCCCGATAAATCAGGGGGGGTCGATCCTCTATTTGTGGTATATACTCACCTAAGTCAAGTTATGGAGCAGTTGGAGTCCTTTACGAAGGACAAGCCGTGGTGGAAGAGATAAGCCTGTCACGACCAGGATCAACCTGCGATTGGAAGGCGGATCAGCTTTGTGAGACCAAAAAAAAAAGACAGAGTTCGTAGATCTATCGGGACTAACTACTCACGATTGATTCTGCAATTCCCTCAAGCAGACTGGAATGCCCAAGATGCGCTCTGGAGCCGTACCAGTTCGACAGCGTTCGATCTAGGCAACGAAAATCCATTCTGGGTGTTTGCTACGCAGAAGATCTCGCTCAGCTACGACATTACCGGGAGAGAGATGGTGCTCACAGCTTGATCGTCTCGGCGTTTTTTCCACAAATGATTTCCGCACAGTCTTTGTCTGGACAGTATTATCCCATAGGCCTCGATCTCCGTGTCTTTCCAGTGGGCTATCGCTGCGGTGTTTCTGAAAATGACGTCCCTCTTTCTGTCAGCGCCGAGAACGGGATGTAAAGGTAGATCACTCACTCGCAAGCATACTTCATTCCGCACCAACATCCGGCGACGAAATCCACGATTCCCATTTTGAGCTAAGCTATGATGCCGAATTTCTGAGAAACCAATTGATAATTGAAGCCCGACTGCGATCTTCATGACAATAAACATAAGACAAGTTCCGGTTGGCTATGAATCTGAGCCAGTCAGCCCGCGATCGTAGTGTATTCGGCGGGAAACTGAGTTCGTGAAGACTTACTGCCTGATCGTGCACGGCGTAGTCACTTGAGAGATTTTACTTTGGGACGACATTCTCTGAGATCAGACGGTGTGGGAAACCGTGCATCATCGGAGGAAGTGATGCCTGTGAAGATAATACAGTCAACAGGGATCCGAGATACTGGGAAGCTCGGGGGAATTCAGACAATACCAGGAGAGAAAGGACGGGCCGCTGTTTTCCGGAAGACATGAGCTAGACGTACTGTGACATTTCTCGACATACGCGCTATCCCCTCCTATCCTTCGTAGACTGTTTCTTGCGCTGATCTCCTCAGAATCTGCATCCCGGTATCTTGACGAGAGCCACGAAAGTTCACCCTAAATGACTCGGGGTCAGAAATGTTTATCCGGATAAGTGCGGAGAACTTACCTGATATGACCATATGACCGACTTTGCACCTTATCCGTATCAGCCTCAAAGCCCGAATATACTGCTCTTCCGCCCTACGTGAAGAGGACGATATCGGAAGATTCAGATCGAGCGAATGCTGCGAGGAAGCGAGAAGGATCTGTAGGTCAAGGATGAGTCTGAATCACCGGGTTAACGGGATTGAGGTGAAAGTGGGAAAGACGCTTACACGTAAATTCCTCGTCTGGATTACCCTGCCCGTTTCGGTCCAGTAGACCTGGATCGCAGAGGCGGTGATTTGGACATCTCCGGATGGTGTTATCTGCTGGAACAACTTCGATGAGCCACGGCTGTGAGAGGATTGAGGATAATACACGAAGCGAGGCTCTTACCACCGCAATCTCCCGTTTAGGCTATTTGTACGATGTTCTATATCAAGCTATGACTCCGTCGAGACTCAAGGGGCAATTGCTGCATCACTTCTCATCGGAGAAGCGTAGATTTCGTTAGTTCTGAGAGCGATTCACGATGGGTAGTACACTTACAACTTTGTCCACTTGGATCCCAATTCGATTCGTCTGTGGCTATTGACTCGTCGACAAGTCCTTGATCTGCTGGCGATTTCGCGATTGTCGAGAAGATGAACCGCATTATTGCTATATCGAAGAATGAGCCTAGTCGGCCGACCAGCGTGACGAGGCATGGTTGCCGAATCCGAAATGACTTACTTGGCTCATACAATACACCGTCGACGGATTCTTCTTCTACTTTGGCACGATCTCCTCACCGGCCTTGACTCAAACTTCAGGCAACGAACGTGGAACTGTGTGGATTTGTACAGTAAGTATGGATTCATTTTCATTTCCGGATACTTCACACCTCGATGGACGGTCAGAACGCGCAAAGAGGCAGGAGAGGAAATGGGAAACATGGGGAATATCGAGAAATACGATGCTAACACATACCGTGAAGTCCGTTATGAAACCATTTCTCGAAATACCTCCTCCGATTAGTTCACAGATTCTGTTCCAACGACATCTTTGTCGCATTGTGGCTTGATGAATTCGATGATCGCTGTGAGCAAGGCCGGACCGAGGTTGACAAACTAGGGGGGTTAACCCTCACCGGATGAGAGCATGATTCTTTCGGAATACGGAATATGTGGGACGTAAGACGATGCTACTTTCAGCTCGTCAGTGAGACGCTGTCCGGTTTACAGAAAGCAGTAGAATGCCGGAGGCGGAAAGGAATTCCGAGATCTACCGAACAAACGGAAGCTTACAAGGTTGATGGAGGATACCCCTTCGTACTGAATAACCATTCTCACGCCTAGTTCTGCAAAAATAGGGCGACAAAGGGTTAGGGGGTTAGGGGTTAGGGGTTAGGGGTTAGGGGTTAGGGGGTTAGGGGTTAGGGGTTAGGGGTTAGGGGTTAGGGGTTAGGGGTTAGGGGGTTAGGGGGTTAGGGGTTAGGGGTTAGGGGGTTAGGGGTTAGGGGGTTAGGGGTTAGGGGTTAGGGGGTTAGGGGTTAGGGGTTAGGGGTTAGGGGTTAGGGGTTAGGGGTTAGGGGTTAGGGGTTAGGGGTTGGGGGTTAGGGGTTAGGGGTTGGGGGTTAGGGGTTAGGGGGTTAGGGGTTGGGGGTTAGGG